>NC_133418.1:96422000-96731333 GCF_049350105.2 Macaca mulatta
CTCATTCAGATTAGTTCAGCAAACATTTATTGGGCTCCTACCATGGGCTTGAGTCATTGGAGGTATAAAGATAAGATGATCTCCTCGTATAAGACATATCTCAGGTAATTTTGATTAGAAATTACAAACATGATCTCCAGAAGAGTGCATGACCTCACCTGAAATACATGATTAATACCAAAGGAAAATAATAATATGTGCCTGTGCTGTCTTTTTACCTACCCCATCAGTCACAAGGATGGTTAGAATGTTCAATCAAAATCACTGGCACATGGCTGGGTGCAGTAACTCATGTCTGTAATCCCAGCTTTGGGAGGCCAAGGCGGGTGTTATTACCTGAGGTCAGGAGTTCAAGACCAGCCTGGCCAACATGGCAAAACCCC
Organism: Macaca mulatta; assembly: GCF_049350105.2. Lineage (NCBI taxonomy): Eukaryota > Metazoa > Chordata > Mammalia > Primates > Cercopithecidae > Macaca > Macaca mulatta. The sequence continues at coordinate 96,422,384 of NC_133418.1, forward strand.
GTCTCTACTAAAAATACAAAAATTAGCCAGGCGTGGTGACAGGCACCTATAATCCCAGCTACTTGGGAGGCTGAGGCAGGAGAATTGCTTGAACCCCGGGGGTGGAGGTTGCAGTGAGTGGAAATCACGCCACTTCACTCCAGCGTGGGTGATCGAGCGAAACTCTGTCTCAAAAAAAAAAAAAAAAAAAAAAAAGAAAAGAAAAGAAAAGAAAGAAAATCACTGGCACAATAATGAAACGTATTTTTCATTATTGGCCAGTTAACTGTGACCGTTTTTCTGAATGACACTTTGCATGTGCGACTCAGAAGTCAACAACACTCATCTGTGAGTGCTGATTCCAGGTGGAGAGTGAGTGAGTGGGTCCCATGCTCACCTTGGTCAGATTGGGGAGCCTAAATCTACCCATCTTGTTATTATATAAATGGCTCCTGGCCGGGCGCGGTGGCTCAAGCCTGTAATCCCAGCACTTTGGGAGGCCGAGACGGGCGGATCACGAGGTCAGGAGATCAAGACCATCCTGGCTAACACGGTGAAACCCCGTCTCTACTAAAAAAATACAAAAAACTAGCCGGGCGAGGTGGCGGGCGCCTGTAGTCCCAGCTACTCGGGAGGCTGAGGCAGGAGAATGGCGTAAACCCGGGAGGCGGAGCTTGCCGTGAGCTGAGATCCGGCCACTGCACTCCAGCCTGGGCGACAGAGCGAGACTCCGTCTCAAAGAAAAAAAAAAAAATAGCTCCTGTCACCACAGGATCTCAGATTTTAAGGCCTTGAGATTTATTGGTCTTCAATCTTCAAGTGCTGATAAACACACTAATCTTCAGGGTCAGGGAATAAGGAAGAGGTTTACATTTTACCCAGCTTTTAGATGTTGAGATATGCTCTAATGAGATTGGCTGATTATCACTGTCATGACAGAAACATTATCTAGACAGATTACAAAATGCTTTAGAGAGCATTCTTTCAGAATAAGATTAAAAAGGGAATGGATATTACTTTGCTGTAAATGTGTGTGGCTATTAAAACATTCAGATGTTCTCTCTAGACCAGGTGAGCTGGTTTATGCCTGTAATCCCAGCGCTGGAGGATCGCCTGAGCCTGGGAGTTCAAGACCAGCCTGGGCAACAGTAAGACCCCATCTCTTAAACAAAAACAAACAAACAAAAAAAAAAAGGCAGGTGTGGTGATGCATGCCTATAGTCCCAGCTACTTGGAGGCTGAGGCAGGAGGATCACTTGAGCCCAGGAGGTTGAGGCTGCAGTGAGTCACAATCATGCCACTGTACTCCAGCCTGGGCAACAGAGTGAGACTCTATCTCAAAAAAAAAAAAATTCTCTTTCTCTCTATATATATCTATAGAAATACACCTATATATACACACATCTATCTATCTATATAAACACACATCTATCTGTATCTATACCTAATCTATCTCTTTTTGAGTAAGGGTGTTTACCATAGGAGGGTCTACATATGAAGCTGATAATTTATTTCTGCTAATAAAATCCTGCTAGTAAACTAATAGGAATGAGTTGGCACCATGTATGGGGGGAAATAAAGACTAAATGTGTATATATAAGATCTATATCCCCTATTCCATTCTTCTGCAACTTAAAACAAGTGTCAGTTATATACCAAGGTTTTGGTTAGAATATTTTTAACTTCCCTGCCAGCCATGTGGCTTAGTTGGAGTGTGGAGAGCTACGGCATGTGTGAAGGGCAGCCAAGCATTTATTTGCTCTCCTGATGCTCAGCACAAGGAGACAATCTGACTACAAAGATTTGCATCCCCGGAAGATTCTTGCTAGGCACTATGACATCCCCAAACTTCATTTTCTGTTTTTTTACAATTCTGAGGCCATGAGAGGCAATAGATCAATTAGAATGTAAACTCCTGAAGGCAAGGAGGCACTCAACAATCCTCTAACACACAAATGAGTAAATAAACGAACAAATAAATGGACATGTGAGTCCCCCTTTAGGACCAAGCATGGGAATCTATAACACTGCTACAGATGCTCCTAGGCTGATGTTTCGAGTCACTCAGGTCACCAGATGGCTGTGACTTCCCAAGGTTATAGGCCCATAGCTATCACCCCCAGGCTGCCTTGCCTGGAGGCAAAGGTACAGCCCTCAGGCAGACCGTCTTTGGGAAGGTTGCTGATGACTGCCTAGAACATCCCATTTTATGACCCAGCAACAGACATTTTAGAACTACTGAGAGGCAGTGAAGATGGCACGTTCATAAGATGATGTGCTTTCCTGCTCTGCGTGGTGTTTGAGTGCATTCTGTGTGTGAGTGAATCTGCAGGCGACTCAGACAGGGACTATAGACTGGCTACTTTTGCTTTCTGCTTCAAGGCAGGGACCATGACAACTCACACAACTAACATTGGGTTCTTTGCAGAACATGGCCTGGTACAGGGTTACTGCTCAATAAATGCTTTCTGATAATGATATCACATTTTAGTTAAAGAATAATCAGACACAGGCATGGCCTTACAAATACACATAGAGTTATTTCCATTGCCCCTGAGAAACCACTCGGGAGTATTTCAGGTTATGTGGAAAGCCCTTACTTGGATGATTTCAGGCCTCGAATGAATTTAAAAATCCCTGGGTGCAAGCTGTGTACCTGAGGTGGGAACCGTATCGGACGGGTCCTTGTCAGGACATCTGATTTCTGTTCCTTCTCTTACCTGAAATGAGACACACAGGGAAATAAGGAAAATGGATTTTGCTAAATTGGAAATGGGTAAGTGGGGCCTCTATTTTGGAAAACATCATTTAACATAAAGTAAAACTTTGATGTCTTTTAAGATTTCTCCCTCTCCTTCAACACTCATATCCAATTGTCCACATCTTTTCCAAGTGCTCCCAAATCTGTTCCCTCTGCTCCAGTGCCTCTGCCTCCACCTAAGTTCAGGCCTTTGTTATTTCTTGCCAGGATATTGCAATGATTCACCAGTATCATGGCCATCTGTCCCACAGACTTGCTCCTCACCCTCTGAATCTATCCAGAGCGGTTGTTCTCAATGTGATATGATGTGTCACTCCTCTGCCCAAGTTCTCAGTGAAGGCAGGGATTTTTATCTGTGTTGTTGATTATTGTGTCCCCAGAGCCTAGAACAGTGCCTGGCATAGTGGATGCTCAACAAATATTTGTTAGTTGAACAAATACACTACTACTCTGTATTAACTTCAGCAAAAAGTCCAATCTCCCTAGCATGGCCTAAGAGGCCACTAAACATTCTAAACCACCAGCCCTTGACCTAAGTCTCCATATTTCCCTGCATCCATGCCTTTGCCCAAGTAGTTACCCTCTCCCCTTTCACTTTCCTTCCTTCTATTTGCTCACCCTCCCATCGATCTGCCTCAGCCTTAGTCACCCTTCAAGACTGAGGTCATGGGCATCCTTTGGAAAGCCTTCTTCAACTTTCTCCTGTCTAGGTTAGTTTCTCTTCCTCTGTGTTCCCAGAATACCCCATGAAAACACGCATTACCGTACCTATTATAGTACCATTGTGCTATAATTGCCTGTTGACTTGTCCATTTCTGTACCAGACTGAGTTCCTTGGGACAAGTCCTATTTTTTATTTACATTTTAATCTCTCATACCTGGTATCCATCCATCCACCTATCCATCCATTTTTTCATTCAACAAATAGTTATTGGTGCCTACCCTGAGTTCCTGCCTCACTGAGCTTGCATTCTAGCGGTATATAGCAGATAGTTAATAAATGTGTCCTGAAGAATTGTATCACTGCTTTTATCCAATGATAATGATAGCAATACTTACATAGAACTCGTGTATGTTAGATTCTATTATAAGTGCTTTATACTTACTGACTTATGACAATTTATTAATAATTCCACAAGGTAGGGCTATTACTGTCATTATTTTCCAGGTTAAAAAACTAAAGCACAGAGAGGTTAAGTATCTTGCTCATTGACACAGAGCCCATAAGTGGAAGAGTCTGGATTTGAACCGAGAGCTGGTTACTTTACCTCATTGTGCCATGCTGCGTCTCAGGTTTACCCTCATTGCTATACTGGTTAGTGTGAGTCAAGTTGATAAATCGAGTCTCTCACACTGTGTCCCTCAGGGTGGAAGCCCAGGCCATCAACTCTGCCTCCACTATTTGGAGTAAATCTCACCCTTTTCCATAAAATAGGGAGGGAAAGATGTCACTAGGACCAAATTTGTCTCAGCCCACCTCAGTCCCCCCTTCTCTGGGAAAGAAGACATCAACCCTTGAGTGTTCCTTGCTTTCCCAGAGGAGTGCAGGGTGCCCTGCCTAGTCTCCACGGGAAGTCTCATGGGGAGACTACTGAGAAAAGCAGTGATCAAGGCATGAGTGCCTGTCAGGGGCCCCCTACCAATGTGGACCCACTCAAGGGCTTTGGAGTTCCACACTGTCTGGGTTCAGACCTCACCACGTATCTCTGCTCTTTCTTAATTTTCTCTTCAGATGAAGTTCTCAGATGATTTTAGAAGAATTTTTCAGAGATTTGGGAAGGGTCAGAAGAATCTGTCTTACATCACAACAGATTGGGAACAGGAGGTGCTGGGCAGTACACACTCTCTGTAAAACCCCTATGCTGGTTGCAGAGGCAGCTCTGAAGATAAACTGTGGGGGAGACCTGCTTCTAGGCACCCAGGGGACGGCCACATGCTGGATCCTTCTCCCTCCTCCAACCTGTCCTGACTGAACATCAGCGGTCTATGGCAGCCCTCCATATGCCTAGAGGCAGCGGGAGTTTCCTGACGTTAAGAACCACATGGAATGGCTGGGTACAGTGGCTCACATCTGTAATCTCAGCACTTTGGGAGGTTGAGGTGGGTGGATCATGAGGTCAGGAGTTCGAGACCAGCCTGGCCAACATGGTGAAACCCCATCTCTGCTAAAAATACAAAAAATTAGCCAGGTGTGGTGGCACGCGCCTATAATCCCAGCTACTCAGGAGGCTGAGGCAGGAGAATCGCTTGAACCCAGGAGGCTAAGGTTGCAGTGAGCTGAGATCACACCATTGCACTCCAGCCTGGGTGACACAGCGAGACTCTGTCCCCTCCTACCCGCAAAAAAAAAAAAAAAAAAAAAAAAAAAATTGTATTGAGGTTGCAAATCTGGCCAGTTGATCTGCTTCAAAAAAATCCAGGCCGGGTGCAGTGCTCGCATCTGTAATCTCAGCACTTTGGGAGGCTGAGGCAGGCAGATTGCTTGAGGTCAGGATTTCAAGATCAGCCTGGCTAACACAGCGAAACCCCGTCTCTACTAAAAAAATACAAAAATTAGCCAGGCGTGGTGGTGCGCACCTGTAGCCCCAGCTACTCAGGAGACTGAGGCAGGAGAACTGCTTGAACCCAGGAGGTGGAGGTTGCATTGAGCCGAGATGGCGCCACTGAACCCCAGCCTGGGCAACAGAGCAGGACTCCATCTCAAAAGAGAGAGAAAAAAAAGAACCACGTGGAAGATTCCAAAGATTCAGCAAGGAGCGCAGCCCCGGATTCATTTGCATGTTTGTCAATTACAAAAACCCTTTCCTTACCTCAAGCTTGTCTCGGGGTTTCTGCAGTCTGGTCAGGTAGTTGCTGTTCCTGTAGCTGAACAGATAGGGGCTCTCCTGCAGGGAAAGGTGACATATTGGAATTGCGACCCAGAAGTCTGCATCCCTTAATTATCAGGCTTGAGCATCCAGTGATGCTTTTGGCCAACTGGGAACATTGACATCATGTTTCCAATGAGGACCAAACCATTCTCTGGCTTTTCTCTCTGGTCCCTGAAGGACTCATGAATGCGCTGACATTTCCCATTTGTGACAGCCAGTCTCTCTTGCTCTTTACCCTGGGGGTTCATGCTACCAGGCTAAGTACATATATTTTGATGAGAAGGGAATCTAATTTTAAGCTTCTTGGCAGCCAAAGCAAAAAGGGAAACAAAGTGAATGGTATACTTCTTATTGCATAGTAACAAAAAACTTACCAATTCATCAAGAAAGCCAAATACCTGACTAGCATTAAATGATAGACTAAAAATACAAAAAAATTAGCCGGGCGTGGTGGCACGTGCCTGTAGTCCCAGCTACTTGGGAGGCTGAGGCAGGAGAATCGCTTGAACCCGGGAGACGGAGGTTGCAGTGAGCCGAGATTGTGCCACTGCACTCCAGCCTGGCAACAGGGCGAGACTCCATCTCAAAAAAAAAAAAAAATCTCATTCATTTATGTCCAGTTATTTGGTCATCCACTTATTTGGAAACATTAATTATAAGCCTACTACATACTAGACACATATTTAAGATGTAGTCAAAATGATCTGCCTTTCAGGCACCTAGATACTCACCATCCCTCCCTTCTTTGCCACTCTGAGGTAGAGGAAGGTCTGGAAACAGCATCTAAGGCAGAGGGCCAGGACCCAGAGGAGATACGTGGGGGCAGCATTTGGGGCCAGGTGAGCTGTGGCCTTGTTCCTATGCCTTCCACAGGCATGGAGGGGGCTGCTGTTTTGCTGAAACAGCTCTCGTGGCCCACAGCTGTAAACATCAGGCCTGCTATGTATGCAAAACTGTGTGCAGGCCCCAGAAGAACAGAGCCAGGACTCTTATCTCAGGTAAGACCCACGTCACAGCAAAGCCCACTTGGCCACCCACCCTGCACCCTCAATTCAATAAGAGTCCCTCCCCTGCCCAGTCCCTCCTACCTGAGAGGGACACTTCATTGGCCTCCTGTGTTTTGCACTCAGTGGCTCATCTTTCTCTCCTGCTGGCTCCATCTAGAAAGGAACGTGGGCTTTAGAACAGGGAAGTTTTGTGCAGGTAGCAGCCTGCCAAGCCACCAGTGAGAAAGACGTATTAGTCCAGCAGCAGCACCAGGGAACGCATTAGAAATGCACGTGTCCAGCCCCCAGCCCCAACCGACTGAGTCTGAGACTCCGGGGCTGGGGCAGCAGTCTGTCCCTGGGGCAGCTCTCCAGGTGATTCTGATGCACACCCGAGTTTGAGAACCACAGAATGAGAGGAAGCTTTTGTTTTATATATATATATATTGAAGGGACTTCCTAGTCTACCTCTCCTAGAAGGAGAAGCTGCACAACAGAGGTTGAGGTGGGGCCCAGCCAGCCAGGGCAGAGCTGGGACTCCAACACTGGTATCCTGAATCCATCCAAACATCTCGCGATGGGTCACGCAGCTTTCTGATCACGTGGGGGCCGGTTATCCAGCTTGGGTTCTTGTCCCCTCCTTGCTGCCCAGCTACTTTCTGGCTCACGGATTCAAGTTCCCTTAGAGAGGAGAGCCGGTATGGGAAGGAAGGGCAAATGCATCGCTTTTGCATAAAGCATGTCTTCTTTCCCAAGTCCTGCCCGCAGCCTGTGTCCACAACCCAAACGTAGGTAAATCTGTGCACAGTAGAGAATGGAAACCCTCCATTCCCTGAGAACTGCTTCCACAGCTCTGAGTGAAGCAAGTTATGGGGCCTGGGTCAAGTCTCATGTCTTTCACGGGGTCACAAATGCAGTGACGTGGAACACAGCACAGCCAGCGCTCACATACCGCTAGAGTATCTAGTGAGCCAGGAGCGGGTGGTGTGGTATCCGCTCTGAAATAGGCAGCTACTTAAATGACAACCACAAATGACATCTAATAACACAGATAAAATATTTATGGTATAACAGCAGGAGAAACCAGCAGATTATCAACTTAGTAAAAGCATTAGACATAGGAAAGTGAAGGCCATTGAAGAATTAGAGGAGGGAGGGATTTTTTTTTTAAAGTTTTTTTGTTATTTTAAAATGTTCATTATACATACATAAACACTTAAAAAGAAAAGGCTTGGAGGGATTGCAGATTTTCTTCTGCACGGGCTATTTCCTACTGTTTGAGAACCTGTTTTCCTGTCCTCTGGCTGCCCACAGCTGCTGGGCTCTGCTGGTACCTCTGGCCCTCACTTCCCCTTCCAATGACTCTGCCAAGGGACGTGAGAAGCTACTGGATGAGGCAGCCTGTCTGGCTCGGTTGAGGATTTCAGATTCCGCAGCGGTATCTTACCCCAGCATCTGTGCCCCAGTAAACAAGAAACAAGAAAATAATTTTACCGTTAGTGGAATTGGCTCTTCAGCCAGACTGAAGGAGAATCAGATAAGAAGGTATAATTAGCTGAACATTTGGAAAAGGAGTGGCAACTCTCTAACTCACGGCCTAGGGGAGGAAATAGACTCCATGCTCCTTTCTGTTTCATTCTGATGGTGGTCGCTCCTAGAAACAAGGTCCCACCTCGAACATTCAAGGCGGCTGTCAAAGGAAGTACTGAGCAGGCCTGGGTGAGGGCCAGGTGTTGATCTGTCTTGCCACCTTCTCTTCCCCATTTTTTTTTTCTTTCTTTTTTGAGACAGGGTCTCACTCTCATTGCTCAGACTGGAGTGCAGTGGTGTGATCACAGTTCATTGCAGCCTCGACTTCCCGGGTTCTGGTGATTCTCCCACCTCAGCTTCCTGAATAGCTGGGACTATAGGCGTGTGCCACCATGCCCTGCTAATTTCTCATATTGTAGTAGAGGCAGGGTTTTGTCACATTGCCCAGGCTGGTCTCAAACTCCTGGGCTTAAACATTCCTCCTGCCTCGGACTCCCAAAGTGCTGGGACTACAAGCATGAGCCACCACACCCACCTTTCCCCCATCTTCCAAGAATTTAATCCATAATGGAATCTGGAAAGAAACCTTGAAAGAGCCATATCTAAATGATTCTGATAAAGTGGATACAGCAGAGACTATTTTTTTTAAAGGGCCTCAAAGAAGGAAAATTCATAGGTTTTCCCAAGAAGCCCATTTCTGTTGAGAACTTTGTCCTAAATCTCTCTTTAGGAGTCTCCTCCATCCTCCTTGCTTCCATTCATTCCCTTTACACTGACTCTGACCCTTTCTTCTCCTGCATCCCCAGAGAGGATGGAAACGACACAGTTACTTCAAATAATTTCTTGTATGTGCCTCTTTCTCCTGCCACGCTGTGAGGCCCATAAACGCACGTGCGCTGCTATCTACTCCAGGGACAACCGGGGCCGGTCTGGGCTTCCACTCCACTCTGCACACCTCACCAGCATGGCTTCCCTGCCACCAAGGAATGAACTGCAGTGTCGGAGGGGTGAGGGCAATGACCTTGAAAATTCCCTCCGAGCAGCAGAATCCTCCCTGGGCTGTGAGCAATCCCCAAGTTCCTTATTCTGCCCATGGCTTGGGCCCCTGGTGTTGACTTGGCATAAGGTGGGGTCAGTGACTGCGGAAAGGGCCCTATCAGTTCCCTAAAGGTGGGTCCCTTCAAAACGACCGATGTACAAGAATTACCAGAAATTATTGAGGCAGCAGCAGAAAGGGCCTAGGGAACAAACCGTGTCCCAGACACAAAATCCTCCTCGGCTTGGCATCGGTACAAGCTTCAGCCTGGAGGCCTCACTCAGCCAGGACGTTCCAGGCACGTTTAGATGGGGCTGCTGCCACCTCCCACGCTGGTGTGTGGAACTTTTCCTTTGCTGGTCCTCAAAGCTCACCTATGCTAGGGCTTGGAGGATGAGGGAGGGAGGGAGGATGCTGACGTGCTGATGTGGCTTTGTAGGCTGCAGAGCTGAGAGCTCCTCTCCTTCCCCACAGTTGTGTCCAGGGGTGGTTGAGGACAGAGTGGTGGACCTGGACTCCCTGTGATCATGGGATTCTGCCGGTCCCTCTCTGCTCCCCACACAGAGGGCAGCCCTCACCTGGACTGTGTGTGTCTGCGAGGGTGGACACAGAACAGTCACACCTGCTTTCCACCTCGGTGTCCCAGTCCAGCCCAGCAAAGAATCATAGATGTGGTGGCAGAGACTCCTGCCCTCCCTGCACCTGGAGGTCGCAATTAGCGAAACCAAGGGTAGGAGGAGCCCAGTGCCCTCCTGTATCTTCACAAGCCCTCAGGTGCTGGCTAAGGGTGTTTAGACCTTTTTGGCAGGTAGAGAAAATGGACACCCCGAAAGACCATGTGACTTGCCTCAAGAAACCACCGAAAGTGGGACTGAAACCACAGCCCAGGTTTTCTGGCTTCCGTCCAGGGCCCTTTGCCCTAACCTGTGACACTCGTTGCTTCTCATGGCTGAATTTGGGTCTGCAGGAGCTTCTGATGTGTTCCAGCAGCTGTGCTGGACCTGGGAACTGTGGGATGGTCTGGCATTTTGCTTGTGAGGAAACTAGGGACTGGGGATGCTTGGGGGAACCCCCTCTGATCCTGTCTCTCCCTGCTCCCCATGTCCCTGCTGGCTAAGGCCGCAGGAACCTCTGGTTTGCACTGGGAAACTGGATTTGTCGTATGGGTGTGGAGAGAGGGAGGTCACTGCTTACCCAGGAAAGCCACATCCTCCTCCTCTTCTAAGCCCTTGTGACACTCTCTGTGTCACAGGCCTTTGGCCTTGAGGGTGAGACCTTCCATTCCTGTGTACGTGCTCATCCTGACCCTCAAGTAGTTTTAAGAGACCGTACGTGGGGTGTACCTTATTTGTATGCACGGGACCATCACCCAGCAGCTCTGTAAAGGTGGTTATGATTGCTATTGCCACCAACATCAAGGACAAATAGCATGATGAAGGGAGAAAGCGATAGGAATCCAGCCCCTCCCTGGACCTGCTCTCTCCAGCTTCTCTGTCTGGTGCTCAAGGGCTCCGTTCATGCTCGGAGCCTTATTATCTCCGTATCTCTTCTCTTATCAGACAGGCCTCTTCCTGCCCTTGCTGCTGCATCTGACGCATTCTTCTCTCCATGCCCTTTGCTCACAAAGGTCCCTTTGCCTGGGAACGCCCTCCCTGACCTCCTCCAACACATTTCACAAAGCCCATTCAAATTGCCTCTTCATGGGCTCTCCTGGCCTCATCCTTCACATTGCTTCCTGGTGCATGGCCCAGCACATCACTGCTGGCTAAGTCCCTGTTGACTCTTGTTCCTCTGGGCTGTCGGGCCCTTCCCAGCTACACCTGAAGCCTGGTGAGGACAGAAGCCACATTTGGTGGGTCTCTTGTGTCCTTCTTGGAACCATGGAGGGTACAAGGGCAGGGTACAAGGTGGTATGGCACCTCCAAGGGCAGGCCATGTCACAGGTGTCCTTTTGTTGGTTGGGAGAAAGATGGCAGGAGGGGAGAGGTTTGGCTGAGGTGGGATCATCAGCCCTGCTCTCCCTGCGAGAGGGCTTGGGAGAGCAGTCCCTGCTGGAGGGGCCAGATTCCTCTTCTCTGCCCATCATGGGAGATCAGCAGCAAAGTGGATTTCTGGGGACATATTCCCTGCAAGTGCCAGGCACACTGACAAACGTCCCTGTTCAGAGAACTCAAATGCCTTCTTCAAAGGACAGTATGTTTCCAGTGTCTGGGACTGTCGGAGGCTGTGCCCCTTCCCTCCCTGCACTCTGTTTCACACTGGCTCACGTGTGCGTCCCTGGTACTCAACACACTATGTCAGTTGTAGAGATGGATCCACAAAAAAAGAACAATGAATTTCTGTCACTAGAATTCTAAAAATAAGGCAGCTTGGGTGAGAAGAAAATAAATGGCAAAATCAGGTCTCCGTCTGATGCCCTGAAAAGGTTCAAAGCCTTGACGTCACATTCCATCCCCTGACTAATCCCAGATATCCCTGGAGGGGGCCTTTGGAATCTGGGGAAATCCTGTTACAGTTACAGTAAAAAGGCCAACCCATGGGGAGTGCTTACTACAGGCCAGGAGCGAGCTGCGCGCTAGACATGTTGGGCCAGGGACTGACCTGGATTTTGCAGAACGAGCATTGAGACCTGAGTTCACAGAGCTTTCGAGTGGTGGGCTTAGCATTCCAACCCAGGCCTTCATCACACTGAAGTCCATGCTCGTCCCAGGTACCACCCTGGGCCTTGACAACCGCACACTGACTAAGTGCGAGGGCAGGCTGAACAGCAGTGGTGAGGGGAGCACACTCCCCAGTGTTAGACTCAAGCAGGTCTTTCACACAGACCCTGAGAAACGGCCCCGCCTCTGGGAAAGCAGGGCTGAGGCTCCGGTGAGACCCCTGCTGCTCCCTGGCCTGGCTGCAGCCCAGTACCTGTGGCGAGGCAAACTCTCAGTCAGTCAGAGAGGGCGTCACCAGGAGAGAGAAGCATCCCTGGTGGCCCAGAACCATTGTCCTGGGATCCTGGGGCGCCCTGGGGCCCCTCCTCCGCACGGTGGGCTCAGTGGTGGTGGAGACCCTGCCCCTCCTCTGTGGGTCCCACCCCAGGCCCATCTACTCACCATCCTATTCCAGAGATGCCAGGCCAGTGTGGTAGAATCCTGGACTGGGGGGTCCTCCTGAAAGAGAACCAATTGACAGCGGGACCTTGTGTCTCCCCAGGAATGCAGCGGACCTGCTGCACACTTTGAAGCCCTCTCTGGTGTAGAGTTGGGGTGGCCTGATCTGTCCAGGCCCTTTCTCTCAGCCCCTCCTCTCATCAATAACAGGGGCACTTATGGGACCACTGACGGGGGTCAGGGCTCTGAGGTCAGGGCCTGCAGGAGCAGGTGGCACATCAGGCAGCTCCATGTCATCATGGGGTTCTGTGTCACTGAACTAAATAGTGGAAGGAGGGGGTGGCAGGGAAATGATTCAGGTGTGATCTGAGTAGAAGGATGAAGGAAGGGAATATGAGCTAGTATTTCTCCTCATCCTCTTAAACCATCACTTTAAACACTGTTTATGGCATGGAGATGGCACAAGGATTCCAACAGGCAGGAGCCAGAAGCCTGGAGGAAGGGACTGTCCCCAGACACAGGACTGAGGCCCCAGAGGCTGCAGAGACCTCGGTCAGCAAGTGTGGACCACGTGCCACATGGTCTGGGTGGCCCCTTGCCCAGTGATCTGGGGGAGGGGGTAAGGGCAACTCAGATTCCCCTCCCTTCCAGAGATGGATGGAGAGGAGCGTGCAGCAGGAGGGACAAGAGCTGGAATCCCTGGAGATTCTCTTCAGAATAAGCACGATGGCCAAGAGGTACGAGTGCTTCCCCAGCACCAGACGCCACTCTGCGTCCCCCTAAGTATTAACTCATGTGGCCCTGATGGCCACCCAGAGGGAGGACATGTTACTAAACAGCCCTGATTTTACAGAACAGAGTTCAACACCTTGTCTAAGGTCACACAGCCGGCCACCCCAGAGCCAGAAGGGGAAGCTAGGCCATTCACCCTGGGCTACCCTGGGCTGCCCTGCCTCTAACAGCCCGTCTCATGTGGGCTGTTCAACCCTGTGAGGAAATTGTACAGGAAAGTATAAGAGAATATGGGGGTATTTCCCCTAAGACTATGCATCCTGAGTTCAGGAGAGCTGAACTGGGCTGAGGCTTGTTGGGGTAAGGGTGGGAGAGGGGGCAGGAACAGATGTATGGCCCAGGCCTTCTCCCCACCGCACTCTTCACAGTTTTTTATTTTTTATTTTTTATTTTTTAGACTGAGTCTCGTTCTGTTGTCCAGGCTGGAGTACAGTGGCAGAATCTCAGCTCATTGCAGCCTCCGCTTCCTGAGTTCAAGCAATTCTCATGCCTCAGCCTCCCAAGTAGCTGAGATTACAGGCACTCACCATCATGCCTGGCTAATTTTTGTATTTTTAGTAGAGACGGGGTTTCACCACGTTGGCCAGGTTGCTCTCAAACTCCCGACCTCAGGTGATCCACCCACCTCGGCCTCCCAAAGTGCTGGGATTACAGGAGTGAGCCACCACGCCTGGCCCCAACTACCCTCTCGATACACCATGCAGCCCCCACTTACCGAGGGTACAGACGGGGTGGTTTCATAGAAGAAAGGCTGGAAAACCACCGTGAAGGACTCCTGCTCACTGTACCTGCTGGAGGCCAGGAGGCTGTTCCAGGCTTCCTGGAGAAGGGAGCAGAGAGGTGACCATCCAGGAACATGAGCAAAGCAGAGCCAGCCCCAGCCCTGACCAGATCATTCTCAGCAGCCCTGGGACAGAATCTGCCCCTCGCGTTGTTCTCAAGTGCTATTCTGAAGCTCCCTCTTGTCTCACCCTTCAGGGCTCTTTGATAGCTCAGCTGAGTTTTCATTTGTCTCTGAAGTGCCAGCATTAGGTAATACCAGAGACAGACCTAAAATATATTCTCTGGAAGCTTAGGAATGACAAGACAGCCCAGCGTATGGTGGGGCCCCCTGCTCTCTTCAAGAGCTAAGTTTGGTAGAGGCAGGGGCCTTAACCACTCAAAACATGTTGTCATTTCCAGAGCGAGAGAGGTGCCATGCAACTTCAAATAAAAATTCATCATGTTAACACATGCTAACAGAAACTGTGCTTTGTGCTGTTTGCTAAGAGGGATGATGGCCTTCATTAAGCCCTTCACCCTTATTTATTTATTTGACAGAGTCTCGCTCACTTGCCCAGGCTGCAGTGCAGTGGTGCGATCTCGGCTCACTGCAACTTCCACCTCCCAAGCTCAAGTAACTTCTCTTGCCTCAGCCTCCCAAGTAGCTGAGACTATAGGCGCATGCTACCATGCCTAGCTAATGTTTGTATTTTTAGTAGAGACGAGGTTTCACCATGTTGCCCAGGCTGGTCTTGAACTCCTGACCTCAAGTGATCTGCCCGCCTCAGCCTCCCACAGTGCTGGGATTACAGGTGTGAGCCACCACGCCTAACCCCTTCACCCTCTCTTGAGGTCTCTTCTGTGAACTGGAATGTGCATCTTCAGGAGCCCTGGTTTGCCTTTGGGCTGTAGGCTGGGGACAGACACACTGGGCAGAACCAGTTCACCCGCTCCAGATGTGGTACTACAAGTGGCACTGATGACCAAAAGCATTCCAGAATGAATCTTTGAAGTTCCTCACTACCTTTTGCCTAAAGTGCCCCCACTGTCCCCCTACTCGCACCCCTACCAGTACTGTAGCCCCCATTTTACACGCAGGAATCCCGAAATCACCACCACAACGTGAAGCAAGAGCAGCTGTCTTTGCTCCTGACTTAGTCCTGAATTCAGCTGGAGATGTCCTAACATGAGCAAACTCAACTAATTGTCCCGTTCTCCTTGGCAACCACCCCACCCCTGTGAGCCAGCAGCCCGGGCTCCCAGGGTGGGCTCACCTGATAAGACCACTGCATCACCACCTTGGCCAGCCTGGAGGTCTCCTCTGAGCAGTTGCAGGGCTCTGGCGCAGGGCTGCAGGTTGAAACACACCAGGAATGGGAGAGGGGAGGCAGTGTGGGGGAAGGGGGTGCATCCAGGCTGCCTGTTATGGAAGAAGGGGCCTAGGAGTTGCTTAAGGAGTAGGGACGAAGAAGCTTAAGTCTTAGAGGACACAAATGTTGGGAAGAACAGAGGGTGGGTGGTCCCTTCCTGGGGGTGGGTATGGGATGGAGGGAAGCTCTCCCTGGGGAGTGGGTATGGATTTGGGGGTGGGTATGGGATGGAGGGAAGCTCTCCCTGGGAGGTAGGTATGGGATGGAGGGAATCTCCCTGGGAGGTAGGTATGGGATGGAGGGAGGCTCTCCCTGGGGGGTGGCTATGGGATGGAGGGAATCTCCCTGGGGGATGGGGATGGGTTGGGGGTGGCTATGGGACGGAGGGAAGCTCTCCCTGGGGGGTAGGTATGCGATGGAGGGAATCCCCCTGGGGGGTGGGTATGGGTTAGGGAGTGGGTATGGGATGGAGGGAAGCTCTCCCTGGGAGGTAGGTATGGGATGGAGGGAATCTCCCTGGGGGGTAGGTATGGGATGGAGGGAGGCTCTCCCTGGGGGGTGGCTATGGGATGGAGGGAATCTCCCTGGGGGTAAGGTATGGGTTGGGGGGTGGGTATGGGATGGAGGGAAGCTCTCCCTGGGGGGTGGGTATGGGTTAGGGGGTGGGTATGGGATGGAGGGAATCTCCCTGGGGGGTGGGTATGGATTTGGGGGTGGGTATGGGATAGAGGGAAGCTCTCCCTGGGGGGTGGGTATGGGTTAGGGGGTAGGTATGGGATGGAGGGAATCTCCCTGGGGGGGTGGGTATGGATTTGGGGGTGGGTATGGGATAGAGAAAAGCTCTCTCTGGGGGGTGGGTATGGAATGGAGGGAAGCTCTCCCTGGGGGGTGGGTATGGATTTGGGGGTGGGTATGGGATAGAGGGAAGCTCTCCCTGGGAGGTGGCTATGGGATAGAGGGAAGCTTTTCCTGGGGGGTGGATATGGGATGGAGAAAAGCTCTTCCTAGTGGATAAGTATGGGATAGAGGGAAGCTTTTTCTCCCTCTTCATCTCTCAGTCTTCCTCCTCCCCCTTCATTGCTCTTCACACCAGACACCCACATCCCATTCTCCTTTCCCTCCCCTGTACCTTCTCTGTCTTGCGTCCTCTTCAGAGCCCTCCTTCCCCTCAGTACCCCCTTCTCTCCTTTCCAGCACCCTTTTCTCCACCACCCTTGCCCTGACTTTTTCTACACGAACTTCTTTTCTAGGTCCAGAGCCAAAATTTTTAGGATTTGGCTCCAAAAAGTTTAAAGTCTATGAACATTTTCAGAAATATATAGGAATCAAGTTCTGTTAAGTTAAACTACATTTAGGCTACGTTTTTCTATCCAATTTCCAGAAGTAACACTTCTTAGCTTATGAATGTTTTGCCAAGGCGAACTCTCAAATCACTCTGGCACGGAGGAGAGCCTCTGGCACGACATCAACCAGACCGAGTATTTTATTCTTTGACTCAGTCCCCAAAACAATGCTTGGCAGGGGGCCCGCCCCACCCCGACTCTGCCACTCGCTCGGGTGTCAGCTTGCACATGTTTCTCAGCCTCCCTTGGCCTCTGTTCTTTAGGGTCCCTCATAGATTAAGGCACATGAAGGGCCCCCACAGGACACACACGTGAGCCGTGTCACAGATGCACGTCTCATTCCCCTTCCCCTTTTACCTGAGCCAAGTGCCCTGATACCGACGAGAGACCTCTGCAACCTCAGAGAGGTCCACCAGGTTTACAAACGCTCTGGGGACCTAGGAGGACACAGAGAGAGGAACGTGAGTATTTGCCAAGTCGCCATGACTGCTGGGCTTTCTGGAACTCCTGCTTGGGCCCCGTCTGGGGTGTGGCTGAGTGTGATGGGCCTCCCCTTGATTAACTTGGCATGATCCTTTGGGAGATGTTTGGTCGGGGTCAGTCCGCGCTGCCAGCCCTGCATCTGTGCCATCCAGAAACAGGACTCTCTGTCCCTCACGGTGGGTGGGGAGTCTCCCACCAGTGTCCACGGGGCAGCGAGACCACTGGGGCTATGGGCCTGCAGCCCCCTCCAGCGGAAAGCTGCCCTCCAGAGGAGCAAAGCAGAAGGCAGAGCCACAGCAACCCCCCGCCGATTCTCAGACCCTGCAGCAGCGTCACAGTCACTGAGCAGAAAGGTCTTGAAGGTCCTCAGGCCCCTCCATCTCGTCCTTGCCCCAGACTCAGCTAGAGAGTGGCCTTAGGGCAGAGCAGGGCCACCGAGGACTCAAGGAAGAGTCGAGTTTCTCTCAGAAGTTTCCTTTGCAGGAGTGGAGTGCGCTCTCCTGGCCCATGTTCTCATTTGAAAGGATGAGAAGATGGGGTCCTCTAAAGTTTCCCCTTTCCCAAGGGTCCCAGTCCCCCTCACAGGAGTCCATTTCCCCACCCTGGTGGAGGCCATATGAGCGTAAACAGGCCCCACCGCCCTCAGGGGAGCCCTGGGGCCACGGCCTCACCTCCTGCTGCAGGTAGTCCAGCACCCCCATCAGCTCGTCCATGCTGCCCGCCACACGCCCGTTCTGTGAGAGGAGAACTGTGCTGAGTGAGGGTGCCTGCAGGAGGACCACGAGGTGAGGCCACCCAGACTCACGACAGGCCCATCCCTGCCAGGCAAGACCACGGGCAAAGGTCCCATCTAGACCTGGCATTCCACAAATGAAGATAAGAGTTCCCAGAGCTTCCTAGTTTTGTCTTCCTTTTGTCATCCGTTTTCTCCCCAACCCATCATCCACCATGGAAAACCGAACTCCCCCTAGCTGACAAGTTCCACCAGGAAAGGGTAGACTCAAAGTCAGAGCAAGATCAGAAATACCTGGTGTGATTCTGAAGCTCACACTGAGGGATGGGAGACTTACTCCCAAAGACTTGAGGAATCGCTTTTTCCTGAAGAAAATCAGGTCCAACAGGGAAATACAATTAACCCTGTATTTAAGGCCCCAGAGGGGCCTCGGAACCTTTACGTGGTCCTATTTTATCAGCCTTTCTCTTGCCGTGCTTGCTCTAAGATAAGGGTTCCTAGAGAAAGAGTTAAAGACATCTCCCACCCACCCAACACAAATACCACTCCCCTTCCTGCAGGTAATGAAAATCAGCAAATGAAGCACCTCAAAAATGGACCTGCTTTACCATTTTTTTTTTTTTTTTGAGATGGAGTCTCGCTCTTTTGCCCAGGTTGGAGTGCAGTGGTGTGATCTCGGCTCAGTGCAACCTCCACCTCCTGAGTAGCTGGGATTACAGGTGCCCACCACCATGCCCAGCTAATTTTTGTATTTTTAGTAGAGACAGGGTTTCACCACGTTGGCCAGGCTGGTCTCAAACTTCTGATCTCAAACGATTCATCTACCTCAGCCTCCCAAAGTGCTGGGATTACAGGCTGGGTACAGTGGCTCACACCTGCTTTACCTTTTCAATGTGAAAAATAATAAAAATCACAAGACAAACTCCTAGCTGCCTGCGGACTGGCTGTCCCTTAAGGCAACTTGGCTCAGACAGGAAGACACGGAAGGCCAAGGAGCTGTTCTGTTTCCCGGAGGGGACACAGGCAGTGACTCTGGAGACAGCTGTCAATCACCCGGGCTGGCACCGCACAGGAGGAAGTGCAGTGTCCCTGTCTCTCTGCCCCTTCACCGGCTGTCTCTGTTTCGGTGTGAGGCTGGCTTCCGGGAGGCCAGTTCAGCAGGTCTGTTACCATAACGCCTTCTGTCTAGTTTTCTCCTAAGTGAGCCACTCCCTGACCGTGACATCAAACATCACCCTCGCTTTCCTGAAAACCCCGGGGGGAACTGTGTCTAGAGGCACCCTCGCTGCCCATCTGTACCATATCCACTGTCCCTGGAGAGGCGGGGGACCCTGCGTGGCCCTCCCTAGAGTGTGACTCTTGCTGTAGAAACCCCTGGTCAAGGTGTTTGCTCGCAGCTGCAGAGGGAACCGGGGCCCACCCAGTCATTCCAGGCACTGCATGGTTGTCGCTCAGGACACCAGCTGTCCCCGTTTTTCAGTAGAACACATTATGCTCCTATAAGATGTCCCTTCTCTATAAGGTCACACATAATAAATTCCTGGAACCCAAAGTCAGGAAAAAGCTGATTTCTTCAAATGAACTGGTACATTTCCATTTGTATCATTTGCCCCCTGGTTTGGAAGAACATCTATTATCAAACATGTGCCTGAGACCCAACTTAACTCTTTCTAATAAATTATTTTCTCGGGGTTTATACCAAGGAATGGGATTACTCAGTCAAAAACTAGAAACACGTTTAGGTTTCTTGACTCCCACAGCAGTGCACCCTCCAAAAGGCTGCCACCTGTAGTTAGAGACATTTGCAAGGGATAAATGTGTCTGCTTTCTTGTCATCAGCTCTTTTTCCATTTTCCTCTGATTTTTAAAATCTTACTCATGAATAAAGCTAAATTTAACTAGAGAGCAGCAAGCAAGTGTCCAGACACAAAAAGCATCCTCAGGTCACTGCTGTGAGCCAGGTTATCATTCACCTCCGAAGCACCTGCCTTCAGAGCCATTGTCACACCTAATGGATAATTCCTGACTCGACGCTCTGACTTTGGTCATAAGAAACTCCTGAAGAACAACTGGACACAGGCCCTTATTTATTTCCCATTAAAGGAGCCCAAAGGTCTCTACAGGGGAAGAGAATTCCAGGTCCTAAGTTGGGGCAGGACAGTAGCTCAACATTTCCTCTTAATGGTAAAACATGTTTTTCTTGTGGGAACTTTTAGGAAAACCTTGACACCTGCTCTGTAAGGTCAGGTGGCAGCCAGTGCCCACTTCCTCAGCATTTGCCCACGGAAGGATCTCCAGTGGCCCCTGGGTCTCTACAGAGCATTTTTTTTTTTTTTTTTAAAGACAGAGTCTCACTCTGTTGCTCAGGCTGGAGTGCAGTGGCATGATCTCAGCTCACTGCAGCCTCCACTTCCTGGGTTCAAGTGATTCTCCTGTCTCAGCCTCCCTAGTAGCTGGGACTACAGGCATGCGCCACCACACCCAGCTAATTTTTGTATTTTTGGTAGAGACAGGGTTTCACCACGTTGGCCAGGCTGGTCTCGAACTCCTAACCTCAATTGATCCACCTGCCTTGGCCTCCCAAAGTTCTGAGATTACAGGCATGAGCCACCATGCCTGGCCATCTACAGAGCACATTTTCACAATCACCAAGGGAGAGCTTATACCTGAGATGTGCTTTGAGAAAAATAAAAATGCCACGTAAGAACTTCTCAAACAAAGATGCTGAGCTATACCATAGGATTAGCTTAAACAGGGAAGTGTGGCCAGA
This sequence comes from Macaca mulatta, assembly GCF_049350105.2. Lineage (NCBI taxonomy): Eukaryota > Metazoa > Chordata > Mammalia > Primates > Cercopithecidae > Macaca > Macaca mulatta. The sequence continues at coordinate 96,442,897 of NC_133418.1, forward strand.
GGTACCACTAGGAGGTGAGTGTGGGTCTGGGCTGTGAGAAGGGCAGCACCAGTGGGCCTGGCCAGGAGGCCAAAGGAGCCAGGCCTAGGAGCCATAGGGCCTCTGGGGGAAGTGGAAGTGGAGGTGAGATTTATTCCAGGCATCAAAGCCTTGGTGGTTTTTGTGCGACAGGAAAAATCAAGACGGAAAAAGAAATAGAATAAAGAGGGAATTTGAGTTGATGCTGGCAGGTGTTGCTATAATTAGCTAAATTTATGGACATCAAATTATTGGTTTACAGCTGTTTAAAAATGAGGAGGCATGATTACTTTTGTCACATGTTTTGAACCAATTAAAAGTGTGAGCTGGCCGGGCGCAGTGGCTCACGCCTGTAATCCCAACAGTTTGGGAAGCCGAGGTGGGCGGATCACAAGGTCAGGAGATCGGGACCATTCTGGCTAACACGGTGAAACCCCATCTCTACCAAAAAATACAAAAAAACTAGCTGGGCATGGTGGTGGGCACCTGTAGTCCCAGCTACTCGGGAGGCTGAGGCAGAAGAATGCCGTGAACCTGGCAGGTGGAGATTGCAGTAAGCAGAGATTGCGCCACTGCACTCCAGCCTGGTGACAGAGTAAATTCCATCTCAAAAAAAAAAAAAAAAAAAGGAAAAAAAGTGCTAGCTTCTAAGTGTAAATAAACTCAATTCATATGTAATCAATATGACTAGATCTTGCAGGAATTTCTCATGTTGACAAAAATCATGAAGTCTGAGAACAAGCATTGGGAAGGTTGTAGAGAATAGGCGCTCACTGCCATTAGTGGAAATATGAGAGTTCAGCCACTTTGGAGGGCAATTAGGCAGAGCCTATTAAAATCCAGAATGTGTGCACCTAAAGACTGGCATAGGAATCTATTCCAGGTGCTTTTCTTGAGACTGTTTTTTTCTTGTTGTTGTTGTTGTTTTTTTTTTTTTTTTTTTTTTTGAGATGGAGTCTCTGTCACGCAGGTTGGAGTACAGTGGCACAATCTTGGCTCACTGCCACCTCTGCCTCCCGGGTTCAAGCAATTCTCCTGCCTCAGCCTCCCAAGTAGCTGGGATTACAGGTGCCCACCGCCATGGCTGGCTAATTTTTGTATTTTTAGTAGAGACAGGGTTCCACCATATTGGCCAGGCTGGTCTTAAACTCCTAACCTTGTGATCCACCCACCTCGGCTTCCCAAAGTGCTGGGATTACGGGCGTGAACCACCGCACCCGGCTCTTGAGATTGTTTTTATCTTGACCCACGGTGTGAGATGCGTTTCACATGCCAATCCAGTACAAGTATCCATATAGAAATGATGCAAAAATCTCATGAACCAATACTTACCTCACTACATGCAATGAACTCAAATATTTTATTCTTTTTTTTTTTTTACAATGTTGGTTGCAATCCTTTAAACTGATTTTTTGACTCACTAATGTACTTCAGTCCACAAAAATCACTGTATCTAGGAAAACTCTTCCACATAGTCAAGTAAATGAGCAAGACTGTTTATTGCAGCATTGTTCATAATAGTGAAAAACTAGAAATACCTACATTGCCATCAGTATAGGAAAACGGTGAAATAAAATGTAGTAACATTACACAACAAAATACTCATGTAAGAGAGAGAAACTCATTCCATATGTATCAACATGACTAGATTTCAACAATACTTGGTTAGTGAAAAAAATTGTTTTCAGTAGTACACACAATATAACACTATTTATATTAAATCTCTCTCATGCATACATGCATGCAAAATAATGCTTAGATTTATAGATATGTAAGAGGTTTGCAAAGAAAAAGAGAGAGAGGATTAGGGAGGTGGCCAAAAGGATACGTATTTTAGCTTTAACTGATGTTTTAGTTTCTAGAAGGAAAATATTTGTGTACTGCTTGCATAACTAAAAATACAAATAAATGTGTAGATGAATACATGTGCACAAGAATACAACATGTATTTGAGAATGCTTGAAGGTATAAATACATGAAAGCATGCAAGAATTTATGTAGGAATGTTTAAACACAAGACAAAGTACATGGAAAATCATCAATGAGTCTAAGTATTCATAAATGGGTTCATACATTAAAAAAATGCTAGCATGAACAAACTAATCACAAATACAATAGCATGTGTCTGTGTGTAAGATGAGAAAATGAATTTATACATGAATATAACTTATGGATGAATGATTCCATTAGTGAATACATGGAAGAATGCAGCAATGTCTAAGTGTTTGAACACTTCAGTGCATGACTGCATAAATGCATGAGTTAATGTCCTGAATTAATGAGTATACAGAAGAATGCACCAATGTCTAAATGCTTGAACATGTCAATGCATGAATGCATACATTCATGAAGTAATGCATAATGATCAAAAAGGGGGGCTGTGCAGAGAACAAACGAGGCATGTAAATTTCACTTGGCACTGTAGAAAACAGAGGGTAAACTAGAACAATAGATCTTCATTATCTATATGCTGGAAACCCAGAAAGGCAGCAAGAATATTGGCCAATGAGAGCTAGTCAGGAAGGTGGATTTCCATCAACATTCTCCCAAGGCTTGACATTACTAAAGGAAGGGGAGTTCTGATGGTGAGCCAGGAGTTAGTGGGAGTGTGGGGCACTTGAAGGAAGGCAAGAGTATCTATTGTAGGAGAGAGGCACAGAGAAGAAAACACCACCTCCAGAAGCTCCACCATGCCTGTGCCCTGGCCTGGAGGGTGGCGAAGAGGACAAGCTGATCCCATAAGTGGCAGGGCCAGCATGGTAGCAGCCAGGCTTCAGGATCCTGAAGAAGAGTCCAGGTGCCATTTATTTTACCATGGCTTAGATTTCTAAACCACCCCTTACACTTTCAACTGATCCTAATCTGAATGATCTTCAGTAAAGACTTAAGTCATAGATATTCACCTACATAAATAATAAATGAGACCACATGTTTCATGTCCTGTTTCCAGAAAAGCCAAGGCACTTGGAAGACACAGTCTACTTCAATAAACAGCAGCCTTCCCACTACAAATAGAATTCATGGGCCAAGGAGTGAGGATGGTATGCACCCTGCTTTATTTCTTAAATTCAGAACTTACATGAAATCAGAATTAAGAGGCAAGATAGTTTTTAACCAACTAGAACGCTAATTTTCTCAGTTGTGGAATGACTGTTGACTCAACTTATCTGTCTCTACTTCCTTTTCCTGATATGAGAGATGGTAAGTAAAAAACACCTGTTCCTTGTGACAGTTATGAACGCATGTCATATGTACAACATTATGAATTATCTAATGTCACTAAACTGTACACTTAAAATGATTAAGATGGTCAACTTTATGTGTATTTTATCACAATAAAAAAATTGAAGCAATAAAACTCACAAAACGCCTGTTCAAGCATGTTTCTTTGAGTATCTGACTGTCTGTCTGCCCATCCATCCATCCATCCATCCATGTTCTAAAATAGGTGGCATTAGCCCCACCCTGATAGCTGGGGATCAGGTAATCAGGCAGGTTTGGTTCACTCCCTCTTCATCCCCAGCATCTGCAATCCCTCAGTCCCCAAGGCTGCCATTTACCTGTTGAGCAGAGGGGCACAGGTAACACTGGCTTGCATTACTGAAGAACACATTGATGAGCTTCCAGTCAAGCTGAAAATCAAGTTGCTGAAGAAAAGGGCAACAGCATGAAAAGGAGATTGTGGCAAGACCTTGAACCAAAATAATGCCTTTGTTTTCATGTCTTTCCATTTCATACATCCATCCCTGAAAAACCCATGTATGAATTTTTTTTCGATAGTAGTATATGGCAGGAGTTTAAAGTGGTATAACTGCTCTAGGTTGATAAAATATATCCAAAACTTTTTTTAAATTAAAAGACACACCTTTTGATCTAATTATTTCATTTCCCCAAAGATAGTTTAAGGAAACAAGGATACGTGAATGATTCAGCTACAATGATGAAGCCTTATGCATAAGAAGGAAAAACTGGAAACAACACAAATGTCCCAAACAGGGGATTGCTGTGTAAACTGTGGAATACTCATGAAATGAAACACTATGTAGCTTTTAAAATGATGCTGAAAAATGTAATTATCATGGGAACTAATCTATTGAGAAAAGTAGGTTATAAAAAGTATCTTTGGCTGGGTGCAGTGGTTCACGCCTGTAATCCCAGCACTTTGGGAGGCCGAGGTGGGTGGATCACCTGAGGTTGGGAGTTTGAGACCAGCCTGACCAACATGGAGAAACCCCATCTCTACTAAAAATATAAAATTAGCCGGGCATGGTAGCACATGCCTGTAATCCCAGCTACTCGGGAGGCTGAGGCAGGACAATCGCTTGAACCTGGGAAGTGGAAGTTGCGGTGAGCCGAGATCACACCATTGCACTCCAGCCTGGACAACAAGAGCAAAACTCCATCTCATTAAAAAAAAAAAAAAAAAAAAAAAAAGCATCTTTATCCAGTAACATCCCTGTTTTATAAAATACATAAAGATATATATGCTAGGAAAAAATATGGAAGGTAATATACACCAAGTTATTAACTATAATTATCTTTGGGTTATTAGGATTAAGGATGGTTTTACTTTTTGCTTATCTGTGTTTTCTGATTTTTTCAGTAATGAACATGCATTTCTTGTGTAACCAGGAAACAAACTGGTTTTTTAAGAGGCAGCACGGTGTAGTTGAGGAACACTGGACTATGAAGCAGGCACTTTAGGTTTTGGCTCTAACTAGCTGTGTGAACTTGCACAGGTCACATTACTTCTGGGAACTTCAGTTTCCACATCTGGAAAATTACAGGGTTAGACGCAGGATCTCTTCTCTATTTTACAGAATAATGATTATTTCAGAAATTCTGGAATTCTCCTGTTTGGGAAAACAAACTTTATGGTGTAGCTCCTGCTCTAGTCCCTGTCCTCATATGCCTTGGAATGACCTTTACTTCACTTCCTGAACTCTTTAATGTATGCATGGCTGGCTGAAACAGCAGCTTCCCTTGGTTCCAGCAGTCCAGGCTCAGTGCTTAGATACAGTTTGCTAGCAAGGCTTGCCTTGGTTTGATACTTGCCCATAAGGGCAGTGCAAAAGAGCAAAGGATGCTTATTACAAACTTACATAGGTTATTGAGTAAATAGTTTAAGAACTGTTAGGAGAGTGGTACCAAGGCTCCCAGTATGTATGTGACAGAGGCCTCCACCCTAAGAACTAAAATTAATATGGTAATTATTAGTAACAGCAATCACCACTACAATAACAATGCAAGCTACAGGCTTTTATATTATGTATTGAGTCTGTGCCAGGCACATTCAATATCTCATTTAATGCTCCCAAAACCCTACACTGCAGCTCTTTTATCATCCCATTTCATAAACAGGAAAACTGAGGTTTACGGAGGTAAGTGCCTTACCCAACATCATACAGTTAATAGGCAGAGAATTCAAGACTCAAACTCAAACCAGTCTCACCTGGAACTGAAGCTAGCCACCACCTCCCTTTGGGAGAAGTCGTTTAGTCCATCTGTTGACTTTCAGCAGGACCACACGGAAAACCATTCTGAACAGGATTGGTCCTTTTGGCTGAGCATTATGACTCACCCTGTAATCTCAGCACTTTAGGAGGCCGAGGCAGGCAGATTGCTTGAGCCCAGGAGTTTGAGATCAGCCTGGGCAACGTGGCAAAACCCCGTCTCTACCAAAAATATAAAAATTAGCCAGTCTCATAACTGGTCTCAAAATAAATAAATAAAGAGATGGATACAAATTAACAATGAAAAAGAATTGGTCCTTTCCTTTAATGACCACCAGAGAATGGCAAAGACATTTTTTAAAGAATCCAGGCCACACTGGTTGCTGAGTTCATGGTAAAATGGTACCAGGGCCATTATCACTTTGATCTGCCCGCCTTGCAGCAAACCCAGGCAGCCCAGCCATGCCAGAGTTGGATGGATGCTTACCAGGTTCTCTTTCATGTTTCTCACCAGTTCTTCAGCCTGAATCCACAAGTCTCTGGGCAGAGGGAGGGAAACAGAGAGGAAAATCAGCTAAATGTTATTTTGTCAAGGGCTGGAAGCTTGCCCCTTGCCATAGCTCAGGTGCCAGTCTCTGAGCTTGACCCACCCCTGGCTTCTGAAGAGTGGGCACTGACCTACTTTTCAAAATGAGGTTCATCAGGCAGACTGAAATCAGCTGGAGGGGGCATTTGGGCTTTGACTTAAATACTTCTATTTTTAAGCCTCTTTGACTTTGCCAGCCCCCCAAATCTTCCCGCCTATATGTTGAGACCAGCAGGAATACATACCCCAGAGAGAGACGGAAAGGGAACTTACTCAGCACCATCGGCACCATCGTGGGGTACCACTGTCTTTCCAGTGTGGCACACGGGCATTGGAACGGAAGGATTGAAATGTCTGATGATGTCTGAAAGGACTAAAGAGAGAACTGGTTTGAGGCCCTGGCCTTCACCAGCTGAAGGTCACCTCTAAAGACTGACCTACCTACTGTCGGGAGTGGTGGCTCATGCCTATAATCTCAGTACTTTGGGAGGCTGAGGCAGGAGGATCACTTGAGCCCAATAGTTTGAGACCAGTCAGGGCAACATAGCAAAACGCTGTCTCTATGAAGACAGAAATTAGCCGGGTGTGGTGATGCTCACCTGTGGTCATAGCCACTTGGGTAGCTGAGGCAGGAGGATCGCTTGAGTCCAGGAGGTCAAGACTGCAGTGAGCTGTGTTTGTGCCACTGCACTCTAGCCTGGGCAACAGAGCAAGACCCCATTTCAAAAATAATAATTAAAAAAAAAAAAGACTGACCCCCTTCCTCTAGAGTGAGCTGCCAGGGTTGCCACCCCTATTCCAAGGCATGGTCCTTCCTCACACCCTGCCTGGGGGGCCACCCCTGTAGCCTCTGTGAGGCTATCTGTACCTCTGGAGCAGTCCTCTGGAAGTGAAGGAGCTAAAAATGAACATCTGTGAAGTGCTAGGCCAGGCCCAGTGCTAAGCACTTTACATGCGTTATCTCACTTAATCCTCAGTAACAAACACATGGCAATATGATCTCCAAGTTAGAGAAAGGGAAACTGAGACAGAAAAATCAAGCGAGCTGGCCAGGGTCTCACAGTTAACTGAGGTTGCTGGGGTTTGAACCAGAGTTCTGGGACACCGAGGCTTTTCACTGTCATGTGCTACTGCCTCATTAGAGCAAGTGATGCTGGGACAGGGACTCAGGCTGCCTTCCAGCCCCCCTCCCTCCTCCTGAGAGTGACAGCAGGGTGGGAAAGCTCCAGGGAACATGCAGAGAACACGTCCCAGAGCTGACAGCCAGAGGACCGCTAAAAATAGTGCTGTCAGGAGCAGTTGTGTCTTGCTCCTGAGAGGGAAGAGGGCAGAGCAGGGAGACAGTGTCATGGGAGGGAGAGGCCTCCACTCCTCCACCCGACTCCCCTTTCTTTTCGCCCCATCCAGAAGCGCCTCAGGGCTTCATGGGAGCAGGATCCAGAAGGTGGCATTAAAGGGGCTCCCTGTGAAGGAGGCTGACATTGTGCAGGCAGCAGGCAGGGTGGGGGTGGGAGAACTGGCCTGGAAGTCAGGGGACTGGTCACTCAGCTTTGCAACCTTGGGCAGCCTGCTAACTCGTGTGTGATTCCGTTTTCCCCATCCTTAACCCAAAATAATGAACTTCATTCTCTAACCCCGGATTGGCTTACAAAGAAACCCATTTCCGCCTGTGGTGGGAAAGCAGGGAAAGTTCTGAGCTGGGTTCAGGTTTATCGGGACAGCATGAACATGTACATGGGTGAGGGGTACTCTTGCTCCCTCATCTGAAGATAGTCTGTAAGGATCAATGACAAAACACAAATATTTGGTGGTAGGTCTGAAAGAGATTGCTTTCTGAAAGAAAGGTACCTGTGTCAGTGCTCTGTGATCAAACATGACTTTGCATCTGTAAATTTGTTGGTCATTTTGTTTTAAGTCTGCTGTACTTGGTCTGTCCTTGCTGCCTCCGAGTTCCCTGGCAGCACTAGGGTGAGAACAAAGGGCACAGCCCGTGGGGTTGGACCACCTGGGTGCACAGGGACCGTGCCACTTACTGAGCACATAGCCTCAGGAAAGTCCATTTACCTCCCTGACACTTGGCTTTCCTACCTGCAAAATGGCCATAGTGGGCGAGGGCATGGCTACGTTTGGAGATCTCAAAGGTCAGGAGGCCTCTAAAGTTCTGAGATTGATGGTCAGGTGGGCTGAGTCTGAGCCAGCCCCAACCCACACTGCACAGCACAGGCCTGGATGTCCCTAGAGCACTTTCTTCTGGGAAGACCTGCTCCTCCTGCTGGCTCAGCCACCCAGCTGGAGCTTGTAGCTGTGGTCTCCACTCCTTCCTCCTTCCCCATTGAGTATGCTGGAGTAAGGCCTGCCTTGGAGGGCTTCAGAAGCGAGATCTGCCCTCACACCTGCTTTCTGCAGGACCTCTGACCAGCTGGGACTCCTGGCCGCTCTGCTTAGAGAGGGGCACTAAGACTTGTTGCAGGGCAAATTGGGAGGAAAAATTGAGATGAATTGAGAAACTAGGCAAAGCAGCATCTGTATTTGCGGCTTGAGGGTCTAAACTATATCCCATCTTCCCAGACACCCCTCAAACATGCCGCTTCTTTTTTCCTTAAAGACAAACAGGGCCAAGTCTAGGCACAGCTGTGATAGCCACGGAGTTGGTAGTGGGCCTCCTCTTTCAGAACCCTTTGATTCTCTCCAAGGGGATCCTCCTGCCTACTGCTTTGGCCACCAACATCCTCTCACCTGTCAATCAGATCCGGGAGGGCTGAACCGCCAAGCCCAACCTTCCCTGCTGGACCACGAGTTCTGAAGGTAGGGCCAGCATCCTGTTCATCCCTATGCTTCCCAGGGAACCTAACAATTCATAGGCCCCTCCTTTCAATTCACTGGCTGAACTGACAGGGCACTAGCTGCCTCACTTGTTCGTTACTCTCCGGGAGCATCAGCTCAGCGGAGCGCTTGCATTGTAATCTATGTCTTCTCGCTCTAATATGGACGGCAAAGTAGTTCCCCTTATTCTTGATTTATGAGCACCAAGCATAGGAGACTAACATCCCACTAGGCTGACCCAGCTGCCACTAAAGGACTGAACTTCAGGATGACTTAATAGAATCATAAGGAATCTCTGATATTACATTTTTTAAAAACTAAATTATGATAGTATATTCACAAGCACATATGTAAATCAAAAGGCCAAAATGCTAACGATAATTATCTCTAGATAGGGGATTCTAGTTGACTTTTATTTTTTCATTTCGCTTGCCTGAACCCAACTGAAGTCTTGTATTTTACAAGCAAGGGAAATATTACAGGATAAAACAGACTGAAAATTCGGCTGGGTCCTCTCCTTGGGTGGGAGGAGTGAACCACGGGCATTTTCCCTGGATGAAGTCTAGCCCTGGGTCTGGGTGGGCAGGAACCTCAGGATTCTGGCCCAGATACCCATTCCAGCTGGCCCCTAATCCCTCTCCTAGGTTCCCCAATCTTAACCCAATACCCACTGGCTTCTGTTTGCCCAGAGACCCTGGATACATTTCTCACACCCCCCCCCCCCCCCATTCAGGGTATGTGACTTTTCATATCCTGGCTTCCTTATCTGTCCTCTCAGAACACCCTCTCCTTTCTCCTGGGCTCCAGTGACAAAGTGACTGGTGGAGTCCATTCTCTTTATTAGAGAGGATGCTGCTTGTTGGGAGGGAGAGAGGCACTCTGAAATCTGGCCATGAAAACCAGAACTCACCTGTCATCACTTCCATGCACACCTGCTGTGGCCTTTCTTCAGTCCTGCAGGTCGAAGCAGACATGTGAGTGTCAGGCTGTGTTTGTCACCTGCCAACAGCCCTTCCCCTTGGTTGTGGTCTATTTCATAGCAGTCTTCGGCCTAGTCTTGCTCTGGTTTTGGGATTATCCTCCCGGGGGTTAAAGGCACACCTCAAGTGGCCACGGAGTAGCCAAAATGGGGAAAACAGCTCTCTGGACCCTCCTCCGCTCCTCCAACCTGCTCTCATCTGGCCTGAAGCTGGAAGGGGAAGCAGACCCCAGGGTAGAATGAGACTGAGCCTGGCCCCAATCCTGCATGGTTCCCCAAGCACAGAGCAGAGAGCGCTTGTGGGGAGAAACAAGAACTCCCTCTATTAGCCTTTCCCACTTCTCCTCATTCACCCCAAGGACCCACTGGGGTTCTCAGGCAGAGGAAGGGTTCGACCAGGAGGCAGGATGCTGGCTTCTGGGAGCTTTTCTGCCACCTTCTCAGAGGGCAGCCTTGAGCAAGGCACTGAGCCTCCCTGGCCCTCAATCTTTCCCATCAATAAGGCAAGATTAGATGGGAGCATCTCCCTTTCTGGGGCTCCTTTCTGTTCTGTTTTCAGGATAGTTACCATTCTTGCTTCTCCAGATCACCCGTCCCTGGGTCTGGAGGCTGGAAAAGATACCCAGTGTTAACACCCAGCCAAGGGAGGTGGCAGAGCCTCTTCTAGTTAGACCCCAAGCTGCCGGTCAGAACTCCCCCTCCTACCAATAAGAGGGAACCTACAAGCCCAGGCTCCATGGCTCACGCCTGTAATCCCAACACTTTGGGCAGGAGGATCACTTGAGGTCAGGAGTTCAAGACCAGACTGGCCAATATGACAAAACCCCATCTCTACTAAAAAATACAAAAACTAGCCAGGTGTGGTGGCATGCGCCTGTAACCCCAGCTACTCGGGAGGCTGAATCGCTTGAACTCGGGAGGCAGAGTTTGCAGTGAACCAAGATGGCGCCATTGCACTCCAGCCTGGGCCATAGAATGAGACCCTGTCTCAAAAAGAAAAAAAAAAGAGAGAGAGAGAGAGAACCTACAGAGAAAGATGAAGCTCCTTCTGCAGGGAGGAAAAATGCTTGGCTCCCTCTGCAGCATGTTTGTCAGACCTTGGAGGGGTAGAAGGTGTGAAAGGTTTTCCTCCGCTTAGATTTCAATGCCCCCTAAAGTCATTAACTGTCTCCATAGAAACAAAGGATTGTTTTATTATGACCCTTCAAAATCAAGAGTTTATTTAACTCTCCCCCCACTGGACATAAGAGCCATGAAGGCAGGAATGTGTCCATTTTGTACTTGACTATGATGCTTGGACCTAGAACAGTGCCTGGGCATGTTGTAAGTATTCAACAAATATATGTTGAATTCATATGTTTGGAATGAACAAGGTAAGTTTCCGATTTCCCCCTTGGTAAAAATGCTGGGCAACACAGGACTTGAGCCCTCTGCTGAAGATCCTAAGTCTAGGAGGAGATTTGAGACCGTGGTAACTCGCCTGGGAATCAAGGCCTTTCGCAAGCTCCCAGAAAGCTTGGAATCGTGCCCAGGACACGTAAAACATTCACAAATCTTAGCTCTCCTTGGTTGTATTACTTTCAGTTTCTGATGTGAATTTTCTCTCTCAAAATTCCTAGAAGACAGTATCTCTGGGTGTGGTGGTGACAGGCAGACAGCTACACCGCATCACCTACTCCAGCCTGCACCACTTCCCTCTAAATGGTCCATCTGTCCTGACCACCCAGCCACATCGAGCACCCGCCTATAGATCTGGGTCAGGTCTCTGCAGCTCTCCAGGCAGAGCAGGCTGACCGGGAAATCTCACCAATTGGAGACAGCGTCCTTTGCTCCTCAATAAGACAGAGAAGCTAAATCTCCCAAGGAGACAAACAAAAATCACACTAAGATGGAAGTCAGGGATTATTTAAAAAGACACCCGACAGGTTAGGTAATAAGGGGAGCAGGCCTTCTGGGGCTGTGGCAAACTGGACAGCCTGAGCCCAAGCAAAGGGGGCACCCCCCAACAAGAGTCATTTTTCAAGAGGAGCTGGAAATGTGAATATTTATTTGAAGTCTGATTTCAATGTTGGCAGCTGATTCCATTAAAGACAAAGCATCACTTAGGACCATCAATTTGTTTCTGGTAATTAATTGATAGATCACCCCTCCCCGCTAGATGAACTTGATTGGAGGAGAGGGTGGTAAAGAGAGATGTTGGGAGGAAAGAGGAGAGAATAAGAGGAAAGAGGCCAGGAGAGGGGGTTGGGGGAAAGGCTCAGAGGGCAGCCACAGAGAGGTGAGGCTGCGGCTAACCCAGCAAACTCCACGTCCCCATTGTGCCCACTCCCAGCACCTTCCCTTCACACAGTTTGTTTGCTGAATGCCTGCCTTATGGCAGTTACTGTGACCCTCGGGCTGCAAAGCTAAGTAACACACAGGTTCTACCCTCAAGGAATTTGATAGAGTGAATTGTAACCTCCTTGGCAAGATAGGATATTGCAGTATGATCCGATTTAGGTTTTATATATACCCTGTTTCCCTATGTATTGCTGTACGTTGGAGAATGAATGAGAATGTATATATGTGTGTGCACGAGTGTGTGTTTGAGGTAGAGGAATTAAAGATGTGAACAGGGTCTTCTACTGTGTGTACATCTGTTTTGTTTTTTCTTATATTGAACATGTGTCACAAGTGTTATTGCAGAACTTCTACAAACATTTACGTAACTGATTTTTGAAGTTCTACAAGGAAAAGGGGGTCTATAGCAATTAAGCAAGTGCTAGTCATATTCCCAAAGAAGGGCTTATACCTTGGTTACAGAACGCTCCAGGCACTCAAAGCAGAGGTGTCAGCACTACGGATTTTTTTCTGTTTAAATTCACTGTCTTCCATTATTTTGCCCTGGTTTAGCTTTTAAAATACACATCCCAGGTAAGTTCGCGATGGCCAGCGCTCCCTCAGGACAGACAAAGGAAAAAGGCTTGCAAGGAATTGTGCTTTCAGGTTTTATCCTGAAGGTGGAGGCACCCGTCAGTGCACAGACAATGATCCTGGGGCTGGGAGATCATCCTGATGGAGCCGTGCTCCCGAGAAGCGGGAGCCGAGTGACAGCAGGAACTGCCAGCCCTGAATAATTCATGGACAAAGAGCTCTTTCCGAGATGAGACCAAGGGGTGCACGGGCTGATGGGCTTAAAGTTAGAGACCGGGGCTGGGTGGAGATTTCCCTGCGCCGGGCAGAAGGACCCGAGAGTCCTGTGGCAAGTGTGTTCCATATCTGGAGCTCTGGCATGTAAATATCAGTGTGTGCAGACACACAGGTGTAGCAGTCAGCCTGCTATCTAGTACACGGAACCTCTTCTCTCACTTATTTCCATGTCTGATTTCACCTCTCTTATCAAGGGTAACCCTCCACCCTCACCCTGACCAACACCACAGTCACAAGTGCAATTTAAAAACCACCAGCATCGATAAAAAAAGAATGCACGTGGGGAGCTCTGCCTGCTTCCAGTGGGCCCATGGTTGGTTTCCTAAGGTTCAGTCTATACCTCTACACACCACCATCTCCTCACCCTTCTTCCTGCTATGCCCATTCCCCCTCCCCGCCCATTTACAACTGTGATCAGGGAAAGGTTCTGGGTCTGGCCAGCTTTATCCAGTGCTCAACCAGAGGTGGCATCGATGAATGTGGTGAGGCCAGCACTGTCTAGGCAGGGAGTCCAAGGCAAGTTCCAGAGAGATAGCAACTGGTTATTTGAGAAGAAGGGAAGGTGGAAGACAGGTCCAGGGTCTCTGGGAACATTGAGTGGATGGGCATTGTGCATGGAGTGGTGGGCTGGGGTTTGCAGCTACAAGGGGAAGAGCCAGAGGTTGCAGGGAGTGCAGGCTGCTGCAGGGATAGTGGAGTATGCTGGGAAGGAATCATGGGAGGGGGAGTGAGGAAGGGGACTCTGGGGGAGCAAGGAGAGTATCCTGGTTCAGGCGTGGGAGGCACAGTAGGGCTCTGGGCAGGGTGGAGACTGATAAGGAAGTGCTCTGTCCAGCTGGGGCTGCCAAGATTGAGGGCAGTAAGGCTGTGGAGCTTTGCTAAGACCAGGAGAGGGGCTGTGGGGCAATGTTGACATTCTCCTCTGCTCTCCAACCTTCTTCTCTCCAGATCCTTCTTTCTCTGTTCATCCTTTTCTCTTTTTGTCTATTTCTTTTTCTTTCTTTCTCCCTTATTTGACCATATAAAATATACCACTTAGAATTTATTAACAACAAACATATGAAAAGATGCTCAACATACTAATCATCAGGGAAATGCAAATCCAAACCACCATGAGACATCACCTCATACCCATTAGGATGCCTACTATTAAAAACCAACCAACCACAGCCAACTAACCCCAGAAAATAGGCATTGGTGAGGATGTGGAGAAATGAGAACCCTTGTGCACAGTTGCTGGGAATGCAAAATAGTGCAGTCACTATGGAAAATAGTGTGGTGATTTCTCAAAAAGTTTAAAAAATAGAATTACTGTATGGTCCAGCAATCCCACGTCTGGATGTATATATCCAAAAGAAGTGAAAGCAGGGACTCGCACAGATATTTGTACACACAAGTTCACAGCAGCATTGTTTGCAATAGCCAAGAGGTGAAAGCAACCCAAGGGTCCACTGACAGATGAACGAATAAACGAAATCCGATACAGATGTACATGGAAACATCATTCATCCTTAAGAAAGGAAGGGAAATCTGGCATATGGATGAACCCTGAGGACATTATGCTAAGTGAAGCCAGTGACAAAAAGACAAATACTGTATGATTTCACTTATATGAAACATAAGTATATGATTTCATTTTTTTTTTTTTTTTAGATGGAGTTTTGCTCTTGTTGCCCAGGCTGGAGTGCAATGGTATGATCTCAGCTCACTGCAACCTCTGCCTCCTGGATTTAAGTAATTCTCCTGGCTCAGCCTCCTAAGTAGCTGGGATTACAGGTGCCCACCACCATGCCTGGCTAATTTTTTTGTATTTTTAGTAAAGATGGGGTTTCACCATGTTGACCAGGCTGGTTCCAAACTCCTGACCTCAAGTGATTTGCCCACTTCAGCCTCCCAAAGTTCTGGGATTACACGTATGAGCCACCACACCTGGCCAATTTCACTTATATGAGGTACCTAGAGCTGCCAAAACAGAGAAGGAAAGTAGAATAGTAGTTGCCAGGGGCTCTGAGAAGAGGAGAATGAGATGTTATTTCATGGGTAGAATGTTTCACTTTCACAAAATGAAAAAGTTCTGGGGATCAGTTGTACAATAACGTGAATATATTTAACACTAGTGAACTATACACTTACAGATAGTAAATTTTGTGTTCTATGTATTTACCACAATTGCAAACAAAATTTAAAAAGTTATTTACAAAGATCAATGTATTTTTAAAAATTTACAAAGCAGGTAAGAAAATTTCTTTAAAAATTTAAAAGATTACTTTTAAAATTCTGTGTGATCTTTGATTTAATGTATTAATGGATTTAATTTATTAATGGGAAACTCCAAAAGTTTCCTCACCTTGATGTAAAGAGAGGCATTCCTTTGATTGTAAAAAAATAAAAAGATTCTGCTGGGCGCGGTGGCTCACGCCTGTAATCCCAGCACTTTGGGAGGCGAAGGTGGGCAGATTACCTGAGGTTGGGAGTTCAAGACCAGCTTGACCAATATGGAGAAATGCCATCTCTACTAAAAATACAAAATTAGCTGGGCGTGGTGGCGCATGCCTATAATCCCAGCTACTCGGGAGGCTGAGGCAGGAGAATCACTTGAACTCGGTAGACAGAGGTTGTGGTCAGCCAAGGTTGCGCCATTACACTCCAGCCTGGGCGACAGAGTGAGACTCTGTCTCAAAAAAAAAAAATAAAATAAAATAGAATAAAATAAAGTAAAAAATAAAGATTCAACCTCCTGGATTTATCCAGTTCACATGTACTCTTCCAAAATGAAACGTTCTGCCCAGTTACCAGGAGCCCATTCAGAGGATCATCAGTACCAAACTCTGTCTCCTGCCCCAAGCTACTTCAAATACTCACAATCTCCAGATTGCCAATGGCTGCCACAAATTTAATATCAGAAGGCTTCAGAGAGTGAACTGTGGAGACAAGAACCCATATAGGAAGGTTAGATCTACATTCCCCATGATGTCGGCCAAGGATACCATATGGGAGAGGAGACTCACATCCCCCAGCCCTGGACAGCTGCGGAGGTCCAGTCTGTTGGCCATGGAAGTGGAATGCCAAAGACCACGCAGGGCCTGGGAACCCTAGGAATCCTGCCAGAAAGACACTTGCTCCTTTCTGGGAGCCACCCTGTTAACTGGACTTGAGCTGTCCAAACAGGTGACCCATGGAAAGTCACTCATGGCCCTCATTTTCCCCTCACCTGGACCCCATTCTGCCTCTCACTTCCTTCTGTGCCATAGCCGTGCATTTCTGGGTCACCATGAATGAGAGGACAAGACATTAAGATTAAAACCACCTGGTTACCAAAAGGATCACTTTAGCTTGAAGATTACCAGAGAATAGCATTCAAAGCCTATGAACACATATCCACACCAGATGCAAGCTGTATGCAAATGCCATACAAGGAAGTCTCCTGGACCCACTTGAGTCACTGGCATTTTTAGCAATTAAGTCTCCCTGATCAGAAATCACTGATCATAATCCCTGGTCATGTTATTGATCATTTACATGTAAGCCACCTAAAGATGACATTTCCTTAAAAGTGCATCAATTTCTTTTTCAACCTGAAGTCCTTATATAACAGTAAGAATAGCATGCTTAAATGGAAACCCCAGTAAAGGCAGAATAGTACAAACATAAATCTATTAAATATGGTCTGTAATGCAGCCTCTCAATGTGATAAAGCCAGGGAAGAAGGCCCACTCAAGAGAATTCATAGCATCCGGGTCATTAGACAAACCAGCCCATTGCGGGGGAAAAAGGTCCAGAGCTGCCGCTGGGCTACATTACAAGAATAGAGAAGCCACATGAGTGGCCAAGCTGTAACTCAGAGTTCCCACAACACCATCCACCCACAGGAAGGCAAGATCCTGGAGATTACTCTCATCCAAGCAAGCCACTGTGGAATTATGACAGATGACTGGGAACTCATCTGTCACACAGGGATTGAGGATAAGGAAGAGGGGGACTTGAAGGGCCAACAGGTACAAGAGGAATAGGGTTAGAGCCTCTGCTGGCCACTTCAGAGAGAAGATGCCAGGCTTGTCCTGCTTATGGCCAAGGGTCACATACCTGATTCAGAAGGCATATTCACTCCTAATTTATTTAGGTTGCATGGGAATGGAGAATTATTCAGGGTCTGCAACTGAAAACAAACATCAGAAACATCAACTGCCTTGTATAGAAATATTGCAGATCCTGAAAACTTGGTATAGAAATGATCATGTGCTCATTCTATCTGGGCTCAAAATCTAGAAACAACAATTGCCCATAGTCATTTTCTCCTAACCCCATACCCAGTTCATCTGGTAAAAGGGGACATAACTCTATTGACAATGACTTTAACAGGTGGCAAGGATGTCTCAGAACACTGGAGTAGAGAGGGAAGAAAGATGATGAAGAAGAATGAGAAAGTTCTGGAAATGGGGCCGGGCACAGAGGCTGAGGCAGGAGGATCACTTGAGATCAGGAGTTTGAGACCAGCCTGGCTAACATGGTGAAATCTCGTCTCTACTAAAAATACAAAATACAAAAATTAGTGGTGGTGTGTGCCTATAATCCCAGTTACTTGGAAGGCTGAGGCACAAGAATCGCTTGAACCCGGGAGGCGAAGGTTGCCACGAGCTGAGATCATGCCACTGCCCTCTAGCCTGGGCAACAAACAGAGCAAGTCTCTGTCTCAAAAAAAAAAAAAAAAAAAGAACATTCTAGAAACGGATGGTGGTGATGGTGGCACAGTAATGTAAAGTACTTAATGCTACTGAATTGTGCGCTCAAACATGGTTAAAATGATAACTTTTGTGTATATTTTACCAGTGAAAAGAAGTAATTAAGAAAAGACTTAGGATACCTTGACTAAAACAAGAAAAAACAATCAATCCCATGCTATATTTTATATTCCATGCTACATTTATCTACTTTTCATTTTTTAATTTGATAACTTATACAAAAGTAAGTATATGAGGCATTATGTTTATTTGTTGCCAAAAACTGGGTACATTTGAAACTGAGAGACTCTCACATCCCTACCAGTGTCCTGAGCCTGGAGGAAGGACTTGGTGACCAGGGCTCAGGTCCTCAAGACCTCCTGGACCTCCTCAGCTGCTGGTACTGAGTCTGGGGCAGCTTCTGCTTTTGTGAATACCATGGAAGGCTCTGGGAAGGGAGATTGTGTCTTTTCCCCAAAAAATTGAGAATGGAAGGGGGGAAATACTCCAACAGGGAAAAACATGCAGTAAATGAGGTGACTGAGGACATCTGACATCACAAGAAGACACAGTTTCTCTTGAAGTACTGATTACAGTAAGAAACCACAGCATTTACTCTCAGCCCTTATCTTATGGATGTTCTGGGAAGACCTCACCCAGATTCCCTCAGATAACTCCCAACATCTGCTTCAAGGTTCACGGAGATAACAAGCCCATTTATAACTCCTTCTGGACACTTCTGGGAACCGCCCATTCAGTCTGCAGGGATGATAAGCTCCAAATTCCAGGACACACACACTCTGCTGGACACCCCGGCTGTCCATGGGGGAAGCGGTTCATCCAGCCCATTCCCTCAAGGCCTCAGGAAGGGGCCTGCCAACTTGCACCAAAACTTGGGTTTACCCACTATAAGGAAAATCTTCCCTCTCCCCTCCACATACACGTACCTCCCACCAGGCAAAGCCCTTACCTCTGGCCATAGCTGCCCTTCCAGTGTATTCTTTCCAAGAGAGGTATGGATCTGAGGGGTCCCTGAAAGAAGGCAGAAATAGTTCAAGTTATTTAGCTGGAATTAACTCCCACCCAAATTTGTAGCTTTCATGCCCTTCCTCCCAGCCATATCTATGTGCCCAGCTCAGTAATGGCCCTTGTGTTAGGGAAGCCCAGATTCTGTTTGTCCAGCTATCCCCTCCATTGGGTGGGACACCGTGCTTCCATTAACACAAACATTTAGGGCAGAATCCCCAGGTTAAAAAGCAAAAGTGTTACCTGGGAGGGGTCGGCAATAACATTACACCATGCCCAAGCACATTATCACAGATTGCTTTTTGGGCTCCTTAGCAAAGGGTAGAACCCGCAAAGAAAGTAATGTCAGACAAATAGTTATTGTTGTTGCAGATTCAAGACAAAGCAGGGAAGGCAAAGATGTTATAAAAGAGTTTGAAGGGTAATGTGATCTTAGGAGAAGAGCTAATCACAGGACTCCTAGCAGCCATGACTGTACTAAGTACCTGGATAGGGGCTGTATTGAGGGGTCTTGCTGAACGTGAGGAATGAGGGGAAGAAAAGGCAGGTAGGGAGATGGCAAAGATACTGACCTTCTCCCAGCTTACTTTTGGCCAGTCTTTAAAAACATTTACTATTTTTTACTTTTTAAAAGTATAATTGACTTACAATAAATTAAATTCATTTTAAGTGTACACGTAGATAAGTTTTTCCATGTTTTTTAACTACACAAACTATAGTAGTTTTAAATGAACAGCACCCTAAATTTAAAAAGGGGAAGAAAACACCCACAATGCTACTACTCTTACAATCAAAAGTGATTTTGTTTGTTCATTTTTTTCATGACCATAATCAGGCACATGTTGTATTCAGTTATAATTTGTGTGCATGCAAATTTGTATCCTGCAAACTTCCTTTGACGTATCATGAGCATTTTTAATGTTGTTATATAATTGTGATGCTTATTTCAATAGCTACATGATACATCAATGATAATGAGATTTAATCAGAGGTCAGTGTACCTTACTTCCTCTGACTTCTCCCCACCCAATGCCTGCCTAGGGTACATACTCCTTATAAGGACATGCGATACAAAAACCCCCAAACAACATTAGCAATGCCAAAAGGAATTCTGACTTGGGCAAGAGGGCTTGATTTCTTTTCCACCACAGCCTTCTTCTGCAGCTTTACTTTTTTGACCCTGAAAATAATTTATCTAGAGTTTCATGAGGAGCAACAGTATATTTCCATTCTATGCTCCCTGTGAGATCAGGCACCGATTTCCACGTTAGAGCTTGCACAAGGAATGATGACTGGAATCTGCCTCCAGATCTCAGCGATTCCTTTGAAATTCCCAGAAGCAAGCTTTCTGGGCAGAAAGGGCCACATGACGGGAAGGCATAGAGGTATGGACAAGCACAAAATGCTGGAAAAGGCTGGCATAGGGGTAACTGGAGGCCAGGGAAGTGGTGGGCAGGGGGGATGAGGCTGCACAGACAGATGGTAGCTGGGCTGGGGAGCCACAAATGCCAGGCTAGTCCATGAGCAACAGGAAGCTGTGACCAGTCTCTGAAAAGATGATTTTAAGGTAATCATCACTCCAGGGGGAGTGGGATGGAGGAGTTAGCAGGGCAGAGATTTGAGACTATTTTGGTAATTTTCTTTCTAAGCCAGGATAAAAATGTAAATGGTAGCCAACACAAATACAGTTTCTATGTGCCAGGCACTGTTCTAAACACTTATGTGAACTAATTCGTTTAATCCTCATGACAACTTTATGAGATAAATGCCATCATCTCCAGTTTACAGACAGAAAACTGAGGCCCCAAAAGGTTAAATGGCCTTTTAAAGGTGGCAAGAGATGGTGGCTCATGCCTGTAATCCCAGCACTTTGGGAAGCGGAGATGGAATGATTACTTGATCTCAGGAATTTGAGACCAGCCTGGGCAACATAATGAGAATCCGTCTCTAAAAAAAAATACATATATATATATAAATTAAAAAATACGACATTGCTAGCAAATGGTGATGGTGGGGTTTGAAAACAGGCAGTCTGGCTCATCTGACTCCATGAGCCACGCTTGTAACCAAAAAGCTAAGTGTAAGCCACATGCCCAAGGTCTAGACCAGGGCCAGCAGACTTTTTCTGTATAGGGCCAGATAGTCAATAT
The DNA here is from genome assembly GCF_049350105.2 of Macaca mulatta. Classification (NCBI taxonomy): domain Eukaryota; kingdom Metazoa; phylum Chordata; class Mammalia; order Primates; family Cercopithecidae; genus Macaca; species Macaca mulatta. The sequence continues at coordinate 96,463,839 of NC_133418.1, forward strand.
TTTAGATTTTACTCACCATATGGTCTCTACTGAAACTACTCAAGTCTGCTGCTGTAGTGTGAAAGCAGCCACGAACAACATGTAAACAAATTAAATTTATTTATGGTGACTGAAGTTTGAATTCCATATAATTTTCATGTGTCACGAAATATTCTTTTTAATTTTTGGAACCATTAAAAAATGTAGCAACCTTTGTGGATATCAAGAAACTGATTCTAAAATTTATATGAAGAGGCAAATGACCTAGAAGAGCCAACACGATATTGAAGAACAAAGTTGGAAGACTGATACTATCTGACTCCAGGATTGACGATACAGCTACTGTGATCAAGACAGTGTGACTGGCAAAAGAATAAACAACTAGATCAACAAGACAGAATACAGAGCCCAGAAATAAACCCACATAAATAGAGTCAACAGAGCTTTGACTAAGGAGCAAAGGCAATATTACAGAGAGGAGACAGTCTTTTCAACAAATGGTGCTGGAACAACAATTTTTTAATTAAAAGAAAATCACTCCTCAAAAGCTTTTGGACCCCTTCTTTAAATAGTAGTATTCTAAAACAAATTTTATGACAGCTAATATACTCAGCACTCTATTATAAAGTTTTTAAAAATGAAATAAGCAGAAGATCTAACCCAGTGCCTGTACAAAGTATATGTCGAAATATGTTAATTATGATGAAAGATGCTCTCATTTGATTATCAAAACAATCCAGCATTATTAGTATAATTTTAAAGCAGCAAAAGTTTTAAATGTTGTTTAGAGGGTTGGGTCTGGGTCCAGAGTTTTACTGCTCACTCCAGAATTCAAAGGTTTTAATGAGGCTCAAAAGAGGATGTTTCTGAAGACAACAGGTGTATCCCCACATTTTTTCCTGAAACTGTTATGGAATCTTCTAGGTCTTCTATTTTTTTCTGCTGCACTCCCACATTCTGTTATGCACTCCCACACTCTGTGTGGTGTTTGTGTGTGTGTGTGTGTGTGTGTGTGTGTGTGTGTGCGTGCGCGCGCAGGCACGTACTTATGTGTGTCTGTTGAAAATTATAAAAGCAGCAAGAATTTGAGAAGTCAGGACCCCAAAGAAAAAGTAAGTACAGAGAGTGGGCTCAGCATTTGATACCAGTTTTATCCTTGAAGAATTTGTCAAATCATGAGTAACAGAAATCAGCAGCCGAGAGGCTAAGATACTGTGCAGAGCTTCAGGCAGTTTAATGGAACTGGGGGAAAACACTGAGTTCAGCACACATCGAGGAGGAGGGACCCTGATGAATATTGCAGGCTTTCAAGTGGAACCTAAAACAGACCTTTGGAGTAGGGATAAACTAGAAATGGGCTGATCTGTAAAAAGTCTAAAGACCAGACTTGAATCAGTTTGATTCCTGATTAGATAAAAGTGATCTGTTCCTCCCTAACTGCCTGCCAAAAGCAAGAGGAAAACCTTTATGGATGAAAATACTACCAGCCAGAGCATGAAAATTATCTAATTTTTTATATACAATGCCTGGCTTTGCATTAAAAAATTTCCAGGAGACAACATTAAATAAACCAAAGCCAAGAGAAAATTTAAAAACAACAGACAACAGATTAGTGAAAAGCAGTGGACTAATATGGAAATAAATGAAGGAAATCCACAATCTTTCCAGCTCAATGTTTCGTACCCAGTTACAACAAGAGGTGGTCAAATCAGAAATTTGGACAATGGGGCAATCTAGGAAATAAGAAGTACTGAGATATGCTCCTCACATATCCCTGAGTAACTGGAAATTGATGTATGTGCCAGAAAGACTGAAAGAGCCACATGTAAATCTAAAACCAAGAGAGACTTAAGAATTGGCTACAACTTTGTGCTCATTCTCTAACCTACACACACAGCAAGCAACAGAACCTTATGGTCTCAAGGTGTTTGAACATAACCTCTGTCCAAATCATTGACTGATCACTAAACCATGCAGACTCAGGGGTGACTCCTAGGATGCCAGGCCAAAAAACAAAAACAAAAACAAAAATAGGAGAGGGAGAGAGAGAAAGAAAAAAAAAAAACTGAGCAAAGACATCAGTGGTTAGCTGCACACCATGAGAGAGACAGATTTCACAGTTTAAGTCCAGGCAAATTATTAAAAAACAAACTAATGACCCTCAGAAAAATAAAACAGAATCCAGAATTGCTATGTTTGATCAAACATGTCTAGTCTTCAAACAAAAGTTACTAGGCATGCCTTGATATTGAAACAACAGTCCCAGATGAAGAAAAAAAGCAATCAATGGAAACTGAGTTGACACAGATGTTGGATTTCACAGGCAAAGTCTTCAAAGCAGCTATTATATGTATTTGAAGAATTAAATAAAGCCATGAAGACAATGACAACAAATAGAAGTGATATAAAATGGAAATTCTGGAGTTGAGAAGTACACTAACTGAAAAGATTCATGAGGTGGGTTCAGCAGCAGGCTTGAGAAGACAGAATAAAAGATCAGTAAACTTAAAGATAGTAAGTATATTTCTAAAAAATACAGAGGAAAAAAGATTGAAGAAAAACAGAACCTCAGATCTGTGGACAGCATCAAACATACAAACATACATGTAATATGAGCCCCAGAAGAAAAAGAAAGACAGAGATGGGGTGGGGCGGGGGAAGGCAGGAAATAGTTTAAAGATAAAATGGCTAGGCTGGGGTGGATGGATCACCTGAGGTAAGGAGTTCAACACCAGCCTGGCCAACATGGTGAAACCTCATCTCTACTAAAAAAATTTTTTTAAAAAGTTAGCCAGGCATGGTGGTAGGTGCCTGTAATGTCAGCTACTTGGGAGGCTGAAGCAGGAGAATTACTTGAACCCAGGAGGCAGAGATTGCAGTGAGCCAAGATAACACCACTGCACTCCAGCCTAAGCAACAGAGTGAAACTCCATCTCAAAAAACAAAACAAAACAAAAAGATAAAATGGCTGAAAATTTCCCAAACCTCCCACATTTGATGAAAATATTAAACCACAGATTCAACAAGCTGAAAGAACGTTAAGTAGGATAAGCACAGAGACTCTTACTTACACACATCAACTATAATAGTCTATGTATCTACGTGTAGTTCTAAAACCAAAGAAAAAATGTTGAAAGCAGCTGGAGTAAAATTCTTCAAGTACAGGAGACCAATCTTAAGATCAGACTGACTTCTCATCAGGAACAATGGAAGTCAAAAGGCAGTAGAATGACAGGCAAAATTCCAAAAGGAAAATGATCCCAGTTGGGACGTTGGTGATGTAAAAAGGAATGAAGTACAGAAGAATAAATATGTAGGTAAACCTAAAATAATATTTATGTACAAACTATAGACCAGCAAACTATGGCCCATAGTCAAATCTGCCCACAGCCTATTTTTATATGACCCTGTAGATAAGAATCATTCTTAAATTTTTAAAGGGTTATTAGAAAAAACACAAAGAATATGATATAAAATATATGTGACTCACAAAATTTCAAATATTTACAACCTTGCCCTTCTCAGAAAAAGTTTGCCAACCCTAATATAAATAAAAAATAATATATTTTAGAGTTTAAAAGACATGAAACAAATTGCTTTGTGGGCAGATTTGGATGGAATAAATGGAGTTAAACTGTTATAAGATTTTCCCCTTATCTGGGAAGTGGTAAAAGTACTGATTTATATTAGACTTTAATAAGTCGAGGGTGCATGTTATCACTTTAAACACCAAAATAATTATGAAAATTGTATAATCCCAAGCTAGTATTGGGCAGGATGGGGTGGTGAAACCTAAACAATAAAAATACTTAATCCTAAAGGAGGCAAGATATCAGGGGAAGGCCAGGCACAGTGGCTCATGCTTGGAATCTCAATGCTTTGGGAGATCGAGGTGGAAGGATTACTTCAGCCCAGGAATTCGAGATCAGCCTAAGCAACATGGTGAAACCCTGTCTCTACAACACACAGACACACACAAAATTATCTGAGTGTGGTGGTGCATGTCTGTAGTCCCAGATACTCAGGAGGATCACTTGAGCCCAGGAGTTTGAGGTTTCAGTGAGCCATGATCACATCACTGCACTCCAGCCTGGGTGACAAAGTGAGACTCCATCTCAAAATAAAAGAAAAAAAAAAAAAGGAAAAGAAAAAAGAAAAAAAATTAGCAGTAAAGAACACAAAACAGGTAAGGTGCATTGAAACATAGATATTATATTTAAACAGAAGCTGAGGAGGGTGTATGAGAACTTCCTTCAGGATCTGATAGGTTGGATGCCAAGTGGGCTGGCCTTGTTCCATGTGGCCCTCAAACCAGGACTAGACCAGTGGAAGCAAGTTGCCCCTTGGCAGAATAGCTGGAGCTACCCAAACAAGAATGGGCTGCCAGGGCACTGGTCCAGGTAGAGAGTGGGGATCGTGAACATGTGGCACATACACCAGGCAGAGGTTAAGAGCTTGGAAATCCTTGGTCTGATCAACTTCTCCAAGCCTTACTTTCCTCACCTATAAGGTGAGGTTGATAATGCCTGCCCCATGGAGTTGCGTGAGGATTAAATGCATGTAAACATCCAGCACAGTGCCTGACTCACGGAAAGAACTCAGTAATTGCTAGTTACACTTATAATTTCAGCATCTGAGAGGTGGTTGGCATACACTATCTTTTAGATCCTTTCAGCCTCAATATTCTGGAATTTCTTCACATAACTAAATGCTCAGGAGTTCATGTTTTTACCTTGATGATGTGAGTCATCCATGACAGCTGCTCTGGGGTGTCACAATAAAGCTGTTCCTGGGATCTAAATGTTAAGCATCCAGACCTGAAGATCCAAAGGGAAACCTGGTGCCTCTTGGTTCTGCCCCACTAACTCTTGGAGCGGCATGAGCCCTCACTCTAGTTCTCTGCTTTCACCAGCTACAGTGCCTGTTCCCACAGTACCCAAGGCACTGTGAAAGAAATTATTGAATCTCTGTGGCATCATCAAACCCCAATCATGGAATCCCGAGGGAACCTTCCCCTTTTTGAAAGGTTGTTTTAACATCAAGCTCATGGATATATGAAGGGCTTTGAGCTCTTTGAAAAATTCCCACCTGAGTCAGGGCAGTCAGGGGAAAAAAACAAGTACTTTTCCATCCTGATGGGAATGCAAGAGAAAACCACTTGTGCATGCTCTGAGAAACAGGTTTGGCTGAGATCAGTCATCCAAGTTGGACAGAGCTGTGACCACTGGGGTCCGGAACCAACAAAGCACCATGGAAACATCAGGTCTTAGCAAGGTAAAACCACATGTGCTTCTCCCTTAGCGGGGCACCTTCTAAAGCAGTGGCTCTCAGCCCATCACCTGCTGCCTAGCCCCCAAATGCAGAGACTCAGATTTGACTGGCGTGGTGGGGCATGGGTATGCTGGGCATGAGAGTTTTTTAAAGCCCCTCCAGTAACGTTCATGTGCTTTCAAGGTTAAGAGCCTGACTCTACAAGGAAACCCAACTTGTGTTAGTCCAACAGCTGACCACATATGGGTGGGGTGATTTCAAAAGCAAAATTAAAGCAGGGCATGCTCTCTTAATTTACAGATTTCCTTGATGTTTGTATACTTACGATGTGTCTGGAGTGCGATTTTCTAGCCCCTGTCCCTTCCTTGAGGGAATACAGCCATTTCACGACCTTGATTAAACATCGAATCTATCTGAACACTGACTTCCTCATCTATAAAATGTGAAGAGGACTAGCTTCCCTGTCTTCTTCATGGGGTTGTCATGAGAATCAAAGAACTAGAAAGGGTTGTATAAGTGAGAGAGGACCATACACAAGGGAGAGGTGACTTGCCTTCCTGGATGAAAGGAAGAAGCATCTCCTAGGCATCAGGGAAGACTTTCAAGGCCAACTTATGTGGCACTGAGGTCACTCTTCAGTGCACATTAAAATCCTGGGCTCTTTGAAAAGTTGTAATGCTCTCACTGTGATCTTAGGGGCAGGGTTTATGACCTTTTTGGCATTTTTACAGGCTCAGAGGGCCATAAGTGCATGCAGACCATACTAGCAAGGGTGTGGACAACACTGCTTTCCACTAAGCACTGAGCTGTGCTGGTGAGCTTGGAAGGGGAGGGCCCAAGTCAGCCAGTGTCATCCCCTGCATGGTTTTGAATGATAAGCAGATCCTGTGGGTGACTATGTGCTGCACTGCACAGGGTAGCTGTAAGCTATCACCCTATGTGACCTACAGGGACTGTAGGATGCTGCATGGACCTGTGAGCAGGTGCTGCATGTGACTAGCTGTGGATGCTGAGTCAGAAAACCATGAGTCATGCCTCGCTGGCTGCTCCATTAAAATTCCAGGTGCTCTAAGGCGTACAGGATGTTAGCACAGCGTCCTGTCAGTGTGGTGCTTGGCTAGTCACATGCTGCCACCAGTGGAAGGTGAGAATGAGGAACAGAGAACCCTTCTGAGGTAGCTGGGTTGACCTCTGAATATATGTCTCAGAATTCTAGAGTAGATGAGGTGAGCAGACCTTCAAGATCATCTTGTTTACTAGATCCAGAGAGGCTAGAAAACCTGCCAAAGGTTATTCAGCAAGGTACTAACAGAGTCATGTGTAGAACTGGATTCTCCTTAATCTAGTCAAGTACGCTTTCCCTGAGACCAAAGTCTTTTAGAAAGTATAGAAAGACTTATTACATGTGTTGTCTTCTATCCTGAATTTCCAGAAGAAATCTATTGTTTTGCCCTGTCTGTAGATCAGTATTTCCAGCTGTCTTTATTACCATTAGTCATTCTAGATTTATCATCAGGAATACTGGCCAAAGAATGATTTAGGATCAACAATGTCACAACCTTTGGGTAGACACAACCTCTAGTCTGATTACAAAAACATTCGAGATGGCTTCAAAAATCTCAAATCACAATTAAATACTCTGTCCTGTGCTGATGGTCCCAGAGAGACCTCACCACCAATCACAGACCTCATTCCAGGCAGAGACCAGTGCACCCTCCTGTCTCCATCCCCTGATGCCCACAGATATCCAATATTATACACCCTGTGCCCCAAGAGAGGGAAGCAGTCCCAACAGGAAATAACATATTCAAAGTTTACTTGTAGTTTTGCCCTTGGCCTCACACAAGGGGATGCCTTACTTTTAGATCACATTTTCTTCAACTTCCTCATGGGATTGCTGTGGTTGGATGTGTACTCCAAAGTTCACATGTTGGAAACTTGATCCCCAATGTAGCGGCGGTAGGAGGTGTGACCTATAACAGGTGACTAGGTTCTGCCCTCACAGATGGATTAATGCCATTATTGTGGGAGTAGATTTGTTATAAAAGGATGAGTTTGGCCCCTTTTGTCTCTCTCTCTTTCCCTCATTTGCCCTTTTGCCTTCTGCCATGGGATGGCACAGCAAGAAGGCCCTCACCAGATGCCAGCCCCTCAATCTTGGACTTTTCAGCCTCCAGAACCATGAGACTATAAATTTCTGTTCATTATAAATGGCCCAGTCTGTGGCATTATGGCAGCACACTACAGACTAAGACAGGGACAGCTGAGGCCAACCCAGAGCCAGGAAGGAGCAACCTGTAGAAGATAGTCCCATAGTGAAGATGAACAAGCAGACCTTAACGATGGCAGGTTCCAGAGCCCTGACTCCTCCTATACTGATGCCTTCCACAATCAGCAGCAGCTCTAGCTTCGCCTCAGCCACCATTGGACAGAACTTTAAACAGGACCAGGGATTCCTCAAAGTTGGATGGCGGCAGGTGTGTTAATCAGTGAACCCCAAGAGGAAGGGAGTCTCAGGAAGGGAGACCATCAGGAAGGTCTCCTCCCAGAGACAACTGGGAAGTAGTGGTGTGAAGGAAGGGAGGCTTAGGACCCCTCATTCTCAGAGATGCAACAGTGCAAGAGGATATGGTGGCCTAAGGCATGAAGAAAAGCACTCACCTTTCCCAGAGCCCAGCAGTATCCCTGCTGGGCCCCTTCCTATGATCCAGGGCTCTGTTCACCAAGGTGGTGCCTCTTTTGACTCATGACCTTTTATGTCTGGAGCTGGAGGACTCATCTTGCCCAAAATACCACTTGCATCATGCCACTCCCCTGCTAGAGAACCTTCTATAGCTCCCCATTTCCTACTACAGCAAATTAAAATTCCAGGCTTGCTGCATGATCTTAGGCCAGTCACTCCATCAGGTTAGTTTTTGTAAATGTAAAATAAAAGATTTGGTTTCAATCATTTTAGAAGTCTCTTTAAGCTAAAAGGCACTCTGAAAAACCTCCACTCTCCTTGCACTGGGGTTTAATTGTCCTACCTTAACTCCTCATTTTGCTCCACACCAACCCCACACTCCAGTTCAGCCAGCCTGCTCCTGCTCCTCAAACCCATCATGCCATGCCCTCCCCTCGCCTGCCCTCTCTCCTCCTTGGTGTTTCTCTCAGTCCCACTCACCCTTCCGTGAGCAATTGAGTTTCACCTCCCACATGAGATTCCTCCAGCCTACATTCATCTCTCAGCTCTCTGAATCCTATTGCTTTTATTACAGCTGCTTGCACCTATTTTGGTGCTTAATTCTTCTCCAGTGATTTTATGCGGATCCGTTTTCTCTCCCCAGAGGGTTCCTTAACATTTGATTTAGTAACTACCAGCCAGGCACAGCCCAACTTGGGTTTTTAGAAGGGTGCTCAGACAGTTAATTGACAGTAGCAAAAGTGCAACTTGATGAAAATGGTGATTGACAATAAAGTCCTAAAAATCTACAAGGTACAGATGACATCCCAGGAAAGGAACTTTGGAGCCTCTAGAGAAAACCCCATACCTGTGCTCAGTGTCCAAAGCAGACATTTGGAGACAAGTGTGTGAGCTGAAGTGAGGGGGTGGGGATGGGGATGGAGGCATTGGGATGTAGAGTCTAACTCCAGAGATTCGGGGATGGCTATGCCACCAACTAGGTATGTGACCCAAGCAGGTTCTCCCCGATCTTGCATCAATAATTTGAAGGACTCAGGCCACCAAAGGTTCTCAAATATCCCTTTCTACTCTTATTTAGAAAGTCAGTATTTCTAGAAGGCTTGGGAAAACTTCCTGCAGGAAGGCAAGGAAAACCAACCTTCAGGAAGAACCCTGGGCTGTTGCAAAACCAATGTTACCTGGCTTGTTTTAGTAATGAAAAGGTATCCTTTTCTCATTCAATGAGTTCACCCAGCTCCCACCGTTGGTTTTGCATTGACAGGCCTGTCATGGGTATGTTACCAAGGCAACAAGTGTTTTTCCCACGGGCATGACAATCTTCTGGGAACTTCTGACCCATTCGAGGAAAATAAAATTCTAGCAAAAATGGTATTTTATTAGATACAATGATTTCTTGCCAACCTGCTTTTGCCAACTGCAGTTTTAAGCTAATGATATTTCAGTTTTATAAGCCAAGACATTCAAAGCAGGAATCTGTTTTCATATGTACTGCTTGTTGAGTCCATTTAAAAGTTTAAATAAAAGTCTAATTTTGGTTCTTCCCTTGAGCTCTATTACATTGTAAGGTAGCGAAAGGTGCTGGCCCTGGATCCAAGCTCAGGACTGACCTCCGCTTGCTGTACTAATTAGCTGGATGATTTTGGACAAGTTACCTAGCTTCTCAGTTTTCTCATCTGTAAAATGGGAAAAATAGCACAGGCCATCTTAAAGGAAGGCTATTATACATGAACTGTGCTTATCATAGAGCTTGGTTTTTCTAGGGAGGCTCACACCATGAATTTAGTTTTAAGTGATCCTCAAATGATAACATCCCCAGTGCCCAACAGAATGAACTTATATCTTCTCTGAAGACACTCACCTTCATCCTAGGCCTCAAAGAATCTCATAAGCACATTTTCAAGGAGTCTGAGCAGCATGCAATCAAAAATAACCAGGTACAGTACATAAAGAAATTAGATACATATGAGTAAGAATCAGCAGGAAAACAAAAGAAACAGATCACAAAGACTTTGGATACTAAAATCATCAAAACTGTAAAATTATAAAATGAATTTTTGTTGTTGTTGTTTGTTCGTTTTTTGAGACCAAGTCTCACTCTCTTGCCCAGACTGGAATGTAGTGGTGCAATCTCAGCTCACTGCAACCTCTGCCTCCCAGGTTCAAGCAATTCTCCTGCCTCAGCCTCCTGAGTACTGGGACTAGAGGCACACACCACCATACCCAGCTAATTTTTGTATTTTAAATAGAGACGGGGTTTCACCATGTTGGCCAGGCTGGTCTAAAACTCTTGACCTCAAGTGATCTGCCTGCCTCAGCCTCCCAAAGTGCTGGGATTACAGATGTAAGCCACTGTGCCTGGCCCTTAAAATGACTGTTTTTTAAAAATAAGACAAACTTGAAGTTTTTATGGGGATCCAAAGTTATTTAATTACCAATTTGGTAAGAAACTAAATGTAAGGGCCGGGCATGGTGGCTCAAGCCTGTAATCCCAGCACTTTGGGAGGCCGAGATGGGTGGATCACGAGGTCAGGAGATCGAGACCATCCTGGCTAACACGGTGAAACCCCGTCTCTACTAAAAAAAAATACCAAAAAAAAAACTAGCCGGGCGAGGTGGCGGGTGCCTGTAGTCCCAGCTACTCAGGAGGCTGAGGCAGGAGAATGGCGTAAACCCGGGAGGCGGAGCTTGCAGTGAGCTGAGATCCGGCCACTGCACTCCAGCCTGGGCGACAGAGCGAGACTCCGTCTCAACAAAAAAAAAAAAAAAAAAAAGAAACTAAATGTAAGTTAAGTTTGAAAAATAAAAAAAACAGTTTCCAAAATCTTCAATGATCAGAGTTAACAGAAAATTAGACACAATTGAAGGAGATTGAATAAACTAGAAGATGTATCATAATAAATTACTTAGAATGCAGTATAGAAAGACAAAAAGATGGTAAAGTTGGGAGAGAGGTTAAGAGACATGGTACATGGAGTGAGCAGGCCAAACGCCATGCTGGCATTCCAGAAGGAAAAGGCAGAAATGATCGAGTAGAGGCAACACTTCAAGAGATACTGGTTGAGAATTTTCAAAACTGATGAAAGTAATCAAGCCACAGATTCAGGACATGCTAAAAATGCCAAGCAAGATAAATTTACATAAATCAATGAACTAGAAAACAAACATACAATATAGACAATGGTATATTTTTCCAAAGATGGCCACAGCATTTTGTCTCATCCTGTATGCCCTTTTGCAATGTGATTTTTGCCATTCTTCCCATCAAGAGGTGGCGTCTATTTCCTTCACTTTGAATCTAGGCTACTACAGAAACTTGCATTGACCCATAGAAGCAGCAGAAATGACTTTGGTGCCCGGACATTAGAAGGCTTTGTGGCTTCTATTTGTGCTCTTTTGGGACTTTGGGTCCCCATGTAAAGAAGTCCAGACTGCGCATACAGAAACAAAGGCCAAGTGGGGGAATGCGAAGACACCCAGTTCCCAGTACCAAGTCCCCAGACATCTCATTTGGGGCCCACCAAGTCAATCCCAGATGATACTATGTGGAACAGGGATGAGATGTTTCTGCTGAAGTCTTCCCCAGCTGCAGGTTCACAGAACTGTGAGTAAATAAAATGGTTGCTACTGTAAGTCACTGAGATTTGGGGTATTTTGCTATGCCTCAATAGAGAACGGGGACATAGAAGATCAATAAAAGCCAGGCATGGTGGCTCATTCCTGTAATCCCAATCCTTTGAGAGGCTGAGGTTGGAGGATAGCTTGAGCCCGGGCATTCAAGACCAGCCTGGCCAACATAGTGAGACCCCATTCCTAAAAAAAAAATTTTTTTTTTTAATTAACAGGTGTGGTAGTATGCACCTGTGGTCCCAGCTACTTGGGAGCCTGAAGAGACAGGATCTCTTGAGGCCCAGAGGTCGAGGCAGCAGTAAGCTGTGATCATGCCACTGCACTCCAGCCTGGACAGCAGAGCGAGACCTTTCTCAAAAAATAAATACATACATACATACATACATACATACATACATACATAAATTGGTTTGAAAAAATAATAAAGTGGACAAACTTCTAGTAAGATAAATCATAAATAATCAGTACCAGAAACAAAAAGAAGGACATGACTACAGAAGCTGCAGGTATTGAAGGGATAACAGAAAGCCATACACAAATTTTATGCCAAACCACTTGCAAATTTACTCGAAATGGACACATTCCTAGAAAAAAAACCTTCCAAAGTGAATTTAAGAAAAAGAAAATATGGCTAATTCTATAACTGCTAAAGAAATTGAAGCAGTAGTCACAAATCTATGGAAAAATAATATTCCAGGCCCAGATGGCTTCATTGGCAAGTTCCACCAAACATTAAAAGGAAAAAAATCCATTACTATTACACACTATTCCAGAAAACAGAAAAATAGGAGCACTCCCAAATTCATTTTATGAGACTGCAAAATATTGGTACCCAAATCCAGCAAGGGCAGAGAGAAAAAAGAAACTTACAACTCAATCTCATTCATGAACATATAAGAAAAATAACCTGAAACAACTGTTAGCAAACTAAGCCTAGCAATATAAGGAAAAAAATACACCATGATCAACTAGATTTTATGCCAGCAATGCACGTATCATTCAGTATTAGCAAGTCTATTAATATAACTCAACATAATAGATCTAAGAGTAAATAATTATATGATTATTTCTATAGACGCTGAAAAGGCCTTTAACAAAATTTAATATGAATTTCTGATTAATTAAAACTCAAGGAGGTAGAAATTTATGGCTATTTCCTTAATATGAACACACACATATATATATGTTATGTATGTATGTATGATTCCCAAAGGCCATCATCTAACTGAATAGGAAAATATTCATTTCCCATTGCTTTTTGTAACCTTAAGACCACATGGTCCTTAAAAATATGAAAACATAATCAAATTACATTGTAATAAGATAAATTAAAATATTTCTTACCTGTAACATTTGCAAAAATTCTAAGTCTTGACTGCATGTTTTATTGTCAATATAGCTTTATTGTCAAGCTATGGAAAAATAAGCAATTTCGTATATATTGTTGGTAGGAATGCGAACTGGTACAATCCTTACAGAAGGAAATTTGTTACTATCTAACAAATCTATATGTGTGTTCACCCTCTGACCTAGAAACCCCAGTTCTAGGAATTTATCCTAAGTCAGATGTATAGCCTAGCATAAGCTGAACTTGAAAAAGATACATGCATATGACTGTTCATGACAGTATTATTTGTAATAGCAAAATATTGGAAACAACCTAATGGCCATGTTGGGAGGCTGGTAGAATATACAATACATACTGGAATATTCTGCAGTTGGAAAAAAATAAAGATCTCTGAACTGATATAATATTATTTTCAGGACATACAATTAAGTGAAAAAAATCAAAATGCAAAAACCACGTATAGCAAGTCATCTTGTGTAAGAATAAAGGAAAGTAAGAATGTATTTTCTCAAAAAGAAACAAAAGATATTAAACTAATAAAATTGGTTACCTACAGAAATGATAGAAATGGGATAGAAAGGGTAGGGGAAGGGGATGGGACCTCTCTGAGTACATCTTTTCATATAGTTTTGACTTTCGAACCATGTTAATGTTTTATATATTGAAAAAACACAGTAAAAAGCAAGAATGGAAGAAACAAAATTAAATACAAACAGACACACTTAACTGTATGCCAACTAGGTTGTATAATTACGCAGAGAGAACAAAAAAATAATTCAAGCGATTTTGAACACAATATTTTGATGATACACCCTGAGTGGGATATATTCTAAAGGACGGGAGAAGGGCAAAGGAATTTTGAACTTCATTTGTTGTTAGTGGTGTTGTCACAGCAATTCCAGTACTGTGTTGTAGGTATTGTAGGATTCAGCAAGTGAGTAAATTCACTGATGTGTTTGTAACCCAGATTTGTGTTGTGAGCAAAGGACAATACAAATATGGAATGAAAGAGGGAGATGAAAAAGTGTAATTCTACCTAAATGAAAGATATCTTTATAAATTTATTGCGTGTTTTTAAAAAAGAAAACTATATTTCTTAGTTTTGTCACTGAGCAGGCCTAGACAATAACACTTCAGCAGCAGCAAACATTCCCAACACCTGGACCTTGGTTTCCAAATAACACTCCCCTATCAATGGAAGCCTTGAGGAAACAGCTGATTCCAGGTTTGGGATAGAGGAAATACGAGGTTAGCTGGGAAAATCTTGTACCATGAAGTTTAAAAGTGCTTAAAAATTGATAGGGACACAGAAGTCACCTTGAAGAGGCTCTCACTGGCCAAATCTGTAATAACTTGGACATCAAAATGAAAAATTACAGGCCTGGATTACAATACACAGGTTAATAAGAGTCCATAAATGAATTTCTTTTCTTTTCTTTTCTTTTTGAGACAGGGTCTCACTATATTGCCCAAGCTGGTCTCCAACTCCTGGGTTCAAGCTATCCTCCCTGCTTAGCCTCCCATAGATGAATTTCGTATGAAAAAGACAAGACAAAAAGGAGTGGGGAGTTCAGTTAAATATTTTTTAAGTGGGGGAAAAGAGGGAATCTCTTTTTTATGGGGGAAACCCAACTAACAATAGCAGAAGGAAGAAGGAATGATAGAAAAATCACTGTCTTACAATCACCATGGTAAAAATTTAGGCAAGAAATATCAATGGATGCTAAAAAATCCCTGGGAAAAAGGGTAGTCACAGTCTCCCAGTATCTCCCTATGGATGATTTATAAACCACATGGGGAAGGTACCTTCACAAGGGAAAAAGGTCAGGCAGCCGCCACCTTCACCAAAGTATCAAATTTGGCATCACCAACTGGGGGATTCAAGAACATCACTGTTTGTTGTTCACACACAAAAACCAGCTGAAGACGTTCATCGACACAAAATAAACAAAAAGCTGAGAGAACCATTCTTTTTTTTTTTTTTTTTTTTTTTTTTTTTTTTTTTTTTTTTTTTGAGACGGAGTCTCGCTCTGTCACCCAGGCTGGAGTTCAGTGGCCAGATCTCAGCTCACAGCAAGCTCCGCCTCCCGGGTTCAGGCCATTCTCCTGCCTCAGCCTCCCGAGTAACTGGGACTACAGGTGCCCGCCACCTCGTCCAGCTAGTTTTTTGTATTTTTTAGTAGAGACGGGGTTTCACTGTGTTAGCCAGGATGGTCTCAATCTCCTGACCTCGTGATCCACCCGTCTCGGCCTCCCAAAGTGCTGGGATTACAGGCTTGAGCCACCGCGCCCGGCCGAGAGAACTATTCTTGATGAAAAGAGATTAAAGAGACAGGACAAATAAATGCAACGTGTAGTCTTTGATAAATCTAATAAGCAATGACTGAAGAAATGAACAAAATAATAAAAAGTCAATTTATTTAATTCACAACATTAGCAGATGAAAGGAGTAAGCCACGCAATCATCCCAGTAAGTACAGAAAAAGCATTAGATGAATTTTTTTTTTTTTTTTTTTTGAGACAGAGTCTGGCTCTGCCGCCCAGGCTGGAGTGCAGTGGCCGGATCTCAGCTCACTGCAAGCTCCGCCTCCCGGGTTTATGCCATTCTCCTGCCTCAGCCTCCCCAGTAGCTGGGACTACAGGCGCCCGCCACCTCGCCCGGCTAGTTTTTTGTATTTTTTAGTAGAGACGGGGTTTCACCCTGTTAGCCAGCATGGTCTCGATCTCCTGACCTCGTGATCCACCCATCTCGGCCTCCCAAAGTGCTGGGATTACAGGCTTGAGCCACCGCGCCCGGCCGCATTAGATGAATTTCAATATCCACTTCTAATTTTAAAAAATCTCTTAGCAAATTTGGAATAAAGGTTTCTTAATCTCAGAGCATAGCTACAAAAAAAGCCTTTAGCAAACAGCACAATTACTGATGAGAAGTTAAACATTTTCCTCTTTTTTTTTTTTTTTTGAGACAGAGTCTGGCTTTGTCACTCAGGCTGGAGTACGGTGGTGCAATCTCGGCTTACTGCTACCTCCACTTCCCAGATTCAAGCAATTCTCCTGCCTCAACCTCCCGAACAGCTGGGATTACAGGCAACCACCATCACGTCTGGCTAATTTTTGTATTTTTGTAGAGATAGGGTTTCACCATGTTGGCCAGGCTGGTCTTGAACTCCTGACCTCAGGTGATGCACCCACCTCAGCCTCCCAAAGTGCTAGGATTACAGGCGTGAGCCACCATGCTCAGCCTAACATTTTCCTTTTGAACTTGGGAATAAGATAAGAATACCTCCAATTATCACCTCTTTGAAAAAAATAAATGTGCAGGTACCAGCCAGCACAGTAGGGTAAGAAAAAGAAATAAAAGGTATACGGATTGAAGAAGAAGTAACAACACCGTCATTATTGGCAGGATTATGTGTGTTAGGTTGGTGCAAAAGTGACTGCTATTTTGCCGTTGCTTTGTTACAAAGTAATAGAGCGCTAATCCAGACTTGAGCCTGGATTCTCTATTTTATTTTTTAAAAGGTCAATTGGAACAATGCTATGTGCATTAGCTCTTCTGGTGGGAGCATTAAGTAGTATTACAAGTAATGGCAAAACAGCAATCACTTTTGCATCAACCTAATAGAAAACCCAGAAGAATATACAGATACATTATTACAATTTATAAGTTTAGTTGAGTTCAAAATCAACACAAAAATTCATTTTATTTCTATATATCAATAACAAACATTTTCAAAATAAAAATTTACGATAACAAACATTTTCAAAATAAAAATTTACAATAACAAACATTTTCAAACTAAAATTTAAAAACCCACTTGCCACACAACAAAAATATCTAAACCTGTGAATAAATTTAACAAAATACGTCCATGCCTGCAACAGAGAAAACTCTGAGAGGCGTTAAAGATCTAAATACATAGTCATGGCTTGAAAGACTCAATATTGTAAAGATGTGTATTTTCCCCAACTTGATTCATAGAATTCAAAGCAATCTCTATCAAAATCCCAACAGGTTTTCTCCAGTGGAAATTGCCAAGCTGAGAGTACCATCTACATGGAAATTCAAAGCCAAGGCATTTCTGAAGAAGAAAAAATAGGAAGACTTCTTTTCTCAAAAACAGAAGTCAATATAAAGCTACAAAATTAAGACAATGTGTTATTGGCCCTGAGACAGATAAATGGACTAATAGAGCAAAAAAGAGTACTGACAGACGGAAACATGCACGAATCTTTAATGTACAGAGGCAGCCCTTCACAGTGGTAGGGAAACAACTGATTTTTCAATAAATGGTACTGAGACAATTGGGTATCTGCATTTAAAAAAAATGAGGGGCTGGACGTGGTGACTCATACCTGTAATCCCAATGCTTTGGGAGTCCAAGACAGGAGGATTGCTTGAGCCCAGAAGTTCGAGACTAGCTTGGGCAACATGGTGAAACTCCTTCTCTACAAAAAATACTAAAATCAGCCAGGCGTGGTGGCATGTGCCTGAAGACAATATTTTGATGATATAACCTGAGTGGGTGTGTGGTCCCAGCTACTTGGGAGGCTGAGGTGGGAGGATTACTTGAGCCTGGGAGGTTGAGGCTACAATGAGCCATAACTGCACCACTGCCTTCCAGCCTAGGCGACAGAGTGAGACTCTATCTCAAAAAGAAATAATAATGACAACATTGGGTTCCTCTCATACACTATTCATAAAAGTCAATCCCAAATGTAGGGGGATTGACTTAAATGAGAAAAGTAAATTTATAAAGCTTCTAGAAGGAATTATAGGGTATCTTCATGACCTTGAGATAGGAAAGGAGTTCTTTAAGATACAAAGAGCACAAACCATAAAGGAAGATTTAAAATACATATACTTAAGAATAAAGCCTGGGCACGGTGGCTCATGCCTGGAATCCCAGCACTTTGGGAGGCCGAGGCAGGCGGATCACTTAAGATCAGGAGTTTGAGACCAGCCTGGCCAACATGGTGAAACCCCATCTCTACTAAAAATACAAAAATTAGCCAGGCATTGTGGCAGGCACCTATAATCCCAGCTACTCCGGAGGCTGAGGCAGGAGAATCGCTTGAACCTGGGGGGCAGAGGTTGCAGTAAGCCGAAACCAAGCCACTGCACTTCAGCCTGGGTGACAGAGCCAGACTCTGTCTCAAAAAAAAAAAAAAAAAAAAAAGAGAATATACAAATGGAAATGGTGGGACTACATATGATAACAGAACTCTGAGCCACAGTCGGCAATCGGCCAGCCCAGACAACCGAACTGCAGCCTCCGCAGCAATCAGCCCAGAATGGTCAGGTTTGGTTAATGACTGCCATCTTCTCCATTTTTTGCTCTGCTTCCAACTCAGGACCACTCAGAGAAAGCCAGATAAACTCCCAACTGGATAACTTCAGATGCCCTGCCTCTACTCAGCTGGTCCCCAGCTCCCTGAAACCAACAACCTCCAACCAGATCAGATCTGAAGATTTCCCTTTTTTTCCACTGTGAAGCTTTCCCACTCCCCTGCCTGCCTTTGAATCTTGGCCAAACATAAGTTATGTCTTGCTACAGCAAGCTCTGAATAAATAGCCTCTGTTTGTCCTCATTTGGGTGGTCTTCATTTATTTACACAAAATTAAGAATTTTGCTTATCAAAAGTCCCCATAGAGTAGGACAAGCTTGAGTGGCAGAAGATATTTGTCATAGATGTAACCACCAAAGAGCTAGTGTACAGCATATATGGAAACTCCTAAAAAATCAATAAGCAAAAGACTTGAACAGGCATGTCACAAAAGAGAAACTCAAACAATCAATATGAAAACCCTCCTTGGCCTCATTAGTAACAAGGAAATACAATCATCCTGTTCTGAAGGCATAGCAAGCATCGCCATTCTCCCCCATGGCTCAGAGCAGTCACTGACTTGCCCCAGAGGAGCCTCAAGCCTGGATTCAGACCCTAGGCAGGCCCAGGACTCTGTCCCGTGCTCCTCCTCTCTCTCTGGGGAGTCAAGGGCAAGTGCCTTCTCACTCCAGACCCCGTCCTCTCATCTGGAGAAGATGAAAGATCATCTTTAAGGCCCTTTTCAGTCTAAAGGAGTCTGCCTTCCTATGCAAAGGGAGAGCAAAGGGAAAGTTCAGCACTCTGTTTCGTAGCACTAAAGAATGTAGGCAATCTTTTAGAATTTATCTTCCAGAAATCTGTCTTCCTTTGTCCCTCAGCAAAAAAAAAAAAAAAAAAAAAAAAAAAAAGGTCATAAATAGTAACAGTATTAAATGTGCATTAAATAGTATCAAAATGTGCCTAGTAGTAGTAGCAGTAATATTTCCTTTCTAAGGATGAAAAAAATCAAGGTCCAGAGAGGTGGAAGAACTTGCCCAAAGCCACACAGCACAAATAGAATCCAGGTTTTTTTTCTCGTACCATGGTGCTGCTGCCCGACTGCACTTCTCTCCTATCCCAAGATCTGCCTCTGTCCCGGCAGCCTTTCGGACGTGTAACCCTGTGCAGTCATCCTCTGCATCCCATTCCACAGGAGGCAAACCAGCCTTCTTATTCTTGAACTGTACGCTTTGTGCTTTATCTCACCAAAAGCACACACTCCTTTCGCACGTCCCTTGCCTAAGCAACATGGGACACCAGCGGGGCTAAACCATGGGTTGTCCTCTGGGCAAAAGGCATGCTTACCTTGTCCCAGAAGCAGCAGCAGCTCCAAGAGGAAAACGCCTGGCCGCAGCCCCATGCCAGAATGCTCCAGGTGACTCAGGCCTCTGGAAGAGCTCTCCAGCAGATGGATGGGCTATCACACCTCCTCCTGCTTTTATGCTCCTCTGTGTTCTGATAGTGCACCTGTCATAAATTTTACTGTGTTCACCTTTGAAAGGGGGCAGTGGCGGGCTGTAAATGATAAATATTAACATTTAGATGGAAGAGTTCTTAAGGCAGATGAGTCAAAGATGGGTAACATGTTCTAGTCGTAGACACTGACAGACCAGGGCTGCATAGCTGCCTCCATACAGGCTTCCATGATGGCGGCTGCCCGGAAATTGCCAGTGTTAGGGTCTGCTGGGAAGAACGCAGGCCTGGGAATCCCAAGTGCTGGACGGAATTCCAAATCAGCCACAGCTGTGGGAACTTGGGTGCATCCCTTAACGTGGCCTCAGCTTTCTCAGCTGTAAGCCAGGAGATCAAAAGCACCTTGTAACAACTGTAAACCATAAAGCTACCTTCAAACGTGAAACGTGCTCCCCCCGTGTCTCAGCCGCTCTGCTAGGTTCCCTGGTTTGCATGACACAGAGAGGCTTGTTTCTGGTCCCCCCATTTCCAAACCCATGGGTGGCCAGTAGTGTTGGGCGGATGTGCACTCCGTAGGTTTGTTTTCTGCATATTGAATTCAGAGGTACAAGCCAGAGAGGGAACCAAGTTTGACGAAATCAGCTGTTTCCTTTGGGCAAACTAAGTCAGGAATGCTGGGCTGGGTCCCAACTGGGCAGACAGGGCTGGCATTTAAAGCCTGAGTGACAAATACCCTTGAGAGTAGAATTTAAATTTTTTACACAAATATCAATAAACAATTGCCTTGGTTGACAAGAACAAATATATTTAAATTATCCTTACTTTCTGGCCACACTTGTGGGCGTGAGGCTGGGATCCTGACTTGGGAGGTCTAGCTAAGACTCTAGGGCTGGTTCCCATGACCCAACCTCAGATCCTGATCTCCTGGCTGACCCACTTTTCTCATATTTAAAAGTCACAGCCAGGCACAGTGGCTCACACCTGTGATCCCAGCACTTTGGGAGGCTAAAGGAGGAGGATCACTTGAACCCAGCAGTTTCAAATACCAGCCTGGGCAACCACATCTCTATAAAAACTAAACATAAATTAGCTAGGCATGGTGGCATGCACCTGTAGTCCCAGCTACTTGGGAGGCTGAGGCAAGAGCCCGAGAGTTCAAGGTTGCAGCGAGCTATGATTGCACCACTGCACTCCAGCCTGGAAAAAGAGCAAGATTCCATCTCAATTAAATAAAAAATTAAAAAATTACAGTTATAACCTCTATTGTCTCGAGTAGAAAGTGAAGACGAAGTGGGTGGCCCTTTGTTCCTGAATCTCTGGTTTTAGGATATTGTCTCCCTTTCTCAACTGCTCAGAAAATGTGTGACTTGTGGGTCACCACTGATTTAGCCAATGCCAAAGGCTTAACCTAAGCCTCAGTACTGTAGGGGGGTATTGGGACATGCCAGAAATGTGTGGACACTGATACACTTAGTCCAGCTGGCCATCAGCTAGTTCCAGAGCCTGGAAGAGGGAAGCACGTGCAGACACACAGAAAAGGAAGAAGAAAATACACCCGAGGCCAAGGTCTGTGGGGGCCAAGTGAGCACAGATGCCCCTGGACATGTAGACACTTGTCAACCTCACTAAACTGCCCCCAAGTTCAATGAGAAGCCAGAGCTGCTGTCCCACTACTAAGGATGTCAGGAGTTCACCCAGCTCCACGCCACCCGCAGCTTTGAGGACCATCACTGAACTTGCCTGGGCTGAATAGGCCAAGGTCCCCGCTCATGTGCAGGCCAGCTAGCGGTGCGGTGGGAAGGACATGGCACATGGGCAGAAGTGAGTTGGTTCCACGCTCCAGGTACTCGCTCCATCTCTAACTGCTTCTCTCCAGGACTACCACAGCCCAACTCGGTTACCATCCTTCCTCTAACCTCTTTCACATTTAGAAAAATTGAGAAATGCCTTAAAAACATTTAGATTTTTGGGAAGGCATTTGGTACAGGAGAGACTGGATGTCCTTTTAGGTAGAATAAATCTCGGAGTCCCATCCATGCATCAAGGAATCCTCACCAACTGTGAAGCTGTGGGGGAAGCAACATTTCTCAGGCACTCCTTTTTTTTTTTTTTTTTAATACTTTAAGTTCTAGGGTACATGTGCACAATGTACAGGTTTGTTACATACGTGTCCATGTGCCATGTTGGTGTGCTGCACCTGTTAACGGGTCATTTACATTAGGTATATCTCCTAATGCCATCCCTCCCCTCTCCCCCCACCCCAAGACAGGCCCCGGTCTGTGATGTTGCCCACCCTGTGTCCAAGTGATCTCATTGTTCAATTCCCACCTATGAGTGAGAACATGCGGTGTTTGGTTTTCTGTCCTTGTGATAGTTTGCTGAGAATGATGGTTTCCAGCTTCATCTGTGTCCCTACAAAGGACATGAATTCATCCTTTTTTATGGCTGCATAGTAGTCCATGGTGTATCTGTGCCACATTTTCTTCATCCAGTCTATCACTGATGGACATTTGGGTTGGTTCCAAGTCTTTGCTATTGTGAATAGTTCTTGGGCACTCTTTTTAAAAATTTTTTTGAAAAATAGAGATGAGGTCTCACTATACTGCCCAGGCTGGTCTTGATCTCCTGGGCTCAATCAGTCCTCCCACCTTGGCCTCCCAAAGTGCTGCATTTACAGGCTTGAGCCACCTTGCCCAGCCTCTTGGAACCCTTACAAGTATGGCAGCTTAACTGGTACCTGCTATCTACATGGTCTAGTAGCAGCTATGAAAACAAGGGGAAAGTCATTGTCTGAAGTCAAAGGCTCCACCACTTGTCCAGAAACTTTTGTTCTCTGACTTTTGCTAGAAAATGTCCTAAGAGGACATGTCCTATAAAAAGGGATAAGAAATATTCTCCATTTCAGATTTTAGCAATAATCACCAGGTGCTCCTTTTGGGAAGGCACAAGCCCCTGAATTAGCATCTTTCAGGGATGGTAGCACATACCTTGCTCAGAGGTTTCTTGGCCACTGAAAAAGCTGAGCATTCAGGCCGGGTGCGGTGGCTCACGCCTGTAATCCCAGCACTTTGGAAGGCCGAGGCGGGTGGATCACAAGGTCAGGACATCAAGACCATCCTGGCCAACACAGTGAAACCCCGTCTCTACTAAAAATACAAAAAATTAGCCAGGTGTGGTGGTGGGTGCCCGTAGTCCCCGCTACTCTAGAGGCTGAGGCATGAGAATGGCGTGAACCCAGGAGGCAGAGCTTGCAGTGAGCCAAGATCATGCCACTGCACTCCAGCCTGGGTAACAGAGCGAGACTCCATCTCAAAAAATGAGCATTCGCTGCTGTCTAAGAATCCACAGGGAGGTGCTAGACTAAGCTCCTGGCACAGAGCCCATGTGGATTAAAGCAGTACAGGCCTTCCACAAGTATTTCTCCAAACTGGGGGTTTACAACCCATTATTATCCCATCAATTTGATTTGGTTAATGATCAGCCCATTTAAAAAAATGAAACAATGTAAAATATCTGAGGACATTGCAATATAACAAGGGTAAGTAACGTATCGGGAAAACTTTTGTTTCAGCTACATGTAGTGATGCAATATATTTTTCTTAATGTAGGTCACAGTCAAAAAAAAAAAAATTGAAAACCACCACAACTTTAGAGAGTAATAAATCCACAAAGAAATCCCTAGACTTTGAGAAAAATAAAACAGGTTTGTTTTTCCTTCTGGTTAAAGATGTAGCTAGACCCAATTCCCTTGTGTTAGGAGCTAGAAGCAATGTCTACGAATGGCCCTGAGTCTTAGGAAGAAGGGTAGATTCAAGTCAAGTTTTTTTTTTTTTTTTTTTGGAGACAGGGTCTTGTTCTGTTGTCCAGGCTGGACTGCAGTAGTTACTCACATGCATTATCATTGCACGCTATAGCCTTAAACTCCTGGCCTCAAGCAATCCTCCTGCCTCAGCTTCCTGAGTAGCTGGGATTACAGGCACACGCCACCACACCCAGCTTCAGGTCAAGCTTTTTAATGACTGTAAGCAGAGAGTAAGCACACTCCATGAGGGAAGGGACCTGGCCTGTCTCGTTCTTTGCTATGTTCCCAGCACCTAGCATACTGCCTGCCCTAGCAGGCATTTGTTGGATGTTGGATGAATAAATAAATAAATGAAACTCAGAATAAAAGGAAAGAGATCAAGACACTATAAAAAGATCAGATCAGCAGAGTAGGATGTAAAAAGGAATAAAAGCATATTTTAGGATAGAAAGCTGAGGAAGAAGAGAGGTACATTGCCCAATACCATGAAGCATGATGGGCACAGACAATGGAGAAGTAACATGGGGATTCAGGGGTCAAGCTCTTCCCCAAGGCCACACACAGCATCATTCTTCCACATAGTGGTTCTCAATCCTGTCTGCACACTGGAACCACCTGGGGAACTTTTTAAAAGAATACTCGTGCCCAGGCTTCACTCTCAGAGATTCTGATTTAACTGGTCCAGGGTGGGACATGGTCATTGATCCTTTTTAAAGTTCATCAATAGATTCTGATGTGCAGCCAGGGCTAGAACTGCTGCTCCAGCAGAGCCAGAGCTCTCGGGGACCTGCCTAGTGCCCAGCACTGAGGGACAAGAGGGCTCCATCTCTGCTGCCTCGGACAAGGAAGAGGTTCACCAGACATGGCAGGATGCCAGGACAGGCTACTCAGCGCTGACAAAATCTGGCTGGCCTGGCAGCCTCTCCAGATGGGAAACCCAGGAAAGAGACTCTGGGTAAGGTGCTGGGACTTCTCTCCCAGAGGTCAGGGAGTAGGCGGGAAAGGGCTGGTTTCTGGTGCCTGAGGAAGGCCCATCACTGAGCACCAGGATGCGTGGGCTGGAGTCCCAGATCCACTGTGATGCCTATGATCACCCGTAGTCATTTCCTCTTCCTTATGTCTCTGTTTCCTCAGCTGTAAGACCGGCAGCATGGATTCCATTCTTTTGCATGCGGTGTAAGCTCATCTCATCCCTTCCCCATGGTGGCAGTGGCAATGTGATGGGAAGCCCAGGCATCCTCCAAGCCACATGGCTACTTTGCCTTTTGGTCCTTCTCTCCCTCCTTTTCCTCTTGCCATGTCAGACTCAGGGTCTTCTAGACCCCCAGAGCCCTTTTAGCAATGACTGGGAACTTTATTAGTGCTTTGCTTCCCAACCTGTACTCCTCCCAGCACACGGAAGATGGTGATCTTTGTACAGCACAGAAGGAAACCAGAGAAGGCAGTCTTTGGCCTGAGATGATCAGTTAGGGGTCCTAAACAGCCCCATGGCCCTCCTGGCAGTCCTGAAGGGCTAGGAAGGTCAACATCTTTGCCCATCTGTAACCCACGAGAGCTCCTACAATCCAGGTCCAGATTTAAATAGCATTTGTTGAGCACCTAGTAGGTGCCAGGCACCTTGTTATTCGAATTTATAAATGTTGTCTCATTTAATACCAGCTACATTCCTCAGGGTAGGAGTCTAAACTAAGATCACCCAACCAGTAGGTTTAAAAGGAGGCTCTGATTCAAGTCTTCTACGTGCTCCATCAGCGTGTCCCCAGCGTGACTGCGAGCTGTGCCTGTGAAATGTCCTAAACATCCCCAGCATGAAGCTGGGAAGGCTCTTGATTCTCAGCCAGCAGGGAGCAGCCCTCAGCTCATGCACACACTTTTTAGGAGAGTCTGGCAATAGGCCCTTCTCTCCTGGACCTAGTCTGAGCTGAGCATCCACCCCGATCATCATACAGCCTGAGCCCCGGGGCCCCCACTACCCTGTGGAGGAAGCACCACTTGTCCTGGCAGAAGGCACCCGAAGAGTGTCCCCCTTAGTACCATCTCAGAAGGACCAGAGACCCAAATGGGATTCTCCCATCCATCTGAGCTTGTGGACGCCCAAGTGTGCCCCTTCTTTCTCCCCTTCTTGGGGAGAATCCCACCCAGTGGCAGGAAAGCAACAGGGACTAGGTCAGAACTGGTCAGTGAGCACCTGGACCTTAACAGCCACCTAGTCCCGTCCTCTTCCCATCGTACAGAGGAGGACACTGAGGCAAAGAAAGAGGCAGGCAAGGGCCTGAACTGAGTTTTGGGTTCCCTGATCCAAGCCCATTGTTCTTTCCCACTCATGACATAAGACTGGATCACCATGGCCATGAGCAGCCGTGGTATTTCTAGTCCAGTTTTGCTGATAAGACCACCCCAAGAGGATTAGTAAGTTGCCTAAGGCTGCTCCGCGATTAAGGCAGAGGCCAGAGCCCTTTCCTCTCTATCACAGCCAAGGAGTGGCCAAGTTCAAGCCAAGCAGACTCAATACAGACCCTGTGCTAGCAGATACCACATAAAACCCGTGTCCACCCCATCTCCACTGTGGGGAGGGGGGTCCCGTGGAGACAGGCTAGTATGGCTGCTGGGCCCTGGCACATGGGAGAGACTTCCCTGGATCTTCTCGAGCTGAAATCCCGTGTCCTGGTCCCATGTGGCAGGGCCAGGAGACGGCTCTGGGGAGAGAAGTGGTGTGAAATTTGATGCTCTGCCCACCAGGCAGATCCTGTAGGACCACCTGCTATGGGGCTAATCTTTCCCTCACTTAATTCCCTTTGCATTCTGTCCATGGGAGCTATAATCTGTCCTTCAAATCCAAAAGAAATAACCAAAGGCTCCCAGTCTTTCCCTGGGAATCTCATGTGCTCCAGACCACGGTGGGAGGCTCCTGCCTCCAACAGCCCCAAGCATCGGACACTGACCCCATATATCCCCCTGGCCTGTGTTCAGAGGAGATCATCTGCCCAGAAAAGCTTCCCCTGGACACGGGGTCCAAGGAGGAAAGAGAGCCTTTCTAGCCCCAGCCATGGCAACTTACCAGCTGGGGAAATCTCTTTATCCTCTCTGCAGTCACTCTGGAATGGGCCTCTGAGCCTTTGGCTGTGTAGCAGGGGGTTGAGGTGGCGTGGCATGGGATGGCATGGCTTGGTGTCATCAGCTTGTTGGGGGCTGAGCTGTCAACATCATCAGACACTGGCACGTGGGTGTTAATAGCTTTGGCAATAATGTGCAAGCTTGCTTGCTCTCCCAGCTACGCAGTCCCATTGTTTACCTTGATGGTCCTCCCTGGGGAGAGGGTGGTGGTGTGAGAGTAGGCAGGAGAGGGTGAGGTGAGACTGGGACTGGCCTCTGTCCCCAGGGCCCTGATGCAGACTGGCCACTAGGCCTGGCTAGGCAGAGAGATCTGTGCTGACCTCCAGCCATGGGGACATCGAGCTGGACTGGGCACAGCCCTGAGGAGTTTACCATCTCAGCTGACTCCATCCTGAGGGACTGCCTACCACCTCTGCCTCTGGGCACCACTAGCTGACACTGCAGCCTCCTGTTCCTTCCCCTCCTCCCCCTCCTCCTCCCCTCCCCCTTCCCCCTCCCCCCCCTTCTCCTTCTTTTTCTTTTTGAGACAGGGTCTCACTCTGTCACCCAGGCTAGAGTGCAATGGCTCGATCTTGGCTCACTTGGCTCACTGCAACCTCTGCCTCCTGGGCTCAATCCATCCTCCCACCTCAACCTCCCAAGTAGCTGGGACCACAGGTGTGTGCTACCATGCCAGGCTAATTTTTGTATTTTTTTGTAGAGATGGGGTTTCACCTTGTTGCCCAGGCTGATCTCGAACTTCTGTGCTCAAACCATCCACCCACCTTAGCCTCCCAAAGTGTTAGGATTACAGGCATGGGCCGCCGTGCCCTGTTCCTCTCTTCCTTCATGGATTCGGTAAGGGCTTTGTTCGTAACTGCAAGGTCAGCACCTGAAGAGAAAACTTGAGGAGGCAGAATTTTCAAATTCCACATCTTCTCCATTCTAATTCCTGCATATTTTCATAGTACAATCTTTCCGAAACAGACTCTGTCTTATAATCCACAAAAAAAAAGATGATAAGACTCTGTCTTATAATCCAAAAAATTATAAGTTCAGTGAGCTTGTAATTGCTTGTTTACAAAGTCTATCCTGCCAGGTGTGGTGGCTCACACCTGCAATCCCAGCACTTTGGGAGGCCACAGTGGGAGGATCACTTGAGCCCATGAGTTCAAGATCAGCCCAGGCAACATAGCAAGACCCCATCTCTACAAAAAATACACAAATTAGCCAGGCATGGTGTTGTGTGCCTGAGGTCACAGCTACTCAGGCAGCTGAGGCAGGAGGATTGCTTGAGCCCAGGAGTTCAGGGCTACAGTGAGCTATGATCGTGTCGCTTCACTCCAGCCTGGGACAGAGCAAGACCCCATCTTTTAAAAGCATAAAGAAATAAAAATAAATAAAGTCTATCCTGTCTGTCTGATGGTAAACTCCAGGAGGGCAAGGACCATGCAGTTCACTGCTGTGTCCCCAGCACTTAGCACAGAGCCTGGTATCTGTAAGTGCTCAATAACTGCTGCGGAGATGAATAAAATCCAGACCCGCTTCAGTCACTCCCCCAGGGCCCTGATGAACTGAATGAAGTTTTGTGTCACAGTGGCTTAACTCCTGCTCTCTCTGGTAGTTTGCTTATAGCTTCATTACATAACTTACTTCACCTTGTTGGGGATCAAAAAATTAGCCAACTGGGGCTGCATCCCCTGCTGGAATGGGTATAGCCCATGTTTTACTCATCTCTAACTGCCTGCACAGCCCCCAGGATGGTGGCTTTGCACATGGTAGAAAACTGTGTCCCAAAAACTGCACTCTTGGGCCTAAGAACAATGTATTGCTGGACAAAGGGAGACCTACTTGGCCTCTCCATGGCCAGAATTCTGCCCCTCATTCTTACCTCCCATCCGACAGAATTAATAAATCTCTTTAAACAGTCCTCCTAAAAACCAAGAAAATCTGAAATTTTCCCAGTCATGTAAATAAGGCTAGTGAACCAATCAAAGACTGCCAAATGTTTTGAAAGGTCAATTAGGGTCCCCTCACTTTCAAAACTCCACCCCAGTAGAACACCTGCCAATCAGAGACTGCCTCAATATTCCCTCTTTTTTCTCTAGGAAACTTACTCTTCTTTCAGATACCTTTGAACCCGTGCTGAAACCAAAAACGACTACAGATGTTTCTTCGTGGATGCAAGTTTATAAATAAGTAGTCTTTGCTAATTTTAACTTGGGTTTAGTTTTATTTTTGACTACAATCTTGGTGCCATGACTCAGATCCCACCTGACCTGCTCATTGCTGTGTACCTTGGCTTTTTTCAGGTGGGAGCCCACCAAGACCCCTTGAACCACACACTGACAAGTAAACTTGCCCTGGGCCTCAGCTCCATTCTCTCTCTCTGTTTCTTATTTTTTATTTATTTATTTATTTATTTTGAGACAGGGCCTTGCTCTGTCACCCAGGCTGGCGTGCAGTGGCACAATCATGGCTCACTGCAGCCTTCACCTCCCAGGCTCAAGTGATCCTCCCACCTCAGCCTCCCTAGTAGCTGGGACTATAGGCACATGCCACCCTACCTGGTTTTTTGTTTTGTTTTGTTTTGTTTTTGGTAGAGACAGGTTTCCACCATGTTGCCCAGGCTAGTCTTGAACTCCTAGGCTCAAGCTATCTGCCCGCCTCAGCCTCCCGAAGTGCTGGGATTGCAGGTATGAGCCACTGTGCCTGGCCAACTCTACTCTCTTTGTGCTGAGTTCCGTGGCTGTTTTATTTACATGTCAAATTCAGTTATTATGTTTGGTTAATGTTTCCCTTTGGAACTATATGCTTGGTGATTTGCTTCCACCTGTCCCTTGTTTCTTTTCCTGTGTCCTAAAGTGTTGTTTATTTATTTTAAAAAATTGTTTTTGAGACAGAGTCTCGCTCTTGTCCAAGCTGGAGTGCAATGGTGTGATCTCACCTCACTGCAGCCTCCGCCTCCTGGGTTCAAGCAATTCTCCTGCCTCCCGAGTAGCTGGGATTACAGCCTCCTGCTACCATGTCTGACTAAGTTTTTGCATTTTTAGTAGAGACGGGATTTCACAATGTTGACAAGACTGGTCTTGAACTTCCGTCCTCAGGTGATCCACCCGCCTCGGCCTCCAAAAGTGCCAAAAATTACAGGTGTGAGCCACCGCGCCCGGCCCTTAAGTGTTATTTAATTATGAGAAGGAAGAATTTAGAGTAAAACGCAAGCATAGTTCCTGTAATTTGGCCGTTTGAGATAGCCTCACAGACTGGAAAGTTTGCAGTTCTCTCCAGACCAACATCCTCTAAGAACAAACTTTGCTGTGGGTGACCAATAACACCTGATGAGAGTATTTTCCCATCTTGGCTATTTGTTCTGAGAGCCTTGTTTGGATTCTCTATGATACATTTCACCTGCTAGGGACTCAAGACTGTTGGGTCTAAATTCTGAGGGGCTGACCATTAGGTCAGGGGTCAAGACACTAAGCTGTCTAAGCACCTTCAGCTGACTGTAACTTTCAACTGCGGTAACTAGGAGTCTTCTCACTCTAACCTCCCCCTCTGTGAAAAATTCCACTTCCTATAGGTATCCACATGACCACCATAACTTTTATCTCTCTAAATGGCAGAATTTCACCAAGGATGCTTTGGCATTCAATGCACACTTTGGGGGAACATTTAATTTCATTCAAACTGCTCGTTTGAGAGGTGCCTTAAAACAAAAAGAATAGAATTCCCCTGGCCCAAGAAGCACAGCTTTATTTATTTATTTATTTATTTATTTATTTATTTATTTATTGAGACGGAGTCTCACTCATTCTGTCACCCAGGCTGCAGTGCAGTGGTGCAGTCTCCACTCACTGAAACCTCCATTTCCTGGGTTCAAGTGACTCTCCTGCCTCAGCCTCCCAAGTAGCTGAGATAACAGGTGCACACCACTATGCCTGGCTAATTTTGTATTTTAGGTAGAGGCAGGGTTTTACCTTGTTGGCCAGGCTGGTCTTGCCTAAAGATTACATCTTATTTGATGACCCCGAATAACCAAAACAATGTTGGAAATGAAGAACAAAGCTGGAGAACTCACACTTACTGATTTCAAAACTTACTACAAAGCTATAGTAATCAGAACACTGTGGTACTGGCAATAAAGACAGACATATAGACCAATAGAATAGGATATACAGTCCAGAAACAAACCCTCTCATATATAGTTAAATGGTTTTCAGCAAGGGCACAAGGCCATTCAATGGAGGAAAGGACAGTCTTTTCAACAAATGATGCTGGGAAAACTCAATATCTCATGCAAAAGAATGAAGCTACGTCCTTACTGAATGCCATATACAAAAATGAACCCAAAATGGATCAAAGACCTAAATGTAAGACCTAAAACTCTAAAACTTTTAGGAGAAAGCATAGGGCAAAAGTTTTATGAAATTGGATTTGGCAGTGATTTCTTGAATATGACACAGCACAGGAAATAAAGAAAAAATAGACAAATTGGACTCCATGAAAATTTAAAAATTTTGTGCATCAAAGGACACTATCAATAGAATGAAAAGGCAATCTACGCAATGGGAGAAAATATTTGCAAATCATATACCTGATAAGGGATTGATATCCAAAATATACATAGAATTTTCTTCTTCTTCTTTTTTTTTTTTTTAATTATCACTATACTTTAAGTTCTAGGGTACATGTGCACAACATGCAGGTTTGTTACATATGTATACATGTGCCAAGTTGGTGTGCTGCACCCATTAACTCGTCATTTACATTAGATATATCTCCTAATGCTATCCCTCCCTCCCCCCCCACAATAGGCCCCAGTGTGTGATGTTCCCCTTCCTATGTCCGAGTGATCTCATTGTTCAATTCCCACCTATGAGTGAGAACATGCAGTGTTTGGTTTTCTGTTCTTGTGATAATTTGCTGAGAATGATGGTTTCCAGCTGCATCCATGTCCCTACAAAGGACACAAACTCATCCTTTGTTATGGCTGCATAGTATTCCATGGTGTATATGTGCCACATTTTCTTAATCCAGTCTGTCACTGATGGACATTTGGGTTGATTCCAAGTCTTTGCTATTGTGAATAGTGCCACAATAAACATACGTGTACATGTGCCTTTATAGCAGAATGATTTATAATCCTTTGGGTATATACCCAGTAGTGGGATGGCTGGGTCAAATGGTATTTCTAGTTCTAGATCCTTCAGGAATCGCCACGCTGTTTTCCACAATGGTTGAACTAGTTTACAGTCCCACCAACAGTGTAAAAGTGTTCCTATTTCTCCACATCCTCTCCAGCACCTGTTGTTTCCCGATTTTTTAATGACTGCCATTCTTTTTTTTTTTTTTTTTTTTTTTTTTGAGATGGAGTCTCGCTCTGTCACCCAGGCTGGAGTGCAGTGGCCAGATCTCAGCTCACTGCAAGCTCCGCCTCCCGGGTTCACGCCATTCTCCTGCCTCAGCCTCCCGAGTAGCTGGGACTACAGGCGTCCGCCACCTTGCCCGGCTAGTTTTTTGTATTTTTTAGTAGAGACGGGGTTTCACCATGTTAACCAGGATGGTCTCGATCTCCTGACCTCGTGATCCACCTGTCTCGGCCTCCCAAAGTGCTGGGATTACAGGCTTGAGCCAGCACGCCCGGCCTAATAATTGCCATTCTAACTGGTGTGAGATGGTATCTCAATGTGGTTTTGATTTGCATTTCTCTGACGGCGAGTGATGATGAGCGTTTTTTCATGTGTCTGTTGGCTGTATGAATGTGTTCTTTTGAGAAGTGTCTGTTCATATCCTTTGCCCACTTTTTGATGGGGTTGTTTGTTTTTTTTCTTGTAAATTTGTTTGAGTTCTTTGTAGATTCTGGATATTAGCCCTTTGTCAGATGAGCAGATTGCAAAAATTTTCTCCCATTCTGTAGGTTGCCTGTTCACTCTGATGGTAGTTTCTTTTGCTGTGCAGAGGCTCTTTGGTTTAATTAGATCCCATTTGTCAATTTTGCCTTTTTTTGCTGTTGCTTTTGGTGTTTTAGACATAAAGTCCTTGCCCATGCCTATGTCCTGAATGGTATTACCCAGGTTTTCTTCTATGGTTTTTATGGTTTTAGGTCTAACATTTAAGTCGCTAATCCATCTTGAATTAATTCTCGTATAAGGAGTAAGGAAAGGATCCAGTTTCAGCTTTCTACTTATGGCTAGCCAATTTTCCCAGCACCATTTATTAAATAGGGAATCCTTTCCCCACTTCTTGTTTTTGTCAGATTTGTCAAAGATCAGATGGCTGTAGATGTGTGGTATTATTTCTGAGGGCTCTGTTCTGCTCCATTGGTCTATATCTCTGTTTTGGTACCAGTACCATGCTGTTTTGGTTACTGTAGCCTTGTAGTATAGTTTGAAGTCAGGTAGCGTGATGCCTCCAGCTTTGTTCTTTTGGCTTAGGATTGTCTTGGCAATGCGGGGTCTTTTTTGGTTCCATATGAACTTTAAAGCAGTTTTTTCCAATTCACAGAATTCTTAAGACTCAACAATGACAAAACAACGCAACTCAATAATGGGCTAAGGACTTGGATAAACATTTCTCCAAAGAAGATATGCAAATGGTCAATAAGCACATGAAAAGATGCTTAACACCACTTACCATTAGAGAAATGCACATCAAAACTACAATGAGATACTATCTCACACCCAGTTTATGGCTACTATTTTTTAAAAAGCAGAAAATAGATGTTGGTGAAGGTGTGGAGAATTTGGAACCTTTGTACACTGTTGATAGGCACATAAAATGGCACAGCTACTGTGGAAAATAGTATGGTGGTTCCTCAAAAAGTTAAAAATAGAATTATCATGTCAACCAGCAATTCTAGCTCTATGTATTTATCCAAAGGAATTGAAAGCATGGTGTTGAAGAGACGTGTGCACACCTACATTCATAGCAGTGTTATTCACGATAACTAAAACATGGAAGCAATCCAAGAGTCCACTGATTGATGACTAGATAAGCAAAATGTGGTATAGACATGCAATTGAATATTATTCAGCCTTTAAAAGGAAGGAAATTCTGACATATGCTACAATATGAATGAATCTTTTTTTAATCTTTATTTTTAACAGGGTATGGCTGTGTTGCCTAGGCTGAAGTGCAGTGGTACAATCACTGCTCACTGCAGCCTTGACTTCTCAGGCTCAAGCGATCCTCCTACCTCAACCATCCAAGTAGCTGGGAATACAAGCACACACCACTGTCAGGCCTCTGAGCCCAAGCTAAGCCATCATATCCCCTGTGACCTGCACGTATACACCCAGATGGCCTGAAGCAACTGAGGATCCACAAAAGAAGTGAAAATAGCCTTAACTGATGACATTCCACCATTGGGATTTGTTTCTGTCCCACCCTAACTGATCAATGTACTTTGTAATCTCCCCTACCCTTAAGAAGGTTCTTTGTAATTCTCCCCACCCTTGAGAATGTACTTTGTGAGATCCACCCCCTGCCCACAAAACATTGCTCCTAACTCCACCGCCTATCCCAAAACCTGTAAGAACTAATGATAATCCCACCACCCTTTGCTGACTCTCTTTTTGGACTCAGCCCGCCTGCACCCAGGTGAAATAAACAGCCTTGTTGCTCACACAAAGCCTGTTTGGTGGTCTCCTCACACGGACGCGCGTGACATTTGGTGCCGAAGACCTGGGACAGGAGGACTCTTTCGGGAGACCAGTTCCCTGTCCTCGCACTCACTCCATGAGGAGATCCACCTAATGACCTCGGGTCCTCAGACTAACCAGCCCAAGGAACATTTCACCAATTTCAAATCGGTTAAGCAGTCTTTTCACTCTTCTCCAGCTTCTCTCACTACCCTTCAATCTCCCTGTCCTTCCAATTCCAGTCTTTTTCATCTCTAGTAGAGATAAAGAAGACACATTTCATCCATGGACCCAAAACTCTGGTGCTGGTCACGGACTCAGGAAGACAGTCTTCTCTTGGTGTTTAATTACTGCGGGGATGCCTGCCTGATTATTCACCCACATTTCACTGGTGTCTGATCACCGCAGGGATGCCTGCCTTGGTCATTCACCCACGTTCCCTTGGTGGTAAGTCAACTGTGGGGATGCTTGCTTTGGCTGCTCACCCACATTGCAGCCCAGGGCTGCTCCCTGCCCCTTCTCCGTGTCTCTACCCTTCTCTTTAAACTTGCCTCCTTCACTACGGGCAACCTTCCACCCTCCATTCCCCCTTCTTCTCCCTTAGCCTGTGTTCTCAAGAACTTAAAACCTCTTCAACTCACACCTGACCTAAAACTTAAATGCCTTATTTTCTTCTGCAATACCGCTTGGCCCCAATACAAACTCGACAGTAGTTCCAAGTGGCCAGAGAATGGCACTTTCGATTTGTCTATCCTACAAGAATTTTTGTCGAAAAATGGGCAAATGGTCTGAAGTGCCTGACATCCAGGCATTCTTTTACACGTTGGTCCCTCCCTAGTCTCTGCTCCCAATGAGACTCATCCAAATCTTTCTTCTTTCTCTCCTGTCTGTTCCTTCAGTCTCCACCCCAAGCTCTGAGTCCTTTGAATCCTTCTTTTCTATGAACTCATCTGACCTCTCCCCTTCTCCCCAGGCTGCTCCTCGCCAGGCCGAGCCAGGTCCCAATTCTTCCTCAGCCTCTGCTCCCCAACCCCTGTAATCTTTCTATTACCTCCCCTCCCCACACCCGGTCTGGTTTACAGTTTCGTTCTAGCTCTCCCCAACCTGCCCAACAATTTCCTCTTAGAGAGGTGGCTGGAGCTGAAGGCATAGTCAGGGTACATGTGCCTTTTTGTCTACCAGACCTTTCCCAAATCAGCCAGCATTTAGGCTCTTTCTCATCTGAACCTGCTAAATATATACAGGAATTCCCATATCTAACTCTGTCCTACAATTTAACCTGGAGTGACCTAAATGTCATCCCAACTTTTACCCTCTCCCCAGATAAACAGGAAATAGTTTTTTCTCTAGCCCAGTCTCATGCTGATAACTGCCAGCTTCACGAGCCAGACCTCCAGGAAGGCATTAGAGCAGTTCCCCGAGAGGATCCCCAGTGGAACTATCAGGCAGATTCCCCAGGTATAGCTAGGCGAGATTACATGGTTTCCTGCCTAGTTGAAGGGCTTAACAAGGCAGCTTACAAAGCTGTTAATTACGATAAATTTAAAGAAACTACCCAAGGTAAAGACAAAAACCCAGCCCAGTTCATGGTTCGCTTAGCAGCAACCCTTAGATGCTTTACCACCCTAGACCCAGAGGGGCCAGAAGGCCGCCCTATTCTTAATATGCATTTTATCACCCAGTGAGCTCCTGACATTAGAAAAAAGCTTCAAAAATTAGAATCTGGCCCTCAAACCCCACAACAGGAATTAATCAACCTCGCCTTCAAGGTGTACAATAGTAGAGAGGAGGCAGCCAGACAGCAACGCATTTCTGAGTTACAGCTACTTGCCTCCGCAGTAAGACAACCCACAACCATGTCTCCAGCATATAAGAACTTCAGAACATCCAAGCCAAGGCTCCCAGGCGCTCCTTCAAAACATCCTCGTGGACCTTGCTTCAAATGCCAAAAGCCTGGCCTCTGGACCTCAGGATGCCCACAGCCCAGGATTCCTTCTAAGCTGTGCCCTGTCTGTGCGGGCCCCCACTGGAAGTCGGACTGTCTGACTCACATCGCTGCTGCTCCTAAAGCCCGTGGAGCCCAAGCCCAGTGTTCCTTGGCCGACTCCTTCCCAGATCTCCTTGGCTTAGCAGCTGAAGACTGACGCTGCCCAATCGCCTCAGAAAACCCCCCGGACCATCACGGACGCCGAGCTTCAGGTAACTCTTACAGTGTAGGGTAAGTCCGTCCCTGTTTAATCGATATGGGGGCTACCCACTCCACATTACCTTCTTTTCAAGGGCCTGTTTCCCTTGCCCCCATAACTCTTGTGGATATCGATGGCCAAGCTTCAAAACCCCTTAAAACTCCCCCACTCTGGTGCCAACTTGGACAACATTCTTTTATGCACTTTTTTAGTTATCCCCACCTGTCCAGTTCCCTTATTAGGCAGAGACATTCTAACCAAATTATCTGCTTCCCTGATTATTCCTGGGCTACAGCCACATCTCATTGCCACTCTTCTTCCCAACCCAAAGCCTCCTTCACGTCTTCCTCTCGTATTCCCCCCACCTTAACCCACAAGTATGGGACACCTCCACTCTCTCCCTGGCAACCGATCACACGCCCATTACTACCCCATTAAAACCTAATCACCCTAAACACCAGTATCTCATCCCACAACAGGCTTTAAGGGGATGAAAGCCTGTTATCACTCGCCTGCTACAGCATGAGCTTCTAAAACCTATAAACTCTCCTTACAATTCTACCATTTTACCTGTTCAAAAACTGGACAAGTCTTACAGGTTAGTTCAGGATTTGTGCCTTATCAACCAAATTGTTTTGCCTGTCCACCCTGTGGAGCCCAACCCGTACACTCTTTTGTCCTTAACACCTTCCTCCACAACTCACTATTCCGTTCTTGATCTTAAAGAGGCTTTTTTCACTATTCCCCTGCACCCCTCGTCCCAGCCTCTCTTTGCTTTTACCTGGACTGACCTTGACACCCATCAGTCCCAGCAGCTTACCTGGGCTGTGCTGCTGCAAGGCTTCAGAGACAGCCCTCATTACTTCGGCCAAGTTCTTTCTCATGATTTACTTTCCACCCCTCTGCTTCTCACCTTATTCAATATATTGATGACCTTCTACTTTGTAGCCCCTCCTTTGAATCTTCTCAACAAGACACCCTCCTGCTCCTTCAACATTTATTCTCCAAGGGATATCAGGTATCACCCTCTAAAACTCAAATTTCTTCTCCATCCATTACCTACCTCAGCATAATTCTCATAAAAACACATAAAAACACATGTGCTCTCCCTGCCAATCATGTCCGACTGATCTCTCAAACCCCAACTCCTTCTACAAAACAACTCCTTTCCTTCCTGGGCATGGTTGGATACTTTCACCTTTGGATACCTGGTTTTGCCATCCTAACAAAACCATTATATAAACTCACCAAAGGAAACCTAGCTGACCCCATAGATCCTAAATCCTTTCCCCACTCCTCTTTACGTTCCTTGAAGACAGTTTTAGAGACTACTCCCACACTAGCTCTCCCTGACTCATCCCAACCCTTTTCATTACATACAGCCAAAGTGCAGGGCTGTGCAGTCAGAATTCTTACACAAGGATCGGGACTGCGCCCTGTAGCCTTTCTGTCCAAACAACTTGACCTTACTGTATTAGGCTGGCCATCATATCTCCATGCAGCAGCCACCATCACCATAATACTTTTAGAGGCCCTCAAAATTATAAACTATGCTCAGCTCACTCTCTACAGTTCTCACAACTTCCAAAATCTATTTTCTTCCTCATACCTGACACATATACTTTCTGCACCCCCCAACTCCTTCAGCTGTACTCACTCTTTGTTGAGTCTCCCACAATTACCATTATTCCTAGCCTGGACTTCAATCCGGCCTCCCACATTATTCCTGATACCACACCTGTCCCCTATGACTGTATCTCTCTGATACACCTGGCATCCACTCCATTTCCCCATATTTCCTTCTTTCCTGTTCCTCACCCTGATCACACCTGGTTTATTAATGGCAGTTCCACCAGGCTTAATCGCCACACACCAGCAAAGGCAGGCTATGCTATAGTATCTTCCACATCTATCATTGAGGCTACCACTCTGCCCCCACCCCACCCGCCCCACCACTACTTCTCAGCAAGCCGAACCCATTGCCTTAACTCAAGCCCTCACTCTTGCAAAGGAATTACACATCAATATTTATACTGACTCTAAATATGCCTTCCATATCCTACACCACCATGCTGTTACATGGGCTGAAAGAAGTTTCCTCACTACGCAAGGGTCCTCCATTGTTAATGCCTCTTTAATAAAAACTCTTTTCAAGGCCACCTTACTTCCAAAGGAAGCTGGACTCATACACTGCAAGGGCCACCAAAAGGCATCAGATCCCATCACTCAGGGCAACACTTATGCCGATAAGGTAGCTAAAGAAGCAGCTAGCATTCCAACTTCTGTCCCTCATGGCCAGTTTTTCCCCTTCTCATCGGTCACTCCCACCTACTTTCCCACTGAAACTTCCACCTATCAATCTTTTCCCACACCAGGCAAATGGTTCTTGGACCAAGGAAAGTATCTCCTTCCAGCCTCACAGGCCCATTCTATTCTATTGTCATTTCATAGCCTCTTCCATGTAGGTTACAAGCCGCTAACCTGCCTTTTAGAACCTCTCATTTCCTTTCCATCGTGGAAATCTATCCTTAAGGAAATCACTTCTCAGTGTTCCATCTGCTATTCTACTACTCCTCAGGGATTGTTCAGGCCCCCTCCCTTCCCTACACATCAAGCTTGGGGATTTGCCCCTGCCCAGGACTGGCAAATTGACTTTACTCACATGCCCCGAGTTAGGAAACTAAAATACCTCTTGGTCTAGGTAGACACTTTCACTGGATGGGTAGAGGCCTTTCCCACAGGGTCTGAGAAGGCCACCGCGGTCATTTCTTCCCTTCTGTCAGACATAATTCCTCAGTTTGGCCTTCCCACCACTATACAGTCCGATAACGGACTGGCCTTTACTAGTCAAATCACCCAAGCAGTTTCTCAGGCTCTTGGTGTTCAGTGAAACCTTCATACCCCTTACCGTCCTCAATCTTCAGGAAAGGCAGAACGGACTAATGGTCTTTTAAAAACACACCTCACCAAGCTCAGCCTCCAACTTAACAAAAAGGACTCTGTCAAGAATAGAGCCCAAAAACTCGCCAGCCAAGCAAATAATTACGCTGAACCCCCTTGGACACTCTCTAATTGGATGTCCTGGGTACTCCCAATTCTTAGTCCTTTAATATCTATTTTTCTCCTTCTTTTATTCGGACCTTGTGTCTTCCGTTTAGTTTCTCAATTCATACAGAACTGTATCCAGGCCATCACCAATTATTCTACACAACAAATGCTCCTTCTAACAACCCCACATTATCACCCCTTGCCCCAAAATCTTTCTTCAGTTTAATCTCTCCCACTCTAGGTTCCCACACTGCCCCAATCCCACTCAAGCAGCCCTGAGAAACATCACCCATTATCTCTCCATATCACCCCCAAAAATTTTCGCTGCCTCAACACTTCACCACCATTTTGTTTTGTTTTTCTTATTAATATAAGAAGACAGGAATGTCAGGCCTCTGAGCCCAAGCTAAGCCATCATATCCCCAGTGATCTGCACGTATATATCCAGATGGCCTGAAGCAACTGAAGATCCACAAAAGAAGTGAAAATAGCCTTAACTGATGACATTCCACCATTGGGATTTGTTTCTGCCCCACTCTAACTGATCAATGTACTTTGTAATCTCCCCTACCCTTAAGAAGGTTCTTTGTAATTCTCCCCACCCTTGAGAATGTACTTTGTGAGATCCACCCCCTGCCCACAAAACATTGCTCCTAACTCCACCGCCTATCCCAAAACCTGTAAGAACTAATGATAATCCCACCACCCTTTGCTGACTCTCTTTTTGGACTCAGCCCGCCTGCACCCAGGTGAAATAAACAGCCTTGTTGCTCACACAAAGCCTGTTTGGTGGTCTCCTCACATGGACATGCGTGACAACCACTATACTCAGCTAATTCTTATTTTTTTATTTTTTATGGAGACAGAGTCTCACTATATTCAAGTCCAGGCTGGTTTCAAATTCCTGGGCTCAAACAATCCTCCTACCCTAGCCTCCCAAAGTGCTGGGATTACAGGCATGAGCCACTGTGTCTGGCCCAGCTTGTCTGATCTGAAACGTTCCCTTGCCCCATTTTAAGATTTGAGAATGCAAGTGTCATGAAAGCTTCTCATCAGAGGCCTGGATCCTCCAGGTACCAGACCCCATGTATCCAGGAGGATCCCACTTAGGAGCCCAGGCAGCCCAAGGGCTTCTGAGATAGCAACACCTGATAGCATGTCTGTTGGGGACTCAGGGACCCTGTCCCAGTCATGCCAGGAACAGCCCAGAGGAGAAGCCTTCTCTCCTTGAGCCTCTCTCAGCTGCTTCTGCCAGTAAGACCCCACCTGCTAAAAGACTTCAAGGCTCCCTATAATTGTCCAAGTCAGCAGGTGTCTTAAAAACGATGTGCCTCAGTCCCAAGTGTGTAGTAGTGATTTACAGAGAACATAAGGGCCACTCCCCTTGCAATAAATGCTCAGGGGGGACCCTCCTTTCCTGCAGGCCTCTACCCTCCTCCTTTCTCATAAGGGTGGCAAATAAAACAATTCCTTCCCCAAGTCAAGGCCCAGTCCTCAATCAGCATTTCTTCCCTTCCCCTGTGGCCATCACCTCCCTGGAGCCTTGTGTTCCAGGCCCTCTCACCTCCCTCTCACTGACAGACACCTGGTGCCCCAGGTGCCTACACCTTACCCAGCACTCAAAGACAATGTGCACCTCCCCTGCAAAACTCGGTGACCTGAACCCAGAGGCATCCTCCCTGAGAGGAGCCTGAGGCCAACACTGTTTACTGTGCCACTTCCACATGCCAGGTGTGGCCACTGACCTCATGGAACTTGTATTCCACATGCCAGGCATGGCCACTGACCTCTGGGGCAGGGTCACTGAGCCTCCAAGGGACATGCTATCAGTTGTTGCTATTTCTGTTTGTTTTGTTTGTTTGTGGTTGTTTCGAGACGAAGTCTCGCTCTTGTCCCCCAGGCTGGAGTGCAATGGTGTGATCTCGGCTCACTGCAACCTCTACCTCTTGGGTTGGAGCAATTCTCCTGCCTCAGCCTCCCAAGTAGCTGGGATTATAGGCGCCCATCACCACGCCTGGCTAATTTTTCTTTTTGTATTTTTAGTAGAGACGGGGTTTCACCATGTTGGTCAGGCTGGTCTTGAACTCCTGACCTCAGGTGATCCACCCACCTCGGCCTCCCAAAGTGCTGGGATTACAGGTGTGAGCCACAGTGCCCGGCCAGGTGTTGCTATTTCGGAAGCCCTTGGGCTGCCTGGTCTCGTAGGTGCGATCCGCCTGGATACATGGGGTCTGGTACCTGAAGGATCTGGGCCTCTGATGAGAAGCTTTCACGACACATGCATTCTCAAATCTTAAAATGGGGCAAGGGAAAGTTTCTATATTCTAAGCACGGTAGAGAGGCATTCGTCAAAGAATTTCACAAATGAACATAAAACGATAATATGAAAACGTACCAGCAGGGGCCTCTCCGAGGCTCTTTGCACAGCTCTGTGATGAGTAGGATCTTGTGGAATTCCAGGAAAGGCCAGGTGGCTGTAATGCAGAGTGAAGGGAGGTTGAAGCAAGAGAGGTTGGCAGGAGCCCCCTAGGCCTTGGTAACATCTGGGCCTTTATTCTAAGAGGAACAAAAGGCTGGTAAAGGGTTGTAAATGGGAAAGTGACAGGACCTGTTTCATGTTTTCAAAAGCTGACGGATGGCTGCATGGAGAAGGGAAGGCAGGGAGACAAGGACAGAGCCGGGAGCCCAGTCAGGAGGCTGTTGCCCTTCAAGCCAGAGCTGGAGGAGGCTCATGGTGGTGGAGACAGAGGAAGGTGGTGGGAGGTGACGCCAGCTGGACTTCCTGGGTTGAGTGGGGACTTGGGGAACTTTCCTGTCTTACAAGAGGACTGTAAAACACACCAATCATCACTCCGTAAAATGCACCAATCAGCACTCTATAAAACGCACCAATCAGCACTTCGCAGCTAAAGAACCAGTTCAGGGCCAATAAGGGAAAGGATTCTAAAAGTAGCCAATCATGGGGAGGATTGAAAAAAGGGCACTCTGATAGGACAGAAACGGAACATAGGAAGGGACAATAAGGGAATAAAAGCTGGCCACTCCAGCCAGCAGCGGCAACCTGCTCCGGTCCCCTTCCAGCTGTGGACGCTTTGTTCTTTCGCTCTTCACAATAAACCTTGCTATCGCTCACTCTTGGGGTCCATGACATGTTTAAGAGCTGTAACACTCACCGCGAAGGTCCACAGCTTCGTTCTTCAAGTCAGCGAGACCACGAACCCACCAGCAGGAACCAACTCCGGACACAGTGGGTAAGGAGATGTTCAGGAAGTGAAACTGATGGATGATGTGTGTGAGTAAGGAA
Source organism: Macaca mulatta (assembly GCF_049350105.2). Taxonomy (NCBI): domain Eukaryota; kingdom Metazoa; phylum Chordata; class Mammalia; order Primates; family Cercopithecidae; genus Macaca; species Macaca mulatta. Next base: position 96,506,600 of record NC_133418.1, read on the forward strand.
AGATCTCTGGTCTTTGCACTGGCATGGATGCACTTCATTCCCCGTATAGGGATCACTGGGCATGAGAATTTTGGAAGAATGCAGAGGGAAATCCTCAATGCAGATATGGACACAAGCAGCATACGTGTGATGCTGGAGGGGCAGGTAGACACATGGATCAGAAACTTAGAAGAGAACTCTGGGCCACAGCGGCTCAGGGTCAGATGCAGCCACTCAAGCCGCAGCAGCAGAGCCTGCTAGGGAGAGAGAACAAGGGGGAAGGGAAGGGACTGGGGAACTCTTGATATTTAATGGCTGGGCAGATAAGAAAAAATCCTGCAGTGCAGACAGAGGAAAAACTGATTGGAGAAGTAGAAGGTTTGTGTCAGGAAGAGAAGTATGTTTTTTAAATAGAGAATACTGCTGAGAAGTCAAGGATCTGAGGCCTGGAAAATTGGGTTTTCTCAATAAATAAAAATAAAAATAAAAAATTGCTGACCTTAGTGGGATCCCTCAGAGCCTTAGCTCAGTGTCCCTGGGCGCCTATTTCCAATCTGGAATTTTTTTTTTTTTTTAAGAGACAGGGTCTCACTCTGTCATCCAGGCTGGAGTGCAGTGGCACCATCACTGCACTGCAGCCTTGAGCCTGGGCTCAAGTGATCCTCCCGCCTCAGCCTCCAGAGTAGCTGGTACTACAGGCACACACCACCATGCCTGGCTAATTAAAAAAAAAAAAAATTTTTTTAGAGATGGGGTCTTGCTATGTTTTTCTCAAGTTGGTCTTGAACTCCTCATCTCAAGTGACCCTCCCACCTTGGCCTCCCAAAGTGCTGGGATTACAGGCATGAGCCCATGTGCCCAGTCACCACTCTGGAACTTCTATTTGTCCATCAGTGAAGAGGAAGAAATCATCGCCAAGGTCTCTCCCCTGCTGAGCATCATTCCAGAGAACCATCGTGGAGGAGACATCCCTGCCCCTGTCTTCACTTATATCCTCCCTGCCCAGGTCCTCCCTGGGGCCGTCTTCACTTATATCTCACCACATCCTCTGGGCATGTTTTGGAGTCACACCCCCAAAGCCACAGGGCCCACATGTGGGTGGAAGGAAATTCCTATTCATTCAACATTCTGTGAGTGTTGGGCCTTCGGTGGGCCAAACTCATTTTAGGTGTTATGTGGAGACAAAAAAGAGGTAAGATGTGGTCCCTACCCTCAAGGATCTCATCATCTCTGGGGAGATAAGATGAACATACTCGAAAAATAATGAAGTCTAGAAACGTAAGAGGAAAGCGCATGCAATGTACACAGGGGCGCCACGTGCAAATGGGGCTCTGGGGGCAGCTGCCTGGGGAGGGCAAATTGGAGGAGGCCTTGAAGGGGTGATGTGCCCTTGCTGGAGGACCTGGGGCAGCGGCATGGAGCTCAGGTGTGACAAGATGGGTATGGGGTTGGCCTGGCAGGTCTGATCAGATGGGGTGGGGCTTCCCAGAGATGGGGTGACACAGTTGTGGCTGCTTCATTCCATCCAGGCCCACAGACCTAGGCCCAGGACCAGCCAGCACCACAGGTCCAAAGCCACAGGGGACAGATGTCATTCTGTAGGAACATGCTCCCCGAGGAGGGTCCCTGCAGCCCTGACTAGGATGCCTGGATACACAGACACACAGCACATCCTGGCCAGGGCCAGGGCTGTGGGAAGGATCCAAGCATTGCACCACAGCTCTTATCACACCCCACCCTTCCCCATCCCTGCAACCAAATCGATAAAGGGTCATCTCCTACCTGAACCATTCACAACTCCTTTCTCCCTCTTCCCATCACCCTCACAGCCGGCCTCTCACTCTGCTCGCTAGCATGGTGGGTGCCGCTGGGCTTCTCCCTGGGCTCTGCCAGCTGGACCTTCAGCCTGGGACAAGCCTTTCTGGGCAGCTCATCCCTGAGAACACTGTGGTGGCACATGGGGGAGGAGGATCCTCCCCTGCCCTGGCTCCCGCCCACATCCCAGCAGGCTCCTCTTCCTGCAGCATCTTCACTGGCTTCTTCCCTTCCTCCCCTCATCACCGGGCTTCTCCTCAGTGCTGTCAGCTTGGGCCTCTTCCCTGCATCCATGATGCCTGTGGCCTTCTGGAAAGGCCGCACGCCCCTCTCCCAGACCCTCAGGGCCCTCCATCCTGAGCCCAGGCCCTCCCTCTGGCCTTACCCTGAAAGACTCCCTCAGAGCCCACCACACAGTTTGAGGGCCACGCTGCCTCTGTGTCTTCGTTCCAGCTATACCTTCAGCCTAGAAGGCCTTCCTCCTGCCTTCACCTGACAAGTCCCTTCCCACCCTCCAGATTCACCTCGAACCCCACCTGTCTCAGAGCAAAATGCACATGAGGGTGCACTTTGGAGTTAGAGACTTTGGCCCTTAATTCCTGCTTGGCCACTTTCCAGCCGTGTGGCCCTAGGCAAGTCACTCCACATCCTTTTGAGTCTGTTCAATGAATAATAAACTTTCCCAGTTCATGAGACAAGGGGACGATTCCTAGCTCAGAGGTGAGAATGGAATGAATCAGGCATATGGAGTGCTCAGCGCGGCACCGGCTCCTGGTCTGTCCTCAGGAGGAGTGCTTGCCACTGGGGTATGTTTCTGGTCCCCTCTCACCAATTGTGGAGCTCCAGAACATTCTGAGTCTCTCTGACAGCGCCCAAATTGGACGTTCTTTAGAGGTGGCAAACTCCTCTCAATTAGAACTCTTCTTTGCACCCCTTTTGGTCTTATACAAAATGTTTTTGTTGAATGGAAATAAGGATTCGCCTGTCCTGAAAAGAACAAACACTTCCTGTGGCTGGAAGTGCCCAAAGCCAACAAAGACCTCTCTGCCAGCACCTGCCTTCCGACCCCGAGGCCAGCCCAGCACCTCACCTCACACCTCACCCTTGTGTGTTCGACCACTTTGGCCTTTTTCCGATTCCTCCTGTGCCTCTAGCACAGTGACCTTGGACAGGGAAAGGCCTGGCTGAGCAGAGATGACCCCCAGTAACGGCCAAAGCAGCAGCTATGCTCATGCAACTGACAGATCCCGCCCACTAGCCAGGCTGCTCCTCACGGACCTTCTTCTCGTGCTGTGCAAACAGAATGAATGGTGCCCAAAGACGGCCAGGTGGAGTTACACTACTGGCACGGGAAGAGGCCTGAGGTGTTCGTATTTTTGTATGCACAGAACAAAAACTTTGAAAGGATATCCTCTCACTTCCTCCTCCTCCTCCTCCTCTCTTCCTCTTTCTTCTCCCCCTCCTCCTCCCCCTCTCCCTCCTCCCCCTCCTCCTCTCCCTCCTCCCCCTCCTCCTCCCCCCTCCCTTCTCCCCTCCTCCTCCTGTTTCTCCCCTCTTCCCCATCCCCCTTCCCCTTCCTCCTCCTCCTCTTCCTCCTCCTCCTTCTTCTTCCTCTTCTTCTTCTTCTTCTTCTTCTTCTTCTTCTTCTTCTTCTTCTTCTTCTTCTTCTTCTTCTTCTTCTTTCTTCTTCTTCTTCTTTGATTTTCCTGCTTTAGCTCCATTTTTCAGGAAATCACATTTCCCATTCTATTTGTGAGCAGGGTGTGTAGCTCACCCTCCCAGCAAGGGAGAACATTTCTCTGGCTTTGCTGATTTCTGTATTATTTCTGTTTTTTCAAAGAGATGAAGTGTTTTTTGAAAACAAGTAAAGAAAAAACAAAATGTTGAATGAATAAATAAGTAAATAAATACACGGCTCTCTCTTTTCAGAAATTTGCTCCCCAGGGACTTACTCAGTTTAAGGGGTCAGCGATCTTCCAGCTAGTCCCCTTGGGATAGAAAACTGAAGAACTGAGGCCCTGTGGGGGTGGCTGTGGAAATCACACAGCTAGGGCTGTCCCAGTCCCCTGCCATCACTATGACTAAGGCAATGCCCGCCGGCCAGAATCCAGCCAAAATCCCTCCAAGGATGGGGAGAGAAGAGAAGCCTCTCTTTCCAGCGCACTCAGAGTGGCCCTGATTGGCTAGGCCAGGGGCACTGGATCAGCATCTCCCAGGCTCAGAGAGTTTCCTTCCTAAGGCCCCAGGGTTCTCTCCCACCAGCTGACCTCAGAGGATCTGCCTTCATCTCTTAGAGATGTGAGAAATCATGGTCCCCAGCAAAGCAGGAGGCAGGTTCCTGAGGCTGCTCAGGGCTACTGCACAGCGGACACCTCCTTCCCAGCAGCCTTCCAGCTCCACCTGCAAAAGAACGTGTGAGAACGGGGCCCAAACTGTCCCATCATGCCTGTCCTTCCCCCGGGACAGTAGGTGTCTACTCAAGAAGTCCACACAACTCAAAGCAAAGAGAACCTACTCAGGGTGCTGAGCAGGGTCTCTCCTTTCCAACCTTCTCCCGAAGAGAAGAACTGAATGACTAAGCAAATCAGAGGTGCCATCCACACACACAGACAAGGGCAGCTCTTGTCCAAGGGGACTGGGCCTCACTTGAAGGCTTATTGGGGAAAGAGTTCATCAGCAGTCCAGAAGCCTCCCAGAGCCCCCAGAAAAATGGAAAGGGCATTTCTGGAACTCACCTCCCAGCCCCCTTTCCTGCCCTCTACCCAACCATGCCCCCATGCCTCACACTCCAGTTAGACCAAATGCAACCAGCACTCATCATTTCCGAGCCTTTGCATACAGTGTTTTCTCAGCAGAGAACACCCCCTTCCCTCCCTCCTCCCCCGCCTGGATAACTCTCACTTCAAACTGTCCCCCTGGAAGACCACCCTGCCATTTCCCCTAACCTCCTAGGTGTCCCTCCTCTGGCCAGACCCACTGGCACCCTGTGCCCCCTGAATAGCCCTGACCCCTCAGTCTTTTGTGGATCGTAGGTCTGTCTTTGTATAGATACAGGAGTCCTTGAGAGCTTTGCCTTTCTATAGCCCCAGTTGCCAGCACATACCAGCACAACACTGAGTAACTGCTCAATAAAAATGTGTCGGAATGAATAAAGTCATGAATTAGAATGTAGATTAAGACCTAGAGGTCAGGAGAGGTGGCTCATGGTTAGAATCCCAATATTTTGGGAGGCTGAAGCAAGAGAATTGCTTGAGACCAGGAGTACAAGACCAGCCTGGGCAATATGGCAAGACCCCATCTCTAAAAAAAAAAAAAAAAAAAAAAAAAAAATTAGTCGGACTGTGTGTCTGTGGTCCCATCTTCTTAGGAGGTGAAGTGGAAGGGTCCCTTGAGCCTGGGAGGTAGAGGCCGCAGTGAGCCGTGATCCTGCCACTGCACTTCAGCCTGGGTGACAGAGAAAGACCTTGTCTTAAAAAAAGTTTAAAATTTAAAAAATCTAAGAAGACCTAGAATTTAAACTTCTCCCATTGGTGCAAGGAAGGAGTAAGATGAAGGCTCCTTCTCCTGACATCCCAAACTACATCTGAGAGTCTGTTCTGCCTGTTGGCCAGGCCCCAGGCCTCCACCATCTGACTCTATCCTCTCCTTGTCCTTCGCCTCCATGAAGCTCTTTCTAACCACCCTGGTGTCTGAACCCCCAAGCCCTTGCTGCCCGAGCTCTTCACCTGCCACTTGATTGGTCCTGCTTTGGTTCCTAATTAGATGTGGGCCTGATTCTTCTCCCTACCCAGGGCTGAAAGCGACAAAAAGGCAGCCAGCCTGGCTTCTGCTCCTTTGCCTCTCCCAAAGGAGAGGTGCAGGGTATGGCCCAAAGTCAGCATTTCATAGATTAGCAAAATGGCTGAGTGAATTGATGAATGGCTTAATTTCCAAGGAGGGTTTCACATTATTACACAGCTCCCTACATCCCTGTGGGACTTGGTGAACCTCTTGTGCCTTCTCCAGAGAACGTGTGCTATGGCACATGGCACATGTAGGTGTATTCACACTCTCCTCTCAGTGTGCACAAGACCCTCTGGGTCCCCTACGACCCCACACCTTCCAAGTGCCCACTGCTCCCACCCCAGGTTCACATGTTTCTTTCCCAGCCCTACTGTAGAAGAAAGAGCTCAGGGGCTGAGGGCAGGAGCCTGATGTCACCTCAGCTTTGGTCCTGACTTGCTGGGAGGTTTGCCCTTCATATGCCTCACCTTTCTGTATCTGTATTTTCTTTCTTTTTTTCTTTTCTTTTTCTTTTTTCTTGACAGGGTCTTGCTTTGTCACCCAGACTAGAGTGCAGTGGCATGATCATGGCTCACTACAGCCTTGACCTCCTGGGCTCAAGTGATCTATCATCTTGCTTCAGCTTCCTGTGCAGCTGGGACCACTACCACACTTGGTTCATTTTTTTTTTGTAGAGGCAAGGTTTCGCCATGTTGCCCAGGCTGGTCTCGAACTCCTGGGCTCAAGCGATCCACCTGCCTTGGCCTCCCAAAGTGCTGGGATTATAGGTGTGAGCCACCACACCTGGCCCAGCATCAAGACTTTAGGAGAATTACTCCCTGCATTCGTTTACCTCATTTGGCCAGCTAGTTGGCTGAAAGGCCCATTCTTGCACCAAAAGTCTATAATTCTGTGGATCCCATGATACTTTTAAAATTTTGTGATAAGCAACTACATTTTTACCCTGTCATTGCATGTTTTATATCTGAAAGTACACAAAAAGATTTTTATGTTCACTACTTTGCAAATAGATAAGCAAACAGAGTCATTAGAAGGGAAAGTTGGAAGTTACTTAGGAAGCTAGAGGCTAAGGAAAGACTGAAGCAAGTAGGTAAGTGCCCTGACCAGGGTAGGGGACGGGATTCCATCCAAAGCCTTCCTTGACACAGTATTCCAGGTTCATTTGCTTTCTCCACTTGCCAAAAACAAACAAACAAACAAACAAACAAACAAAACCCACTAGTGCGAGACTCCGGTCAGCTTCCTCTGGCTCTTCAGATAATGTGGTTGATTTCCTGAATTTGGCCCTGGCTACAGCAGTGACTTCAGAACTGTCTGGATAGACTTGGGTAAAGCTGGGTGGGTAAGTTACCAGGTTCTGCCCAGACTCAGCCTCCCAGCAACGCGGGCGCAGAACTGGGCTCTGAAGGGAGATGTGAGTGTCACAGTGTCTTCAGTGAGCCTGGGCTGTCAGCTCATGAAAAATTTTCAAAAGATTTTGAATTAGTTGACATTTTTTAATGGGATGATTTCGTATTTTAAAATGCAGCTTTCTGGAGTATTTTAAAAATATGAGGCTGGGAGCTGGGGGTCGCGCCTGTCACCCCAGCATTCTGGTGGGCAGAGACAGGAGGATTGCTGGAGTCTAGGAGTTCAAGATCGGCCTGGGCAACAAAGCAAGGCCCTGATCCGCCAGAAAGAAAGAGAGAAAGAGAGAAGGAGAGAGAGAGGGTGGGGGGGGAGGGGAGGGGAGGGGAGGGGAGGAGAGGAGAGGAGAGGAGAGTAGAGGAGAGGAGAAAAAAAAAAAAGAAAAGAATTAGCCCAGCATGGTGTCACGTGCCAGTAGTCACAGCTACTTGGGAGGCTGAAGTAGGAAGATCATTTGAGCCCAGGAGGTTGAGGCTGCAATGAGCCTTGATCATGCCACTGTACTCCAGTCTGAGTAACAGAGTTAAACCATGTCTCTAAAAATAAATAAATCAATCAAAAAAGTAAAAAACAATGTGGGTCAGGTGCAGTTTGGGAGCCTGAGGTGGGAAGATCACTTGAGCTCAGGAGTTCAAGACCAGCCTGGGCAACATAGTGAGACCTCATCTATATTAAAAAGAAAATGTGGATGGACTAGAAACATGGGAAGGAACGCACATTTCCGCGTTGGCAGTAACACTCTTGAGCAGGGTGAATGCTCCTTCATTGAGATGGGGCGTGTACTTGCCCAAGCTCATCACAGTTCCCACCACTCCCTCTTGTCTTCCTTACAGAGAGGCTGAGGATCCCTTTCCAGATTATCACCTTGCCAGGCCCCTGCAGCTATTTGAGTCTGAGACTCCCTGGAGCAGCCATTGGCTGTTTAGGCCTGATCCCTTCCGGCTTGACAATTCACAAGAATCCCAGTTTGTGAACACACCTGCAGGGAGTGCACTCTGCAGGGAGGGATGGAAGCCCTCCCACGTCTCCATCATTTGTCCTTGCATGTCTCTCTCTGCTCTGATGTGGGCCACTAATAACCTTGGGGAGTATTATTAGCCGCTGAGCTTGGTCATGGGAGGAGAGAATCTCTGTTATCTGCCCCGGTCCCCTGTATGGGAAGCCTGGTGTCCAATTGTGAAGGCCAACATTTTCAGAGAAACAACAACCAGCTAGAAACCCACCCATGTCAGAACAGAGAGCTGGACGTGAGGACACAGGAAACCACACTACTTGAGGAAGGATTGGCAGACGGGGGATGTTTGGTGTGGAAAAGAGAAGACCCAGGCAACATGATTCCTCCCATTAAACATATGAAGGGCAATCATGTGAGAAAAGGATTAGATTAGTTACTACTGTTAATAGCACTAATATAGTCATAATAATGCTGGCAGCAAGTACTTATCTAGTGCTTACTATACCTGGCAATGTTCCAAGCACATACAATGACTTACTAATTTTGAATTTTGATACAAAACCTAATAAATGAAAGCCACAGGAATACAGATTTTGCCAAATCATTATTGTTCAAAGATTCCAGCTCCTAGGGAAATTGGTAAAAAAAAGAAAAGGAAGGAAGGAGAGAGAGAAAGAAGAAAAAAGAAAAAAAGAAAGAAAAAGAAGAAAGAGAAAGAAAGAAAGAAAGAAAGAAAGAAAGAAAAAGAAAGAAAGAAAAAGAAAGAAAGAAAGAGAAGAAAGAAACTACCTTGCTAAGTAGTGAGCCCTCTGTCTCTGGAGAAATGCAAGCAGAGACTGGAGATGACTGAAATACACCAAAGGGATGACTGTATCAAACACTTCTTAAGGTCTCTTTCACCTGTGATATTCTATGATTCAAACAGTTTAACTTCAAGGGCTCCCAGGGGGACTGAGTGGAGAAAGATGGAATGTAAGGTGCAGTGGATGAGATAAGGAGAGAACAAAGGAATGAAGTGGTGAGCTCAGCACTGTAGCTCTCAGTGTGCAGAAAAGTAAGTCAGGTTTGAGGTCAGGTCAAGGGAAACCAATGGTATATTTACATAAATGTGTTCTAAAGTTTGTGTTTGCTAATCTATGGGAATAGACAGATACACCAAGATAATCAACTCGGTTTGAGGCTTCTTGGAATCTTTATGCTGCTCATCACCCTGAAAGAACAAGACAGACCAGAGCAAAGTCATCTATGTGGTTACAGTGGTATTTTCCCAACTACAAGTTAGAGCCCATTAATGAGTTATGAAATCAGTTTCATTGGTTGTAACTAGCATTAAAAAAATGGAAAATACCAGAGTGCATCACAACTGATTAAATGACCAATTGTTTCATTAAAGTTTTGTTTCAATACTATGTAAGTCTCTATATCATTTATGTGTGTGCACCCAATTATGATGTAAAATTGGTGAAAAAGAGTTTGAAAGCCACTAGGTCAGAGACAGAGTGGGGGCAACCCTGCTGTGTGAGCCAAATCCTGTCTCAGATTAATTGTATCTGGCCAGGGGTGGAGCAAGATGGCAACCAAATGCAATCCTGACGGGAGCAAGGTGACAACCAGGCCTGGGACCAGGCTCTGATGGGCTTCATTCCTGAGTTGAGAAGGCCACAGCAGAGTGCACAGGCAGATTCCAGACTTTCCTTGGGAGGCTGCTATCCATCTTCTCAAATGAGGTCTGTGTGTCCTACCATTCGCAGACATACCTCCCCACCGCGACCACCACCATCCTGACATTGGCATATTGGCCACACACCTCCAGGAGTGTGGAGGAGCTTCTGCATGCATCACGTCTTTGGAGTCCACCCCATGGCCAGACCTGTTCCCTCCATCCCTCCATCTCAACCCCTTAGTGCCTCTCCCATAAGATTGCCCAGGGTATGGCAATGAATTAGTGGCATAGTCTGTATTCCCTCTCTCCATATTCCTGAACTGCTTAACTTGTTGAATAGGTTTCTTTAGTATCATCTGCTGACTGAAGGAACTGACAAAAAACGATGGTGTGGCTTTTGACAGTTGCTATGAATGAGCTGCCTACCATTTTATCTAAGGCTGGCTCTCCACTGGAGCACAGAATTCTGTACTCTCACTTTCTTTTTTTTCCTTTAAATTAGAGATGGGGGTCTCTCTATGTTGCCCAGGCTGGTCTTGAACTCCTGAGCTCAAGTGATCCTCCCACCTTGGCCTCCCAAAATGCTGGGATCACAGGTGTGAGCCTCCACACCCGGCCCAACTCTCACTTTCCTGACACATCAATGATTCCCTTTCAATTACACCCTCTGGCATACCAACAGGATGTAATTTTTCCCAATGTCAAAACTCAAAAGAAAACTTCTCTTGACCTCATAGCCCCCTCCAGCTTCAATCCTATTTTTCTGTTCTCTTGGCTGTTAAAATTTCTGGAAAGCTTTCTCCATACTCATGGACTCAATTCTTCATTTCAGTGAGTTCTGAGTCTTCCACTGGAACAAAACAGCCGTCAGTCCACCAAGGACCTTCATGTTGCTAAACCCAGTAGTGAACTTCTCATCTTTATCTTACGCCATTAGCAGCATTTGATACGGTTGGTCACTCCGTCTTTTTTTGAAATACTTTCTTCATTTTGACTTCAAGACAACACTCTTGTGGTTTTCCTCTTTTGACACTGCCCACTCTTTCTCATCTGCATTCTTAATTCTTCCTCGTCATGCTGATGTGTAAACACTGGAGTGCACTGACCTGGGTTCTGGACCTGTTTCTCTTACGCATCTACGCTCACACCCTAGGTGATTTTACCCACACGTGTGACTTTTCATACCTTCTATGCCCTGTCAAATGTTAAATGATTTCTCTCCAGAGCTCCAGGTACATATATGCAACTGGCTAGTGCACATCCTTACTTGCATATCTTGTGACCATCTGAAACTTAATGTGTCCAAAACAAAACCTCCAGCAGTTCTATTTCCAGGGTAGCATAGTGAGCTCCTACTGTATAAACCCCTACAGGTAACTACCATCAAGTCTGAACAAAATAGGAAAAACAATGACCTGAAGGCCCTGGCGTGTGAACAAAAGCAGGCAGTTTCTGGAGAGGAGTTGGAAAATGAAAATGCGTCTGGGATGAGTTTCACGGTTTTTATGGCTTTTATCCAAAAGGCAGGCCATGGTAGAGTCACACAGGGCAGATAAAATAATGATAGAAAATCTGCAGTCCTTCTGGCCTAAAGAATCAAAGGATAGAGTTGGAGGCAACCACAGCCATTGGAAAGTCAGAGGGAGAATCCATAAATAGAGAGACGCAGAGAAGAACCACAAATTCTGTGTATAAACTGTCCAAATCTCTGGCCAATTCCTAGTCCATGCATGCATGAGGCAGGCTCAAGCAGCCCAGATAAGAATGCACAAACTAAACTGAGATTTAAACTGGTGCTCAAGAGATGGTTTACAGCTTGATCCAACCAAGCTAATAGCTTGCTTAAAACAAAACAAATTTTAAAAATCAGCATTTGGCCAGACGTAGTGGCTCAGTCCCTTAATCCCAGTGCTTTGGGAGGCTGGGGCCAGAGGAGCACTTGAAGCCAGGGGTGCGAGACCAGACTAGGCAACATAGCCAGACACCTCTCCACAAAAAATAAAAATTTAAAAAAAAATTAGCCAGGCATGGTGGCATGTGCCTGTAGTCCTGGCTACTTGGGAGGCTTGAAGTGGGACGATCACTTGAGCGCAGAAGTTTGAGACTGCAGTGAGCTATGATTGTGCCACCACACTCCAGCCTGAGTGACAAAGTAAGACACTGTTGCAAAAAAAAAAAAAAAAAAAAATCAGCACTTAGGGGAAATAACAGAATCCAGAGTCTCCACAACTTAACAATCATAATGTTCAGAATATTCAAATTATTTCATATATGAAGAACACGGAAAACGTGATCCATTTTTAAGAGATTTCAAGACAATCAACAGAGACTGACCCTGAGAGGACCTAGATATTGGAATTAGCAAAATCAAAATTCTCAAGTAGCTATTATAACTATGCTTTGCAAGGTGAGGAACAAATAAAAAGATAGGAAACCTTAGCAGAGAAATAAACTTGATTTAGAGGAAAACTAAATAGAAATTCTAGAACTGGTAAAGATAACGTTTGAAATAAAAGATTCACCAGTTTAGCTTCACAACAGTGTTCAGATAATAAAGGAGTCAATGACCTTGAAATTAGATCAGTACAAAAAGTATCCAATCACAACAAAGAGAACAAAGATTGAAAACAAATAGCAACAAAAACACAGAGCCTTAAAGGCCTGTAAAAACAATATCAAAATGTTTAACATGTGAAATGAAACCCCGGAAGGAAAAAAGAAAGACTACAGGATAAAAGAACAAAAAATATTTGAAGAAACAATGGCTAAAATTTCCCCTTATTTGGTGAAAGACATGCATTTACAGACTCAAGAAACCCAGTATACCTGAAGTAGGATAAATACAAAGAAAATCTCCCTTAGGCACATCATAGTCCAACTGCTAAAAATCAAAGATGAAGACGAAATCTTGAAACAGCCCAAGAAAAAAGATATGCTACACACGGGGTGGGAAAAAATCAAATCACTGGTGACTTCTCATCAGAAACCATGGAGGGCAGAAACCAGTTTTTCAACTCCAAATTCTCGAGTTATGAAATATCCTTCAAAAATGAAGGTAAAACAAAGATATTTCCCTCCTCCCACCCCCAAAAAAAGAAAACTAAAAGAATTCATCATTAGCATCTTCACTACAAGAAATGCTAAAGAAAGTTCTCAGGCTGAAAGAAAACAATACAGAAGAGAAATGTGGATCATTAGAAACAAAGGAAGAGTGTGGGAAACCGTAAAAAGCTAGGTCAATACAAAAATCCTGATTCCCACTCTGCCCCACCTAAACCTGCTTTCTCCCACAGATTTGCCTGTCTTCGTGATGGGAACACTGGCTTAATGGTTCCCCAGGCAAAAACCATGGCAATTCATTCTTTCTCTCACACCCCAGCAAGGATTCTTGTTTCTATCTTCAAATTAAAATGTATTCAGAATCTGAACATTGTTTCTGCCTCTCTGTCTTCTTGGTCCAAGCCACTGGTTTTTTTGTTTTTGTTTTTTCTTATTTCTAGAAGAGTTTTGAATATACCTGGATTGCTGCAATAGCCTACTCATTGATCCCCTATTTATTTTATTTTATTTTATTTTATTATTTTATTTTGTAGAGGTGGGGGGCTCTCAGTATGTTGTCCAGGCTGGTCTCAAACTCCTGGTCTCAAGCAGTCCTCCTGACTCGCCCTCCCAAAGTGCTGGGATTACAGGTATGAGCTGCCACACTCAACCCTGATCTCCTATTTCTACTCCTGGTATTGTACAGGTGATTTTCCACATGGCAGTCAAGGAAACCTTTTAACACCTGTGCCAGTTTTTCACTCTTTGCTCAACACTCTCCATTGGCCTTCTACCTCATCAAGGAAAGGAAGCGAGTCCTTACCACAGTCTACAAAGGCCCCGGGTGATGTGGACCCAGATACTTCTCTGATCTTCCCCTCTTTATACACTACCTCCCTCTCTTGCTGTGATCTGGCCACCCTGGCTTCCTGGCTGTTCCTCAAAGACACCATGTACCTGCCTCAGGGACTTTACATTTGTCCTGATGTCTTCTCTGGTAACTACAGGGCTCACTCCCTCAGTTCTCTGCTCAAATGGTGCCTCATCAATGAAATGTTTCCTAGCCACTCAAAATAAAATAGCAATAGAGCCCACATTCCCTATCTTGCTCTGTTTTTCTTCTTAACACTTACTGCCTTCATATTCAATTAAACAATTGTTGAATGAATGAATGAATGAATGATACTATTATCTATAATGTAAGATTGAAAGTTCAGATAACGGGCTATGAGAGTTCAAAGGAAAGAAACCATTATGTATTAAGCATCCTCCACATTCTAGCCCCATTGATTATGTTACATTATTTAATCTTCATTACCATTCTGTTAGGTAGTTTACTGCCATCACTTCACAGAGAGATGTTGAGGCCCAAGAAGGTTGTGTTTTACCAAGTTCACGTGAACAGTAAACAACGGCAGCACAATTCAAACCTATGTTTGTATGATCTCATTACATATTCACTGCGTCACACAGGTCGCAAGACTTCATCTGACTCACGTGAGGGGAGAGGGAGGGAGTATCTGGGAAGGCTTTCTGGAGGAGGTAGCATTTTAGTTCCCAAGGCAATAAGATCTAAGCAGGAGGATAAGATATAGGCACTGCTCCAGATAACAAGGGTTGGGATGGAGCATGCAATTGCTAAAAGAAGAGAGACATACCAAGATATACACAGTAAGAGGTGAGGAAATAGTAAGAACAACCTTTGCTACTTCACAACGCTGCCAGAACTTCCCAACAATCAGAACGATCCGCTAATGGAGCCAATGACCTAGGTGGGCAATTATAACAATCCTAATAATCCCTTATCTGTTCAGAACACTTCAGGGTTTAAAAGTCCTTTCCCGCATATTACCTCATTGATCCTCACGGCGGGTCTGGGAGGCAGGACGGGGCAAGTGCTGCTTCCCCCACTCGAGGTGTGAGGCAGCTACGCCTCAGCGTCCAGGTGCCAACACAGGTCTTCCCACTTGAGATTCAAAGCTCTCCAGGTAGCGAGATCTCCATCTGTGAAGGAGTCAGACTGTTGTAGAGAAGTCATGTGAGCAGTGGTAAAATGACGGCATAGGCTCGCTGCGCTTCATGATCCTGGTTCAGTCTTTTTAATTTTTTTTTTGAGGCAGGGTCTCAATTTGTGACCCAGGCTGTAGTACAGTGGCATGATCTTAGTTTACAAGGCATAATATATAGGCAGGAGGAGCTCCCTGCAGCCTTGACCTCCCATGTTCAAGTAATCCTCATGCCTCAACCCCCAAGTAGCTGGGACCACAGGCGTACTCCATCACACCTGGCTAATTTCCTTTTATTTTATTATTATTATTATTTTTTTTTTTTTTTTTTTTTGAGATGGAGTCTCACTCTTTCACCCAGGCTGGAGTGCAGTGGAGCAATCTCTGCTCACTGCAACCTCCACCCCCCGGGTTCAACAATTCTCCTGCCTCAGCCTCCCAAGTAGCTGAAATTACAGACATGCGCCACCACACCTAACTAATTTTTGTATTTTTGTAGAGACGGGGTTTCACCATGTTGGCCAGGCTGGTCTCGAACTCCTGACCTTAGGCAATCCACCTGCCTTAGCCTCCCAAAGTGCTAGGATTACAGGCATAAGCCACCCTGCCTTGGCCTAAAATTTTTTTTATTGTAGTAAAATATATGAGAAAGAAGAGAACATTTTTTTCTACGAGCTTTTCAGTTATCAGGCCCAGAGAGGCTTTGAAAAGTAACATCACATTCCATTTCAAGGCATCTGTGAGACTGATGAACAGGTAGCAAAGTTCACCCTCACGAGCTGAAAAACATTATGGACAAGAAGCTATCATTGAAATTAAACAGTGGCAGACATGTCCAAGGAATACTGCGAGGATTTATCCCTTTATGAATCTTGTGATAGATGAATGTGTGGAGATGGCAACTAGCGAGCAACAGAACAATATTGGAATGGTGGTAACATGAGGGAATAGTATCATCACGTTAGAAGCCTTGGAACAAGTATAAATAGTGGCTTGTTCAACAAGAGACGTTCACGTCCCCTCTCCAAAGGGCCCGTTTAACTATGATGTAAAAATTAGGTCATGAACATTTTCATATTAGACTTTTTGTTAAATAAACTTTTGTAATAGTCAAAAAAATCAGAAAAGTGACAGCATGCCACATCTCATCCTCTCCACCATCTTGGGCTAAATAATTACGTCTTATAGCCCCTTGCTATGTGGGCTTTAAGACTAACTGACACCAAGTAGCTATAAAATGCCACACACTCTGGACGCCGTAACTCTTACCCTGTAGTTCAACAATGTATAGCCAATTACTAATCAATGTTATTTCCTTTAAACCAATGAGAATTTCTGACAAACAACTTTGTATCAGCCCACTCATTGTCTCCTTTTGCCTTTTTAACTAAAATTTTTAAGTAATTAAAAAAGTTTTTTAAGAGACAAGGTCTTGCTATGTCACCCAGGCTAGACTCAAACTCCTGGGCTCAAGCTGCCTCAGCCTCCTGAGCACCCGCCCCCTTTAACTTTTAAAAACCTGCTTGTGGCCAGGCGCAGTGGCTCACCCCTGTAATCCCAGCACTTTAGAAATCCAAGGCGGGTGGATCACCTGAAGTCAGGAGTTCAAGACCAGCCTGGTCAACACAATGAAACCCCATCTCTACTAAAAACACAAAAATTAGCTGGGTGTGGTGGCGCACACCTGTAGTCCCAGCTACTCAGGAGGCTGAGGCAGGAGAATCGCTTGAACCCGGGAGGCAGGGGTTGCAGTGAACTGAAATCGTGCCACTGTACTCCAGCCTGGGCGACAGAGAGAGACTCTGTCTCAAAAACCAAAAAACCCAAAATAACCTGCTTGTAACAGAGGCCAAACAGAGCACTCCCAAGGCAACTTGGAGATGGGTCCTGAGCTATAGTCCTTAACCTTGGCCCAAGTAAACTCTTTATATTAATTTTGGCTCCATTTCTTTCTTTAAATTGACATAGCCATAACATAACATTTACCATTTTAACCATTTTTAAGTGTACAGTTCAGTGGTGTTAACTACAGCACAATGTTGTCCAACTAACACCATCATCCATTTCCAGAACTCTTTTTTTTTTAACTTTAATTTTAATTACAGTACATGTGCAGGTTTGTTACTTAGATCAACATGTGTCATGGGGGGTTGTACAGATTATGTTATCCACCAAGTATTAAGCCTAGTACCCATTCGTTATTTTTCCTGATCCTCTCCCTCCTCCCACCCTCCACCCTCTGAGAGGTCCCAGTGTGTGTTGTTCCCCTCTCTGTGTCCATGTGTTCTCATTATTTAGCTACCCCTTATAAGTGAGAACACACGGTATTTGGTTTTCTGTTCCTGCCTCAGTTTGCTTAGGACAATGATCTCCGCCTCTATCCAAGTTGCTGCAAAGGCAGAACTCGTTTTATCATCCCAAACTGAAACCTGCCACTGTTGGACACTGATTCCCCATTTCTCCCTCCCTCAGGCTCCTGGCAATCACCATTCTACTTCCTGTCTATGAATTTGACTACTCATATCAGTAGAATTCGCCATTTTGTGACTGGCTGATTTTACTTAACAGATGTCCTCAAGGCTCATCCATGCTATAGCAGGTGTCAGAATTTCCTTATTTCTTCAGGTTGAATCATCGCCATTGTATGGCTAGAACACATTGTGTTTACCCATCCCTCTGTTGCTAGGGTTCAATCCGATGACAAACGGCAGCAGGCTCCCTCACCAGAAATGCTTTTCCCTTTAGGCTGCCAGCCCCAAGGGCAAAACATACCAGCATCCTTTCTCCTCACCCCACGATGCTCTCTCCAGGCAGATGGAACCTTTGCGCCAGGAGCCACCTACCTGAGATCAGATTCTATGATGAGGACCAGATTTCCTGGAACTTTCCAGTCTTCCAGGAGACAATACTGAGTGAGGGCTAGGAGAGCAAATGGCAAAATGCCCCAGGTCTTACCCCTTACAAAACCAAGAAATGCAAGTGAGCTGCCCGCCTGGCCCAAGGGAGCGCCAGGGAGAAGAGGCCTGGGGGGAGCTGCCCCCATTTCCATCTTGGCACTGCTCACAAGGCCCCAGTAACCCTATGCCCTTTCGCAGTCATGACCTGTTTAAAACAGAACAGGGTGGTGTGGCTACGTGTTGGGCACCGGAGGTGGCACAGCCTCAGGGCCCAGAATGGCCTTGCCTTTCCCAGCCTGGAGAGCACAGCACCCCAGCAACAGCATGGCCGTGCCCCACCCCATCTTTGGGAGATTAAAGGGCTTGCAGGCTGAAACCACTGCAGGAAAGCTAGGAAAAAGCGAAATACCAAACAAACAAAACAAGAAAGCAGCCTGTATTAGTCTGTTTTCACGCTGCTAATAAAGACATACCCGAGACCAGGCAATTTACAGAAGAAAGAGGCTGATTGGACTCACAGTTCCGCGTGGCTGGGGAGGCCTCACAATCACGGCGGAAGGCGAAAGGCACTACTTACATGGCTGCAGCAAGAGAAAAATGAGGCAGAAGCGAAAGCAGAAACTCCTTATTAAAAAAAAAAAAAACATCAGATCTCATGAGACTTACTCACTACCATGAGAAAAGTATGAGAGAAAGCGCCCCCGGGATTCAGTGATCTCCCACCGGATCCCTCCCGCAACACGCAGGAATTACATGAGTATCATTCAAGATGAGATTTGGGTGGGGACACAGAGCCAAACCATATCAAGCCCCTACATCCAGAAAATGCAAATTTCATTAAAAGCTAAAAACAAATGTGCTGCCAAGCCATGAAAAGCCATGGAGAAAACTTCAATGTATATTACTAAGTGGAAAAGCCGGTGTGAAAAGGGTACATACTGTATGATTCCAACTATATGACACTCTGGGAAAGGCAAGACTATGGAGATAGCAAAAAGACCAGTGGGCGCCAGGGGATGGGGGGAGGGAGGGATGAACAGGTGGAGCACAGAGGATTTTTAGGGCCGTGAAACTACTCTAAGATGCTATGACAGTGGATAAAGTCATCATAATTTGGTTAGAACTCATGGGACATACAACACCAAGAGTGAACCCCAATGTAAATATAGACTTTGGGTGATGATGCATCCATGTGGGTTCTCGATTTAATGAATGTACTACATATGTGGGGGCAGGGGTATGTGGGGACTCTCTATACTTTGTGCTCAAATTTGCTATGAACCTAAAACAAATTTGCTGTGAAAACAAAACAAAAAGATCCCCAGATGCCCTGAGCTCTGTTTTACAAGGAGGGCCACCTGGCTCCTCAGGCCACAGCTCAGAAAGCCTGCTCTCCCTGGGAGGACTCACAGCCCCATTTTCTCCTTTGCCTTTTAAGTGAGCTGTAAGGAATCCTTTGAGTCTCTTATCTGGGTCACCATTTAGGATAACTTCCACCGGAAGTGTCCTCTGCTTGGTTCCTCAGCCTCAGTGTCACCTCCCCAGGAGGCCTTCCCCAGCTACCCCATCCCTAAGTCGCTCTCCCTCTCATTATCTTGTATGATTTTCCGCCTAGTACTCATCATGTCTGAAATGAGCTCACCTGTTTACATATTTCTTTTAAGTCACCCCTTTAGAGAATGCAAGCTCCACTAACGCACTGACTGTGCCTTAGTGCCCAAAGCAGTGGGTGGCACAAAATAGGAGTTCAGCAAATATTTGTTGACTGAATAAGTTATTTTGTTACTGACCAGCAGCATAACCTAGGGCAAGGTGGTTAAACTTTTCTGGGCCCCAATTTCCTCATCTGTAAAATGGGCAACTAGTCTTAATGATTGTGCTCCCTTTTCACAATGACGCTCTGAGTGTTGTCTCAAAATGACCTTGTTTCCCATGAAAGGACTTCTACAGTGAAACAGGAGAGGTCCCCGATCCCCCTCACAGGATGTGCTGCTTGCCTGTCGGGTCACCTCTGCTGCTCAAACCCCTCTCGGGAGGGGGAGTCTGCAGACGGGCAGGTGCAGAGGCCAGGGCAAGGCCTTTGGGCTCCGGCCCTACTGTAGTGTGTAGGGGTGGGTGCCTGAAACCTCAGTGTTACAAAGCTCTTTCAGCTTTGCTGTCCGCAGACAGTGTGTGTTAACCAGCTCAATGGACCCTCTGCCTTTTTGCAAGGGCAGAGAGCCAGTGTGACAGCTTTCTGTATCGAAAGCTCTTGTCCAGCGTCCCGGAAAACATGGGTCACACATGGGCTTGAAGGATGAATGCGAGGTTTTATTGAATGGTGGAGGTAGCTTTCAGTGGGATGGATGAGGAGCCAGAAGAGGGGTAGGCAGTGGGAAGGTGATCTTCCCCTGGAGTCAGGCGCCCAGGAGTCGGACTCCTCTCCGACCATCCCCAGTCAAACTCCTCTCTGCCGTCAGATGTTCCTCCTCCTCTCTCTTTCTCTACTACATCGTTCCAACGTCCCCACCGTCCGTCTGCTGGTCTGCCAGCTTGCTTGTCTGTTTCAGAAGCCTGGGGTTCAGGGTTTATATGGGTGCAGGATAGGGGACGTGGCAGGCCAAAAGGCAACTTCTTCGGCTCGAAAACAGGAATGCCTGTCCTCATTTAGGGCCATGGGTCTTCAGGCTTGAGGGTGGGGCCTTTGCCAGGGAACCACCCTCTTCTACAGTGTTTCCCTGTCTCCTGTCCATATCACCAGGCAATCTGGATGAGTGGAGAGTACTTATGAAGAGAGTTGCTAGCAGCTTAGGATGTTGCTTAACCTTGCGGAGTTGAGTTTGCAGATGCCAGAGAGAGGTTGGAATGTGTGCTAAGTAGATTGGGGTATGTGAAAACCTCTCCCCTAGAAGGTCAGCCCTAAGGAGGCAGGGATCTTGTGTTTTATTGATTTTTATGGCCCAAGAGTCTAGAACAGTGCCTGGCACCAAGGAGGCTCAACGAATAGTTATGAAATGAGCACAGGAGGAATGCCGGGCACGTCATTGGCACTCAGAACATGAGCTTCCGTTCTTGGGTAAGTGTCGCGTGGTATGAAAACAGCAATAATAATGCCTTCCATTAGTGGAGCCCTATGTAAGGTGTTTGCACACACATCATCTCATTTGATCCTCATGACAACCCCATGAGATAAGTACCATTAAGTGTTATTATCCCCAATTTACAGATGAGATAACTGAGGCTCAAAGAGTTCAACCTGCCTGAGGCCACATAGCTGGTAAATGGCAGAGCCTGATCTTGAACCCACGATTTTCCCGCCCTAGACCCAATGCTCATGTCTGTCTGTGTGTTGCTGGTCATGCAAAGCTCTGCGTGTGAGCAGCACCTGGAAGCCTCACATGAGAGCCAAGGCCCTGAGGAGAGCCACCGTGGAGCAGGCAGAAGAGCTGCCCGTGACTGAGCCCAGGCCTGCTGCGCACACGGAGGCTGCCAGAGCTCTCAGCAGCAGGGGCTGGGTAAGGAGCAGGAGAAGTGGGCGAGCTGGGCCAGGCCCCTGTCAGCTCCAACAGTGGCCAAGTGCCCCTCTGGGGGAGCTCCTGGAGAGACCGCAGGGCCTCACGTAGGCACCGCCACCCTCAGGCCCAGACATGCATGGCTCCAAGCAGGCCCTTCACAGGGCACTGATGATGCCAAGGATGTGGGCAAACTGGTTTGAAGAACACAAAAACCAACTCAGGGTTTTCTCCCTTTCCTGAACAAGGCACCAGACCTGGCTTGTCACTCCATGCCAAAAAGAAGTCTTCAAAGAGGTGTTTGCTTAGCCCCCACATCCCCCTGACTTTGCCAAAGTCCCTTATGTCTCCCTGAATCATATCTATACTCACGCACATACACATGTGCACACACACACATGCACACACGGTGCCCTGGCCACCCCAGGCTCCTTCCCCTGGGAGCCCCTGAGCTGAGCCCTGGCCCGCCTCTGTGAAGGAAGCAATCCTTCGCACCCATCCTGCAGGCTCTTCTCTCTGCTGTCTGGTCCGAGGGCGCCTTCCCTCTTCTACACTCCAGCGCCTGCCCCCAGCCCTCCACCCTGGTTCTAGCCACGGGGGCTTTCCACTAGATTTATCTGTACAGGTGACTATTCCCTGTGTAGCCGCCAGCTCCCTCAGGTCCCTGTGCTGGGACCCACCTGGTCTAGGGGTCACAACCTCTGGCCACCCTGCATCAGGCCCTGTCAGGGAGCCCTGGGGAGTCAGTCGTTTAGCAAACCTGTCTGGGGCCTTCCACCCAGAAGCCACGGGGGCGGTCACGAGGAAATGGAGGGTGAAGGGGGGTGAGGCCAGGACAGGTGGCGGTCCATACACTTGCCGTGTTAGTCATCAAGGGCGCCCAGCAGGGCAGAGGTCATCCCTAAAGCTGTGGCAAAGGGGACGGGTGGGGAGAAGGAGAGCTAATAGCTGTTTATTGACCACATAGTCACTGGTTCTCTGCTCTCCCAGCCCCTTGCTAAGCATGTCACATGCATTATCTCATTTACAAATGGGGTGGTTCCCAGAGATGGTTCTGGGGGCCACAGTGGAGTGGGGAGGGGGCACTTCTGACCTGAGTGGGATGAAAAGACAGCTGGACCAGTCTCTTTTTGTGTCTGCTGTCCAGCATCATTGTCAACAGAGTCCCCCTCATGCTTAGAAATGGCCCGATTTGGAAGGTCAATTCTAGGTTCAGAGATTGGCCCTGGGCCAGGCTCAGGGAGCTGTGTGTTAAGGCACCCTGTACCTGAGAGGGGCAGACACTAGAGGGCGCCAGGGAGCTGTGCTTGGAGGCCCAGGCTCAGGGATGTCAGCTTGGCCCAGGCTCAGGGTTGTCAGCTGGGCTGCAGCCTTGGGGCAAGGGCTATCTGCAGAGAGTGGAGGTGGGAGGTGGGTGGGGAGGAGCTGGGGAGAGTGCCTAACCCTGCTCCCTCACTGAGCCCTTGCCCAGACCAAGCCCACATCCTCTCACCTCCCCCAGTCGCCCAGCAGAAGGAGCCTGACTGGCCTGGGAACACAAGAGGGAAAAAGAGGTTCTGGGCCTGGCCTCTCCCCTCTCCACCACTTCAGCCCCGCCAGGCCCCAGCAAGCCTCTCTCCTGGGCTGGAGCCCTCAGACTCCCAGGCTGCTCTCTCGATGGACTGGGACTTCAAATGAACCAAGTTCTGGAAAAACAGCAGGCCGTGCATCAAGGAAGCAGGCCGTAGGGGTGGGGAGGGCTGGAAGCAGGAGGTGGAAGGACTGATAGAGGCCTTGGTTAGGAGTTCCAGTTCTGGATGCCTTCTCC
Organism: Macaca mulatta; assembly: GCF_049350105.2. NCBI lineage: Eukaryota > Metazoa > Chordata > Mammalia > Primates > Cercopithecidae > Macaca > Macaca mulatta. Next base: position 96,529,442 of record NC_133418.1, read on the forward strand.
TCCTTAACCCACCCTCAGGAGTCACGAGGGCTCAGTTACAAGGCTCAGGTGGCAGCATCCGGGCCTGTGAAGCAGGCTGACCAGGGCCCCTACCCCACCTGCTCCCGTGGCCACAGGCCTTGTAACCTATGAAAAGCTCACTTCTCACGGTCCTAGCCTGGCCGGAGGTTCTGAATGTGCCACTGCCCCGTCCAAGACTCTGCCTGCAATCAGATGTGGGGTTGGGGGCACGTCCAGGAGGCAAACTTTCCATTCCTACTGCGACAATGCCATGACCCCAGCCTCTGCTGACTCCTCTCCAGCCAGTGGATCAGGCCACAGGAGGCCCTGCCTGCCTCCAGAAACTGGACGCCCCAAGCCTCTAAGTCCTCTCCTTGAGAGAAGGCCACACAAAAGGCAAGGTGGTGACGTCTTAGAGGCACGTACTTTGGTGTCCCACAGACTCGGGTATAGATTGTAGCTCTGATATTAGCACCTCGGGCACACTACTTCACTTCTCTAAGCCTGGGTTGATTCACCTGTAAAAGTTAATAAGAACATCGACTTCACAAGGCTGGTGTGAGGATTAAATGCTACAAAGAACAGAAAGCACAGAGCCGAATTCCTGGTGTCCAAGCCAGCAGGAAGATGCTCTGAGCAGCACCTGCCGGGCCCTTCCGGCTCAGCCCACTTTCTCTCTGCAGCGGAGTCCCAGTCTGCAAGATAAGAATGGAGATGGACTTTCAATCCCAGCATGGTATACATGGTACACACGGGTGAATTTTCTGTTAGACGGTGGCACCAACAGATGTAGAAAGCCATGAATGCCTCGGTGCCAGCAGCCTCAGCCTGTTAAAGAATCATTCATTCATTCATTCATTCACTTATTCAACAGACACCTCTTTGTCAAGACAGTCCCATATTACAACTATTGTCCAGATGTAATTATTAATAGCCTCCTTTCACCTTGAAGTGTTCCGGTTTGGATGATAAATTATACGGTCACTCTGCCTACTGAGCACCTACTATGTGTCAGGTCGCAGGATAGGATTGAGAGAGAGAGAACATACATGGCCCTGCCCCCTAGGGCTCCAGAGACAAGGAGGCAACTGCAAGGCAGTGTGAGAAGGTAGAGATGGACATGCTGCCACGGACCCCTGTATCCCTCGACAAACCTGTCAAGAAACAACCTTTGACTCACCTGCCCTTCTTAGGTTTATTTATTTTTACTTATTTACAAAACACCTTTTTGGGGTTAACTCATGTCTTGTTTTTCCCACCTGATACGGGAAGCAGCAGTCCTTTTATTCCTTATGCTTTCCTCTGGCCTCAGAAGTTGCCTTTTATTGAGATATCTGTGGTCCTTTTTCAAGAATCTCAAATATCCCATCTGTTGCCTTCATGATGTCACAAACATCAATTTTCCAGAAGCAGGGTCCTAATTTATTTCTTCATGGAAAAGGGCATGACATGAAAATGGCAGTGACCCCGGGGCATGCTCCGGATGGCCAGCACCTCACTGCTTGTGCCAGAAACACCTCCATGACATTTAGGGGAAAAGACAGGAGGAGTCACAGGAGAGAAGATGAGACGAGAGGCAGTGATGTTCCCCAGGTGGGCTCCTTCCTGATCATCTGAGTTGGATAGGGGGAGGATGGTTGCCCCCCACAAAGGACCTTAGGCAGCCAAGTGTATGGGACAGGGCAGTGGCCTCTCCCTTCATGCCAGACCAGGGATGCCTTGGCCTGTGCAGTCTGAAAGGGGCCCAGTCCCACCAGTCTCCCACACCCCATACCCATTCTCCTCGGCTCAGGCCCTCTCCTTCCCTACCTAGGTCCTCCCAGTCTCCCACTCAGTTAACTCGAGAGCACCAGGGGCCAACGGGCATCGCATCTCCTTGTCCAGCACTGGGGGATCGGCTTCCTGATTCTGTCTCACAGTTTCCCGAGTCACTAGATGAAAATCCCGATCATTCACAGCCCGGAAGGAACACTACCTTATTTAGATGTGCTGCCCCCAGAGAAGGGGGAAAGAAGGAGGAGGAGGAGGGTGAGAAGCAGATAGAGTAAAAGGAGAAGATAGGAGGCACCAGTGATTCTGAGAATTCAAGGTAATGATGATGTCATCATGGGGAGGGTTTCACTGGGGTCAGTGGGTGGGGGCAGGGCACTGTGGCTCAGACGTGTGACTCATTTGTAGAAGTGGGCCCTGTATTCAGAAGTCATTCATTGAGTAAGCCAGTAATTGTTGACACTCATTTATTGAGCTGTTATTATGTTTCAGACCCTGGACTAGGCCCCTGAGAGGGAAGATCAGGGCCAGGGCCCGGGAGCTCATGGTCCAGAGGGGAAATAGAGTTCCACTGCAGGGTGTGAGGGGGCATGGGAAGAGGGGTGCGTGGCAGGAGGCCAGGGGCATAGCTGACAGATGGATGGACAGACGGACGGACAGACAGCCAGGCTCCATGCAGAGGGAGTGGTCAGGAAAGACTCCCTGGGAGAAGACGCGGGGTGGGGAGAGATATCTGAGATAATCGTGTGGGAGGAGTAGGCAGAAGCCAGACATGGGAGGGGAAGGGATTTTCAGGCCGGGGGGAAAAGCATTGTGCAGGGAGGCATGGAGGTGGGGGCTCGGGGAGGTTTGGGGAAGTGCAAGAAGTTCATTAGGCGGTGAAGGGAGAGAAATGGGTTTGAAGAGGGAGGGGCAGCCACTTCCTAAAGAATCAGCTGCTGCCTTTCAGGTCCTGAGGATCCTGAAGGCACCAACCCTGGGGCTCCTGGCCACATTCCCCTTTCTTAGGAGAGGATCCCCTAAGCGTGCGATGGCCAAGTCCCACCCTGACAGACCCAGGCCTGGCTCCAGCCCTTACCAGGGTCCTGCCTGGGTTGGAGGTTTTGTCACACACCATCCCATGCCACTCCTTTCCCCCAGAACCCCATCGATCCTAGAAGGTGACCTGATGTCCCCTGACGATGGAGAGATTGAGGTTCTCTAGAGGACAGAGCTCGCCAGGCCTCTCGGCCAGCAGGTGGCAGAGCCAGAATCAGAAGCCAGGGCTGTGTCAGCTCTTCCCCCTTACTTCCAAGCCCTCCCTTGCACCTCAAGGCCTCCCTAGGACGTCCCGCTCGAACTCCACTTTCCAAAGCGTTTTACAGCTCCTGCCCGAATGCTGCCTGTTACAGGCGATGCCCCTAAAAACAGCCCAGCTTCATGGTGACCTGACACCGTCCTAGCCTCAACCCTTTCACCCATGCCCTGTGTGATCCCATTGCAGGACTCTGGCTTCTAGTTGTGTGGACCCCATACTCTCTTCCTATCCCAAACCTTCCTATCCCACCAGGGTGGCCTTCTACAAGGACCAGGACCTCCTCCAGGCCACAACAGTCACCTGGATGATGAGGGCTCCAGGAGGCACCCTCAACCCTGGAATTCTCTTTTTCAAATAAGAGATTCAGGTGAGAACCGTGAGAATGGGCACTTGGACGTGAAGAGTTTGCTTTGCCCCGAGCAGCAACAGCGTTGGTCACTCAGGCCCTCACCAGGTTCTGCTCCACACAGAAGGAAGGAAAGCCCATCTCATCAGGCCTTGGGCACCAACAACACGAATACTTCCTTGCTAGCAATACATTTTCCAATATATTTTTGCTTCTTCCTCTAACGTTTAACCTTGGGTATATTTCAAAAGAAACACAAGTCTGCTTGCTTCTGATTCATACCCACTGAGATCATCAAAACCAGAATTATTTGGTAATAACTGCTGGGTTTACTGGATGCCCTCTGGGATCTGTAAAATCTCTATTCCTCAGAAACAGGAAGTTTCAACAAGAGGAAGGAGGCTGGTTGCAAAAATCAAAATTTGAATCTTCTCTGCCTATTGGAGAGCCCAGCATTCATGGCACTTCCTTCAGCCAGTTAACAAATGTGGCTTGGGTACCTACTGTGTGCAGGAACTGGGGACAGAGGTGACTTTTTAAGGGGCTCTGAATGAGTTTGCTGAGGCGGTCAGAAGAGAATACCATACACCAGGTGGCTTCAACAACAGAAATTTATACTTTCACAATTCTGGAGGCTGGAAGACAGAGGTGCCAGCAGGGGTGATTTCTTTTGAGTCCTCTGTCTTTGGCTTGGAGATGGCCGCCCTCTTGCTGTGTCTGCCCATGGTCTCTCCCTGCGTCTGTTTGGTTCTAATCACTTCTCGTAAGGACACCAGTTACATTTAACTTAGTCCCCCCCAATGACATCACATTAACTTAATTACCTCTTTAAAGACCCTATCTCCAAATACAGTTGCCTTCTGAGGTTCTGGGGGATTAGGACTTCAACATATACACTTGGAGGGGTCAGGCGCACAATACAGCTCATTGTAGCCTCTGATCTCAAGAAGTCATTTTCCCATGCCAGGTCTTTCTCTTTGGTCACCATCTGAGGTTAGCGTCTGCGGTGAGGTGGTCGAGGTGCCTGTTCTGGGCTGTTGCAGGTTTTCTAAGGCAGGATGATTTGGTGAAATGCCCACCACGCTGTCAGATCTGGATTCTCGTTCCGCCCCCTTCCCTAGCTGGGTGGTATAGCCTGAGATATGTAACCTCCGAAGCCTCAGTTTCCTCATCAGTATACTGAGAATAATCATTTCTGCCTCGAAATGGCAGTTGTTTTCCCAGGTGTGTTTCCTGCAGGGTTTCCTCCTCCAGTGAACCAAGGATGCCTTCTCATGGCTCTGTGGGAAGAAGTGGGCTGGGAAACGCAAGAAAGGAAGACACAGGGTTAGAGGTCAGGTCCCTCGGCCAATCCATAGCCAAAATGCCTGAACACTAATACTTAACTCCTTAGGCTTGGGCCTCTTGGGAGTTGATGCTTGGTCGAATCCCACTGTCTGGGCAGACCCACCAACTGACTCTCCATCCTCCTGGGGTTCTCCTGGCTCTCTCCCCCGTGACTGCCTTGGAAAAGGTTCTCTGAAGACAGCCAGCTCTCCTGGGTCAAGTCCCAGGCTAGGAGGAGGGGAAAGTGACCTGGAACTGAGCATCCCCCAGGAGTACCCATAGCCAGGACCTCTGTGAGAGGGTGGTCTAGGAAGGCAGGGACAACTGTTGGGTCCAGGCTGAGCCCAATTGCCGAAAGATGATCTTGGAGAGAAAACAAGTCCAAAGGCTGATAGAGCCCTCTGTTTAGAGGAATCCCTCACAGTCCAGGGGTGCAGCAGGGACTGAACTAGTCATTAAGGGACGTGGGTCCAAATCCCAGCTCCAATAGTTGCCTGTGATAGGACACTAGCAGCTTATGTGACTGCCCTGAGCTTCAGTTCCTTGGCTGTAAAATGGAGATAACAATCCCTGACCTGCTCCCCTCAAAGACTCAAAATGGAATAAAGTGCTGGACAAATAGGAGTACATAATTTATTGTATTGCATTGTGTATGAGACAGTCTCACTGTGTCACCCAGGCTGGAGTGCAGTGGCATAATCATGGCTCACTGCAGCCGTGACCAACTGGGCTCAAGCAATCTTCCTCCCTCGGCCTCCCGAGTAGCTGGGACCACAGTTGTGCGCCACCACCCCCAGCTAATTTTTCAAATATTTTAGGGCCAGGGTCTCACTATGTTGCCCAGGCTGGTCTCAAACTCCTGGGCTCAAGTGATCCTTCTGCTTCAGCCTCCCTAAGTGCTGGGATTACAGGCTTGAGCTCCTGTGCCCTGCCTGAATGCATATTTTATTAATAAGTTTAAAAAGTGCCCATTTGGCCTGTGTCCTCTGAGCCAGCACACCTTCTCAGCTCCTAGGAATGAAGGGAGAAGTCCTTGTTGCTTTGGTTTCCAGTTTCTTTAAGCTGCCAGCATTCTATACACATCACACATACACACAGACACACACACACATCATTTGGGAGAAGATGAAGGAGGCATCTCATCTCGAAAAGAATAGCATTTCCAGCTTTGGAGTAAGAGGAATTAGGGCTCCTTCTGGGCCACATCACCTCTTCAGCAACATCCCACCCGCAGCTGGAGCCCTCTCTCCTTCCATCTCTGAATGACTCACACTCTTGGAAACATGACTGATGACTTTGGGATGAGTAAGAGGCTCTTGCGCGTCATGGTTTGACTGCTGGGAGGGTGAAGGAGTTCAGTGCTCCCTTGAGCAAGGCCACCTCGGACCTGCACCAGGAGTCCAGGCCACAGGACCCCAGAGGGGAGCTAGGCTTCATTTAACAATGAACTAAAAGTCCTGACCCATTCCCCCTTCTTCCAAGCCCCTGAGTGGTGATGGCCCTCTCAGTGTGGAGTGACAGCCCCAACACCTTTCTGGGCTGCTCAGGTAGAGGGTGCAGGGGCTCCTCCTGAGCTCCAGGTGAGTGCATTCCTCCGACCCAGGTGCCCCTGGCCTCACTCCAGCAGAGCCAGGCCCAGGGGCAGCTCTGAAATTGGCAGCCAGCCTTGGTTGCTGTGGAAGGGCCCTAATCCTGGGGCCCACCCTGCAGGGTGCGTGTGTGTAGTGGGTGTGTGTGTTTATACTCTCATGGACACCCTAATCCACAGTGTCAGTCAAGCAAATATTTTTGGTCTGTTTTCCATTTTCCATGTGTCTCATTTCAGAACATTTGGTGGACATGGGATCACAGCAAAGGAATGTATTTATTCAATGCATTTTCAAGTGTCTTTTTTACATTCTTGGAGTTATGGTGCAAGCTGAACATGCTAACATAAGCAAAACAACATGCAAACTAGACTTTCCTGGCATGCAATAAATAGGGCTGAAGCATCAGTTTCCCCGTACCTAAAGTGGGTGTAGTCAGAACACAGATGGCATGGAAAATAACGCCAGGACTGTGAAGCATGAGGCAGCCCCACCTCAATGTCCTCTGCACCTGGCACAAGGTGGTGTCCTCACTTGGAGCCTTAGCTTCCCAAATAGTCACTGCCATGTGGGGGATGGGGCTCACCCTCAAACTCTGCTCCATGCAGATCTTGAGGACTGTTGCCTGGGACCCACTGTATGTCCACTGAATTGCTCAAGATGAAAGTGACACATTAAGAGGCAGGACTTGCTTAAAGCATTGCAGGACAGAGGAATAGAACTCAGGGGAACCCATTATGAGGCTGAATTGCTTGATGGCACTGTGATATCCCAAACACAGGGCTAAGATTAAGTGAGGCAGGGAAGCCTACTGGCCCAGGCTCTCCTAATTCCTCCCCACCAGCTCCTCTCCCAGCGGAATGGGTGGTTCCCTCCTCATCACCACTCTGTATTAACATTAGCCTTAGAACTTAAAATGTAGGGCATTAGAAGTTCCACATAAAGCTGGAATAAACCTTAAGTAACTAACTTAGGTGTTCAAAAAATATTACCTTCTTTCCCTTCCTATAACTCAGCTGGGATATCTCACCACCGGAGTGGCAGAAAATTACCCAGTCATGGCAGGGTTTCCTGCTCACTCTTCTTAGTGTTGGGAGTGATTTTCTAGGAGGTTCACCGAGAGCTAAGGAATTGGGGAGACTTTCCTTATGCAGGCCTCTGCTGGGATGGCTGCTGTTCTGATCTTACGGATCCATCAGGGTGCCCCTCTCTCTGGGTCATGCTAAGGGTCTAGAATTCGTGCTGCTGCTCCCACACTGATCAGAGCCAGGGGAGGCTCTACAAGCTTTCTCTGTCCCCTCTGTGAGATCTGGCTGAATCCCGAGACCCTAACCCAAGATATAGGGGTGCATAGCTGCTCTCTAATTCCCTCCTATTCTCTCTCCTCCCCACCTAGGGGATTTTTCTCTAGTCTTAGAAGGGTGGTTAACTGGAAGCAGGAGTGGGAGGTGCTCTCTGTCATCTGTTTTCTCCAAACTTTGTGACTCTGTTCCTCTTAGGACTTGGACTTTGAAACCAAAGCCGGAAAGGCACCCCTTTTTTCTGCCTTGTATCCTATTATGTCCACTTCCTCCTTGGTGATCAGCACAGAACTGTGCTGAAAAGGGCAAAGAATAAATACTGGGAAGAATGGGCTGATATTTCAAAAACATGCTGCACAGGCTGGGCACAGTGGCTCATACCTGTAATCCCAGCACTTTGGGAGGCCAAAGCAAGTGCATTGCTAGAGCGTGGAAGTTCAAGACCAGCCTGGCGACATGGCAAAACTTCATCTCTACAAAAAATACAAAAATTAGCCATCTATGGTGGTGTGCATCTGTAGTTCCAGCTATTTGGGGGGCTGAGGCAGAAGGATCGTTGGAGCCTTGGAGGTCAAGGCTGTAGTGAGCTATGATCACCCCACTGCATTCCAGCCTGGGCAACAGAGTGGGACCCTGTCTCAAAAACCAAACAGAACAAAACAAAACAAAACAACAAGAACAAAGTAAGTATACGCACTACTCCATGGAGCATCTTCACTACCTGAGTCAGAACTTGCTGTAAAGTGATTGTAATCAAGACAGTAAGGTACTGGTGTCAAACAGACAAGGAGATCAAGGAAACAGAGTGGAAAGGCTAGGAGTAAGACCCTGTGTATGTGTTCAACTGATTCCCAACAAAGGCGCCAATGTGATTCAATGGGGGAGAGGAAAGTCTTTTTAATTTTAAATGATGCTAGAACATCTGGATGTTAAAAAACGAGCATTGACCCTTACCTCACATCATACTCAAAAATCATTTTGCACCAGGCACAGTGGTTCATGCCTGTAATCCCAGCATTTGGGGAGGCCAAGGAAGGCAGACCGCTTGAGATCAGGAGTTTCAGACCAGCCTGGCCAACATGGCGAGACCCTGTCTACACAGAAAATACAAAAAATTAACTGGGCGTGGTGGCATGCACCTGTAGTCCCAGCTACTTGGGAGGCTGAGGTGGGAGGATGGCTTGAGCCCAGAAGGTAGAGATTGCAGTGAGGCAGAGATTGCAGTGAGCCCAGAATGCACCATTGCGCTCCAGCCTGGGTAACAGAGCCAGACCCTGTCTGAAAAAAAAAAAATGAGATGGATTATAGACCTAAACAAAAAATCTAAAATTATAAAGCTTCTACAAGAGAACAGAGGAGAGAATTTTCATGACTTTTTGGAAGGCAAATCTTTCTTAAACAGGTCACACACAAAGAAAAACAATCACAAATTATTAAAAAATAAAATAATTTGTAGATTCGACATCATCAATTTTTTGTTGTTGTTTTAAACTCTTTTGTTGGTTTTTATTTGATTTTTTTGTAGAGATAGGGTCTCCCTGTGTTTCTCAGGCTGGCCTGGAACTAACTCCTGGCCTCAAGCCATCTTCCCACCTCAGTATCCCAAAGTGTTGGGATTACAGGTGTGAGCCACCACACCTGGCCATTTTTGTTTTCTTTTTCTTGGAAAGACATTGTTAAGAAAATAGGCAAGTCAGTCTGTGAAAAAAATATTCACACAAAACATATATCTGACAAAGTTATGGTATCTAGAATATATAAATACTCAAAAATCAAGACTAAAATTATTTTTTAAAGCCTAATAAATAAAAGGGAGCAAAGGACATGAACAGACACGTCACAAAAGAACATTACAAAGGGCTAGTAAACAAATGAAAATTGCTCAACCTCATTGTGCTTAATCAGGAGATGCAAATTAAAACCACAGCAGTAACATTTCATAACATTTCACACCCACTTGAATGGCTAAGCTGAAAAAGACCAACAATACCAAATGCTGGTGAGGACGGGAGGCAGCTGTAATACACATTGGTGAGGTCACAAAATGGTACAACCATTTTGGAAAACGGTATGGCAGATTCTTAGAAAGTTAAACATACACCAACCCTATGATTCACCAATTCCACAACCAAGTATTGCCCCTAGAGAAATAAAAACAGATTTTCACCAAAAAAACAACTTGTCCAAAATGTCCATAGCAGTTTTATTCCTTTATTAGCAAAAATTGGAAATTACGCAAATGACCATGAACAGGTAGATAAATAGATAAATACATGGTGGTTTCTTCATACAATGGAACACTACTGAGCAATAAAAATTAACAAACAATTGATCAATGCAACATGGCTAAATCTCAACATTGTGGGGAAGAAAGAAGTCAACACAAAAGAGTGCATATGAGATGATTCCAAAAATGATCTGTGATGATAGAAATCAGAAGGTTGGTTGCCTCGGGGTGGGGTTGGAGATTTATGGAAGAGGATAAAAAGGCAACCTAGTGGAGTGAAGCAAATATGCTCGATCTTGATTGGAATTGTGATTGCATGGATGTACACATCTGTCAAAACTCAGTGAGTTTTACACTTAAGATCGATGCATCTCACTGTATCTAGAGTACACCTCAAAACAAACAAACAAACAAACAAACACAAAAACAGTTGCCAGGGGCAGAAGAGAGGGAAAAATGGGGAGTTTTTGTTTAATGGGTACAGAGTTTCAGTTTCCTAAGATGAAAAAGCGATTGGTTGCACACAATGTGGATATACTTAATATGACTGAACTGTACTCTTAAGATGGAAGAGATGGTACACTTAATGTTATGTGTATTTTACTACATTTTAAAAATAAAAAATTTTTTAAAATGCTACTACATAAAACCTAACAAACCTTACTCATGAGTATTTAAACACAAACAACTCTCTCTCTCTCTTTCCTTCTTTCCTTCTTTCCTTCTTTCCTTCTTTCCTTCTTTCCTTCTTTCCTTCTTTCTTTCTTTCTTTCTTTCTTTCTTTCTTTCTTTCTTTCTTTCTTTCTTTCTTTCTTTCTTTCTTTCTTTCTTTCCTTTCTTTCCTTTCTTTCTTTCTTGAGATGGAGTTTGTCTCTGTTGCCCAGGCTAGAGTGCAGAGGCACAATCTCGGCTCACTGCAACCTCCGCCTCACCTCAGCCTACCGAGTAGCTGGGATTACAAGTGCACACCACCACACCCAGCTGATTTTTGTACTTTTAGTAGAGACAGGGTTTCACCACGTTGGCCAGGCTGGTCTCAAACTCCTGACCTCAGGTGATCCGCCTGCCTCCGCCTCCCAAAGCGTTGGGGTTACAGATGTGAGCCACTGCTCCCAGCCAACAACTTGATTTCTTAATACAATATTTATCTAGTTTATTAAAATAAAACAGGCAAGATAAATCTATGTATAGTTAACCAGAGTAAAATAAATAAAATAAAATAAAAAACGGGCTGGTGCTCTTGCTCTCAGGACACCATGGTGTCCTGTCCAGTGGCAGCTGGTATCTTCCAGCGGCATCGTCACTTTCCATATGGCACCGTCATGGGTTCTGGAGGGCAGAAGTTCTCCCTCCAAATGCCTGCATGGCTTGTGCTGCTTACTGGGAGAAAGAAGTTCCAGAACTACTTCCTGATGAATTTCTTCCCGAGGAGCCTGGTTTCTTGCGTCTCCACGTTGGATCGTTTTCACTTTTGCCCTCCCCCACCCCACACCCTGAGCCCAGGCACCTTAGAGAGTCAACAGGGGCCTTTCAAGGTGACTGTGTTCCTCCCGCGTCGTGCTGTCATCCTGCAAACCTGCTCGGCAGAGGGGCCAGCCGGTGGGGATTTTAAACCCTGAAGCTGTTCCGTCCCGCTTGCCCTGAGTCTCCCTGGCAAGGATGTTGGGTCTGGTCCATCCTCCCCTCTGTCCCAGGCAGAGGACAAGGTCTTTCTGGCTGCAGTGCCCAACATCTCACTCTCCTTGCAGACAATTCAGAAAATAAAAAGTGGCATTGGAAGAAGGGACATGGAGGAAATGTCTTTGGATTGTCCAGAGGTTGAGCTTACTGTTGACCAGAATTGCCGCTAGACCTCTGTCCCCCTCAGCTTGCCCCTGCTGTACTCTACAGCATCCCCAGCTCAGGCCCGAGGTGGTGACTTATTAAACAGTGGGTATGGAAGGTGGCATTGAAGAAGCGAATGAGTGCTGAGCCGTGGCCTCTCTGTGGGACTGCCTGGCTCTCAGACTGAGGAACATGTGGACCCTTTTAAACTTTAAAGTCTCTTCTCTCCCTGGTCTCCCAGAAGAAGCTAGAAGTTTCAGGAGACCTCACCCATGAGCCCATTTTCTGAGAACCTGGCCCCACACAAGTGCAGCAAGTCCCCTAGAGGTTTGTACGGACGGATGAGAAGGAGAGGCCCTGCCCACTGTGCCCAGGGCTCAGTCCTGCTTCAGGCGTGTGTTGTCTGTAGGCGGCAGAGGGAAGGGGGCAGGTGGGGGAAGCGTCATGAGTCTGGCTCCCGACACCTGCCCGTGACCTCAGCCCGCTGGCCTGGACTCTGTTGCTAACACCCGTGTGGCCGTTGCCAGCCCTGCCACCTGTGAAAGTAAAGTGGGGCTCAGGGGAGAGCCTGTCTCAGGGCGTTCTACGCTGAGTTCCTCAGCACTGACGGGGACTCTCCAATGTCCCCTCTGGCTCTGCCAGTCCAGGAACCCCAATGGAGCAGGGCTGGGAGCCCAAGACTGAGGATGGCCGCCCTCCCGCTGGCAGGTGGGCTGACTCCAAGGCCTGCTGTGTGGCAGAGGAGTGTGGAGGGTGGTGGCGTGGGGGTGGCAGCTGTTGGGGCCAGGTGGGAGGAAGGCAAACAGAAAGGGATGTATCCTCCAAAGCAGTGAATCACGAGCCACGACATTCATTAACTCGGCCTAATTGAGAGACAAACATTGACGGCCACCGGTGCTGGGCAATTTGTTAACACCCAGTCCTCCTGGTCCCCCTGCCCCCGCTGATGAGGCCTCTGCCTCCTCCTCAGTCCGAGGAGTGCCCTGGAGAGTCAGCACTGGGGCACTGACAGATGCTCCTGGCCTGTGGGATGGGGAGGGAGGGCTGATGTTCATGATGCGTCTCCCACATGTCAGGTCCAGGTTCAAAGCTTTCATGAGGGTCACATCAGTGGGTCCTCACAAGGCCCTGAGAGGTGGGATTCATGGTTCCCATTTTGTAGATGAGGCAGTCGAGGCTGAGAAAGGGGGGTGAACTTGCCCAAGGTCTCACACTAAGTGACATCAGTCTTTTCACCACAATAGGTAGTTGTCTTACTTGCAAGACTGAAAATACTCTTAGATTTTCTATTCTGACCTCCCAACTCATGGCTGTCCCCTCCCTAACAATATAACTTCCAGCTCCTTCCAGCTGCCAGACTTCAGAGTCTTCCCTTCTGTCTGCCTCTGCAATACACTGTCATTGCTATTCTTATCCCTATTTTTCCTGTTTGTTTCAGAAAAACTTAAAATCCTACCTTCCCTTTTCTGGAAAGCATTCTTGCACCATGCCCCTTAAGTCAGGCTTAGCATAGCATGCCCAAGGGCCTGCAGGAGGCCGTTTTGTCTGGAGCACAGCAAGTGGCGTGGATGGGAGCAGCGAGGGAGGGAGGGGTTTGGGGCACTGAAGAGGTGCACATTACATTCCCGGGCGTTTTCAGCAGAGGAGATGGTGGCCACCTGCTGCCCTGTGAAGGCTGGATGAGTGATGGCAGGGGGCAGGTCCACAGCATCAGGGGCTCAGATGAGAGATCTGAACTCGAGCTAGAAGGGATGTTGTGTTGACAAGAGATCTTTCAAGAATGGCTTGACCTTTCTGTATCCCGCGAGTCAACCACAGTGATCTGCAAAGCTGTCTCATGAAGGAAATGACTGCATGAATTTTAGCCCATGCTCTCACTGCGGCCTGGGTGATTATGATATTGGACAGAGATACTAGAGGAACATCTTCCACGCTGGGTCCCACCCGACTCTGAAGTCTGGTGTTTCCAGATTCTCCCTCTGTGCTGTTAGACCCATGCGGCATCCATTCGGAATGCGAGAACACATCCTTCCAATCTCTTTTCTTCTCAGGCCCACCTGCCCTTGTCCTCTCCACAGCTTTCCCATTAAGGCCTCTGAGGACCACAATGTTTCTAAGCTGGAAACCTCCCAACTAACAGCAGGACCCAGAATGCAAGGCTCCAGGGGCACAAAGAGGTACTTCAACAATGGGACCACCACCCCAACTACCAACCAAACTACGCTCTGCTGCAAGGCAGAAGACCAGCTTCTCTCAAATACAGCAAAGGCTGCCCCAGATACATAGTGACACACAGACAGTGCCTTGAGTTCACCTGGTCATTACTTGGAGGACTGATTTGGTCCAAAACTCCTCGAGCTGCCAGAGGTCCTAGTTAACAGCCCCATGCATGAAAACAAAGCAGGCCTGGAGTTCCACCCTCCTGTCAAAAAGCCCAGGTGAGGAAACCAGGGGCTGGGATACACTTGTGTTTGCCCTGAGAACAGGGAGCTCCTCCTCCACAGACCAGGCATGGAGGATGGCCCTGGTGGGGCCACCTGCCCATCATCCCCAAGTGATTCTGGAAGGTTCCTCCTTTTGAAAATCATGGAGAAGGGGTTACCTGTTATGATTTTGGCATTCTGCCTTCTTTGTAACTGGTGGAAATCCTACAGACTCGCACCAGCTTTCCTAAGACAATAGACTTCGGGGTTTAAAACGTGTTAACACAATGTCTTTGAAATATTTAGAAATACCTTCACCACTCCCACCAACATTGAGCATTTGTTTTCAAAAAATAAACACATGGCAAGAATGCCGTGCGGCACGCCAGCGCACAAGGGGCTGTTGTGCAAGCTACCCACCCACCCGGTCGGTAGGGACCTGCCCACAGCTGTCGCCCTTCTCCTAACAACTCCTCTGGGCACACCCTGCTCATTAGGCCCGGGCCACGCCTGGCCGCCCAGACTCCTGGTTTAACCAGAATGCCAGGGGAGGGCAGGCGGGCGGCTCCTTAAACCCTGAACAATGGGCCATGAAAGAATGAATCTAGGCCCAGGCCTCGGGCCCGAGAGCGGGGCGCTGGCCCTCGGGATCCTCCCTCAGCCAAGCCAAGGTTGGGCCTGTGGGTCCTGCAGAAGGGGCCAGGGAGCAGCAAGGGGCCCCCAGAGGGAGCCGGCTGAGCTCTAGGCAGTAAAAATAGACTTGGCCCAGAGACTGCCTCGTTCAGTGGAAGGCTGAGCTGCAGCAGGCATCATCTCACGCCTGCTCAATGTCCCCTCAGGCAGGTAAGGGATGAGGCTTGCTCCTGCTTTACAGCTGGGAGCCCAGGCAGAGAGGACAGAGCAGATGGAGATGGAGAGAGAGGAGGCTGCCGAGCATAGCCCAGCACCTTCCCCACACCTGGGCAGAGGCCCCTGCCGGCCTGTGCGGCTGCCCGCCTCCCCCCACCCCCACCCTGGGATCCGTGCTGCCCCCTCGGGGTGGGCATGTGCCCTGCCTGAGACAAGCTGCCTGCCACCCACCTCAGCTCACACCACCCACCCCCAGAAAACCCAGACCTCGCTCTCCTTCCTCCTCAGGGGCTGCCGCACTGCCTGCCTGCTCCAAGGCCCTTTGGCAGGATGCCCTTTGTTTGCAGCACTGCCACCCTCGGGGCACCGTGTGGCATGAGGAAGCACAGGCTGCCTGGCCCATCCCCGCCTGGGAGGACATCTCACGAGTGCTTCTGCTAAGTCAGGATGAACCGGATTGGGGATGGGCAGGTGGCGACACGCTGCTATTTGTGGAGGCTCCTGCCCTTCCTGCTCCCATGATTCCAGGAGGGCGAGGGCCGCGGCCATCCCCACCCGGTCACGGGACACGGCCCGTCCAGAGAGCCAGGCTAGAGCCACGACCGCAGGCTTGAAGCCCGGGAGTCTGCACAGAGAACCCACGAGAAGCAGCAGGCCGCAGGGGAGAGCCCTGGCTCAGACAGGAGACTCCAGGGGAACCGGCCAGCCTGGCCTCTGCCCACTCCTGGGGCCTCATCTGTTCAATGAGGGGGTTGGGTTAAAAGAGATCCTCTCACTTCAGAACTCCTCCACTGTCATTAGGCTGGGTTCCCCGACTCCCAATCCCTCCATTGCTCCTCTCATTAAAGTCCATTCTAATTAGGGGATTAGAATTCACCTCTGTCTAAATTAAAGGCTGGGCAGGGAGTGATGGCGGGCCACAATGAACAGAGGCTGTGCAGGTGCAGATCTGGGCAGGCAGCCCTGGGGCACCTGAGAGGGGAGGAGAACAGGAGGTCCCGTCTGGCTCCACCTGCCTGACCTCCACCCCAAACTTGATCTTGTGAGTTTGGGCCCAGAGTCCCCTCACAGCCTTATGTAGGCCAGGGGTCACGCAGGATAAACGAGTCTGAGCCCTGCACTGGGGAGCCCCAGAGTACCAGGAAACATTCACAAGGCTTGAAGGAGAGTCCAAAGTCTTCCTAAAACTGACTGTGCTCCAGACATTCACCCACCAGCAAGACTTGGGACAAAGAAATTCCAAGCTCCAAACTCCACAAGCTCCTTCACTTACCATTTAGACTGGTTAATCATTTGTAGACTGTGTTTTGGTTTGTAAGGTATTTTCCCATAAGTGATGTCATCTGATCCTCATAAAAAGACAACAGATATTTCTCCATTTCATAGATGAGAAAACTAAAGCTCAGGGAGTTTCAGCAACTTGCTTACAGGATCCCGACTGGGAAGTAGAAAGAAACAAGCCTGCTAGCCTGGAGGTTGGATTCCAAGTACATCATTCTCTTCAGAACACGGAGTCCCTCACTCCAGGCCTTAGGGACCCAGAAAACCTCCACCGGCACCCAGACAGTGGGCTGAGTCCCTCCCAGCTAGCGAGGCTATGTCGTCTACAGTCAGAAGGGCCCAGAGGTCCATTCCAGTGTTGTCCTGGGCCCATGTATGGGCACATAGAGAAGGATGGCCTCTCTGTAGTGTGTCGGAAACTCAGGGCAAACCTTCCCTAAAGTGTGAGATGACTGAATTTATTTCCTCCTGCTAAACCCCGCACCATTTCCTCATAGAGAAACAGAGCTATTAGCTGTCTTCAAATACAGTCACCTGTGGGGACTAAGCAGGAAGCAGATGGGACGGCATAAGGAAAGACCAGGGTAAGCACGAACCCTCCTGCCTCAAGAATTGCCGGGGATGTTACTTTGGAAGGTGGTAAGCTCCCCATCACTGGGGGAGTTCAAGCAAAGCCTGGGGAACCATTCTGTCCTAGGTATGTTATAGAGGAAATTCAACCACTAGACAGTTGAGTGGTAAGAATGGGGTGAATGATATTCACACTTCTTTATGCCAGGGGTGCCATCATTTGCCAAGAGCCCATGATCTGAAACGGGAACTATTTCAGCTTCTGTTCAGACTCCTGATGCCCTTCTATGGGGCATGTTTCATGAAGATAGAGTTGTCAGAGTGTCTCTACCTTCTGCTGTTAACGACTGGGATGGAGTTGGGGGAAGGAGTCAAGAAGCAGGGTGTGTGTGTGTGTGTGTGTGTGTGTGTGTGTGTGTGTGTGTGTGTGTTAGTCCTTGGGCCACAGCAAGCCAAAAGGTTGACACAGGAAGGAACTTCTGGAGCTCCACGCTCTGAGGGCTGAGTGCTTTGAAGCCTTCACTCTCTGCTCTCCCTGAAAAACAACTGGGGCATTTCCATTGATTTGGGCGGCCAGTCAGAGACCTGCCTGGGCGCCATCGGCAGCTGTCCTCTTCGCCACAGTAAACAAAATGAGTTGTGAGGTGGATGGAGGCAAGCCCTGTCTTGGTCATGGGTTCTGGCCAGCCACCTGCATCCAGGAGACAGTTGGCAGGTCACTGGCCATCTCTCCTTTGCAGCTGGACTGGACAGATCTTTCATGCTGGGAGTTCTCTTGGGACATCTGAGTACCTAGAATCCGGAACCTGGAATTTCAGGTGCAGGGATTTCATAGTGGCATCCCAGCAATGTCCTAGGGACACCCCAAGCTTTCTAGGATCCCCCAGGCAGTGAGGGGCTCCTGCCACGGTGGCAACAGTGCTCTGTGCATACTTCTCAGAACACTGAGAGCTTTTTGTGGCTTGGACACCCCAAGCTACTAAAGTTGGCCACAGTTTCCTGAGGGTTAGAAAATGGAGCAGAACATCCCCTACCTCCAGAAAGGCTCCCAGGGCTGTGCTCAGTTGGTGAATAGAGAGTGACATGTTCCCTTTCCCCAACCCTCTGCACGCCCCCACCTCCTGCTTGGTTTTTAGTTTCCCTCTGGAGGCATTCACTGCCAGTCAGGGTTGCAGGGGGAGCATGATCGGACTCCAGGCTCGGCCCAGCTTGGCCCATGTTCTTCTAGGACTAGTAACTGTTCCCACTCATTCCTTCCTTCAATAAATGCTAACTCATGCACCTGCAAACCAAAAAGAACAGAAAACTACCTCATAGAAAAGTGGGCAAAGCATAAGAACAGGCAACTCCCAGACTTGGTGTGACCACTTATTTGCTGTGTAAATTTCAGCAACTCACTCAAACACTCTGTGCTTTAGTTTTCTTATCTATTCTATTTTAGTGGGTTATTGTGGAGACTGAATGATGTAATCCACATGTTGTGGGCTGAATTGTGGACGCTCCTGCTCCAAATTCATATGTTGAAATCCTAACCCCCAGTACTTCAGAATGTGATAGTATTTAGAGACAGGACTTTTAACAAGGTGAATATGTTAAACTATATTAGGGTGGGCCCTAATACAGCCTAACTGGTGTCCTTATAAAAGGAGAGGAAGAGACATTAGGGGTGCCCACACACAGAGGGACAACCACAGGAAGAGGCAACAAGAAAGCTGCCATCTGCAAGCCAAGGAGCAGGGCCCCAGGATCAACCAACCCTGCCGGCACCTTGATCTTGGACTTCCAGCCTCCAGAACTCTGCATGGATAAATTTCTATTGTTTAAGCCTCTGGTCTATGGTGTTTTGTTGCGGCAGCCCTAGTAG
This sequence comes from Macaca mulatta, assembly GCF_049350105.2. Classification (NCBI taxonomy): domain Eukaryota; kingdom Metazoa; phylum Chordata; class Mammalia; order Primates; family Cercopithecidae; genus Macaca; species Macaca mulatta. Next base: position 96,548,106 of record NC_133418.1, read on the forward strand.
GTTAATATACCACATAAAGTACTAGAACAGTATCTGTCATACAATATGCAATAAATGCTGACTGCTACATCAACATTCCTTCCCTCCACTGTATACCCACACTGTATTAGTTTCTGATGGCTGCTATAACAAGTTACCACAGCTGTACCAGCTTAAAATACAAGTTTATTACCTTATAGTTCTAGGATGTCCTAGAACCATAAACGTGTGTTGTTTACATAAGGCAACAGTCTCATTGGGCTAAAATAAAGGTATCTGCAGGGCTGCATTTCTTCTGGAGGCTCCAGGGGAGGGTCCATTTCCTGCCTTTTTCAGCTTCCAGAGGCTGCCTGCATTCCTTGGCTTATGGGCGCTTCCTCCATCTTCAAAGCCAGCAGTGTAGCATCTTCAAATCTTTCTCTGGCCCTCCTGCCTCTCTCTTATAAGGATCCATAGGATTATATCAGACCCTCCCTGATAATCAGGGTAACTTTCCCATCTTAAGAGCCTTAATTCAATGACATCTGCGAGGGCCCTTTTGTCATTTAGGATAACATATTAGAAGATTTGGGGGATTAGGATGTGTACATATTTGGGGAAGCATTACTCTGTCATACACACAGTGTATTATTAAGTGAGAAAAGCAAGCTGTAGGACAAATGCATATAGATGGATCTTGTTTATGTAAAAAAATACCAAATAAATTTCTACAGAGAAAATAAATACAGACAGAATGGAACTGGCAAAACTATTAACCATGGTATTTTCTGGGGAAGGGGTTGGGGCTTCACACTGCGCATTTAAAAACATTTTTATAACATGCATCTTGTTCATTAATTATTTGCATAATTTTTAAAAATTTTTGTTAAGTAATCCAAAGAAAAAAAGAAGACACATGTACTCGTCTTTGTGGGGTCCCGGCTGGAGACATCAAATAAATCGCCAGTACCAACAGCTCTCAGTAAGTATTCTAGGCAGTGTTGGCAGAGCACTGTGGCCACTGGGGCAGGGGCCGCCCACTGCCTGGGGCACCCTGGAAGGCTTTGGAGGAGGTGACACTTCTGCTGAGTTCTTCAGGAGAAGAAGGAGTTTTCCAGGTAGAGGGAAGGGAGAAAAGTGTTGCAGATGACCATCTGCCCTTTATCCGGCAGTGTAGGTGAGGTGGAGTAGAGGCTGGAGGTAGGAATCTGCCACTTGACTGTGGCCAGCTACATGGAGAGATGAAGGCAAAGGGAAGGGAAGTTCATACCTGGAGCCACAGCCTGCCAGGCCCCAAGCTGAGCGGTTTTGTAGGCATTTCTTCACTGGGTGTAAATGAACCTTGGATGTATGATTTATGGGAGGAGAGAGGGTCCAGAGCGGATGAGAAAAAGCATGAGAAAAAAAGGGAGGGGCTTCGGGTAGGGGCTTGGGGCAGGGTCTGCCGTTAGAGCAGCAGATGCAGGTGGGGAGGGGTAGGGCCAGAGCTGGAGGAACACCCTCCCCGCCACCATCTCCAGACACTTCTGGGCTTCTTATGACTCCATCCACCAGTTCTGCCCCAAGGCAGGTCTAAGTTCCAGAAAAGACTAAGGCAGCCTAGTAGGACTTGGGGCCAAGGGAGCTTCCCAGGGACTCTGACCCTGGACCTGGTGGCTAAGGGTCGACAAGTGATCTCCAAGAGGTGCCCCAGGCAGGTCATCCTGGCAGCAAGGTGCTCTGCAGAAAACCCTTGAAGGGTATGGTATCCAAGCCAGGGCCAGGCATGGGTTGGGTGGGGGTGCTGGGCCTGCGGGTGGGGAAAGCAGGCTGAGGGACTTCAGCCAGTGGCCATCAACTGCATGAGCCTGTCCTGACTTGGAGAGACAGCACATGTCTTGAGAATGCAGCTGCAGATATAACAGACCTGTCTGTGGCACAGAGAGATGGTGGGGTGAGCAGGATTGGATTAGGGGGTACCATCAGCAGGGTGACAATGGCATGCTGGCTCCCATGATGGGCTCAGATCTCTGTTCTGCCAGTCTCAAGCTGTGTGGCCTTGGACCAGCTATTTAGCCCCTGCCTCAATTTTCCCATCTCTAAAGTGAGGGTAATGATAGTGTCTACCACATAGGCTGCTGTGTGTTAAGTGCATAGAACAGCTGGTGCATGGTGAGGCTGCTTTGGTGCTAGTGGCAATTCCTTGTGGCCCCTTCAGGGATCTCCCAGCTGGGCCTGGCAGGTAAGGGCCCCTTCAGGGTCTCCAACCACCTAGTGCCACTCTCAACCAGTCACCCCTTTACACCTGCTCCTAGGGCCCACGTGTGGCCTACTGCCCAGGGAGGAAAGGAGTGCTGGCTCTGGGGTGGTGGTTATGAGGCTGGGGGCTCTGAAATGCCAGGAGCATGGCCCCTGGTATGAGAGGAGAGGACAGGAGGAGGTGGGGTTCCAGAGTAGCAGAGACACCAAACAGGGAGATCCTCCAAGGACTGAGCCGAGCATACCTGCTGGTCACCGAATGCCCAGGGTTGGGCATCAGAGACAGCCTCATATGGGCCAGAGCTCCTTAGCTCTGTGTCACAATGCTGAGGTGTCTTTCATGATCTCAGGGGCCATGGTGAAAACATCTGTTTGCCAGGAGGCCCTGTGGAGAAGGTGGAAGTAGGTGTCACAAAGTCAGAAACACTGATGGGTCTGGTTCCACTCTGGAGAGGCAGGTTGTGAGGGATGGATCTGGATACTGATTCTGGCTGCAGGACCAGCATGTCAGGGCCTTCAGAATCCTCCAATGGCTCATGGAGATGGACAGGTATGCTGACCCACTCAGAAGCACAGCTACCTCCCATAGGGAGGACCCCCTCCCAGGAAGGGGGCAGGGGATCAGTGCAGAGCAGCTCAACAAAACCTCAGTTTGCCTGGCAAGTGGTGTATTAGTGGCTGAGCTGGAAGCAGTGGCAGACTGTGGTGTTCTAATGCCATTGTCAAAAGGTGTAGAGAGGCAGCACTTAGGGCGTGAGGTGCAGACTATCAATTCATCTGACCTCTTAAGGTTCTCAGAAAAGCCCCGACTCAGGAAGGAGTGGAAATCATGACCCCGGAGGAAGCCCAGGCCTGCAGTTAGCTACTGTGCGGCCTTGGACAAATTGCTTCAACTCTCTGGGTTCCCCCTCCCTCATGTTATAATAAGGACAATGACTACATAATGATAGCATTAACCAACCTGCAGCACTTACTATAGTTGAGTGACTTTAGCACATTATTTCATGTAATCCTTATGACAACCCTATGAAATAGATATTACTATCCTCATTTTGCAGATGAGAAAATGAAACTTCAAGGAGGTTAAGTAATGTGTTCAAGGTCACTCAACAAATAAGGACTTTAAACCCTGGAATGGCCAGTTCCAAAGGACCTGCTAAAACTCCCAGCTGGGATCCCTCTGGGCCAGCTCTGCGCTCCATCCTCAGCATGAAAAATCGAGAGAGGCTGCCGAGGTTCCTTTGCGCTCCACCTCACCGCTGCTTGAGGGCTTGGGCTCTCAGCTTGGTGCACAGGGGATGGGCAGGGATGGCCCTAGCCCACCACCAGGCCCTGCAGGACGTGGAGCAGTAGCAGCCCTGCGGCCTCCACAATCCACACTGTCGCTTGCTCTTGCAGGCTCCTGAGGTCTTTTGACTCATCTGAGAAGGGCTACTGATTGTCATCTATTTCTCACATCCCAGCAATAGCATGCTGGCTTGAGTTTAAACTGAGCCCTTCTTTGCAAGAACTTAGTCCACACATCCTTTACATGCAACTTCCTAATCGTCCATTTAATAAAACAATAACTCCTATGAAAACCTCTACAAAGGACCTTTTTGTCCAAGGCTCATTTAATGCTCACAGTCACCCAGCAGGGGATATTACTATTATCATCATTTTGGTGGTCAATCGAGGCAGAAAGGTGACCCACAGCAGGCACTGCAGAGTCCTTCGTGGCTCCTTGATGACCAGATGGGTAGCCTTGGACAAGTCATCCATTTGTCAGAGCCTGCTTTTTTCTCATCTATAACCTGGAGGTAATTGTGGGGACTAAAAACAGAGTGGATGTGCAATGCTTCGCACTCAAAACCAATAGCTTTTTATTTTCTCTTTTTCAGGTCCGTTTGGTTTTTTTTTTGAGACAGGGTCGCACTCTGTTGCCCAGGCTGGGTGCAGTGGTGCAATCCCAGCTCAAGGCAGCCTTGAAGAGATCAAGCGATTCTCCTGCCTCAGCCTCCTGAATAGCTAGTAATACAAGGGGCACATCACCATACCTGGCTAACTTTTTTTATTTTTTATAAAGATAGGGTCCCACTATATTGCCCAGGCTGGTCTCAAACCAATTTTTAAAAATAGCCTTTATTTTTTAGAGCGGTTTTAGGTTCACAGCAAAATTAAGCAGAAAGTACAGAGTGATCCGAGATACTCCCTGCCCACACACGTGCATAGAGTCCTCCACTGTTAACAGCTCCAACCAGAGTGGTGCATTTCTTTCCATCAATGAACCTGCACTGACTCATCATTAGCACCTGGATTCCATAGTTTACACTAGGATTCCCTCTTAAGAGTTGTGATTCTATGGGTTCTGACAAGTGCATAATGACATGTATGTACCATTGTAATATGAGATGGTTTCAATGCCCTAAAATCCTGTTTTCTGTAGAGTCATCCCTCCCTCTCCTCAAACCTCTGATAACCCCACTGATATTTTTGCTGTCTCCATACTTTTGCCTTTTCCAGAATGTCATATCATTGGACTCATATAGTATACAGACTTTTCCGTTGGCTTCTTTCACTTACAGATATGCAATTAAGTGTTTTCCATGTCTTTTTGTGGTTTCATGGCTCATTTTTTTTTTTTTTTTTTTTTAGCACTGAATAGTATTCCATTGTCTGGATATACCCCAGTTTATTTATTCAGCATCTACTGAAGGTCCTCCTTATAGCATCCAAGTTTTAGCAACTGTGAATAAAGCTGCTATAAAATTGGTGTGCAGGTTTTTGTGTGGATGTACATTTTCAGTTCCTTTGGGTTAATACCAAGGAGAATAATTGCTGAATCGCCTGGTAACAATATGTTTAATTTTGTAAAAAACCACCAAACTGTCTTCCAAAGTATTTGTTCTGTTTTGCATTCCCGCTGGCAATGAATGAAACTTTATTATTTTTTGAGACAGGATTTTGCTTTGTCATCCAGACTAGGGTGCAGTGGCACAAACATGGCTCACTGCAGCTTCAATCTCCTGGGCCCAAGTGATCCTCCTGCCTCCATCCCCCAAATAGCTGGGACTACAGGCACACACTACCACGCCCTGCTATTTTTTGTATTTTTTGTAGGGACGGGTTTTAGCCATGTTGCCCAGGCTGCTCTCAAACTCCTGAGCTCAACGAGCCGGCAGCCTTGGCCTCCCCAAATGCTGGGATTACAGGTGTGAGCTACTGCGCCCAGCCAAGACTTTTATTTTAAATCAGAGATGAAAGTGACTTGCTTAAGATTACACAACTATTAGTTGGTAGAGCAGCACTTCTGGTTCCATACTTTGGGTAGTTCCTGTTTGACCACACTGTCCCCTCAGCTAGACAAGCCAATTCCATGCCCTTACAAACACTCTCACATTTCCTCACCCTTGCTTTCGAGGCCTCATTCTTGGTGCAAAAGCTTCCTGAGGCATCCTTCTTCTGCTCCATGAAGGAAAGACTGTCATCCATCCAGGTCCTGTGTCTGAGAAGCTTGAGATGCTCTTGCAGTGCCCTGGCATGCACAGGGGCCAATGTCCAGTTGTCCAAGCTTACCTGTGCCCAGAGAGGACCCGGCTGGCTCTGCGAGGCCCTCTTTCTAGTTTGAAGAGACCCAGCCAGCCCCAGCATCTGAGGAGTCACTGGAACATCATCAGGGACTAGGAGAGGAAAAGGCCCCCGTGCCTCTCCCCTCTCTCCAGATCCAAACTTTTTTTTTTTTTTTTTTGTCTCTTTTTGATGTGAAATTCACATAACATAAAAATTAACTATTTCAGGCCAGGCACGGTGGCTCATGCCTGTAATCCCAGCACTTCGGGGGACCAAGGTGAGTGAATTACATGAGGCCAGGAGTTCGAGACCAGCCTGGCCAACACGGAGAAATCCCGTCTCTACAAAATAAATAAAAAACAACAAAATTAACCATTTTAAAATGAACAATTCAGTGGCATTTAGCACATTCACAATGTTGTGCAGCTACCACTTTTATCTAGTTCCAAAACACTCTCATCACTCCAAAGAGAAACCCCATCCCCATTAAGCAGCCAGTCTCGCTTTTCTCCCTCTTCCTAGCCCTGGACAGCCACCAATCTGTGTTGTCTCCTTGGGTTTACCTAGTCTGGTAATGGAATACATGAAATCATACAACATGTGGCCTTTTGTGTCTGGGTCCAAGTTATTTTCCATTACTCCCCGAGGAAGGAGGAGGAGAAGGGACCTCTTCTGCCTTTGTCTCCCGCCCCGCCCCTTGTCCACCTTGCCCTGTGCACCCACCAGCAGCACCTGTGGCTCAGCTCCTCCATTCTATGCCATTTCCTATTTCTCTTTTTTATTTTTTGAAACAGGGACTCACTCTGGCCCAGGCTGGAGTGCAGTGACGTGACTGTAGCTCACTGCAGCCTCAACTTCCCAGGCTCAAGCCACACTCCCACCTCAGCCTCCTGAGTAGCTGGGACTACAGGCGTGCACCACTATGGTCAGCTAATTTTTAAAACTTTTTTTTGTAGAGACAGAGTTTCGCCATGTTGCCCAAAATGGTCTTGAATTCTTGGCCTCAAGTGATCCTCCTGCCTCTGCCTCCCAATGTGCTGGGATGACAGGCATGATCCACCATATCCAGCCAGCTATTCCTTTTAATTACCCTTAGCAGAGTATTTTGAGGAGTCACAGATGCATTCAACAAATAGCCCATAGACTAGCAGCGGGGAGCGACAGGTTAAGTGTCATTAAAACTGTGATAAGGCAATGCCAGCAGTTTTACAGAGAGCCAGGGGACCCAGAGGAGAGACAACTAATTTAGCCTCGAGGTGAGGCTGGTGAGGGAAGATAACAAGGGGGAGACCGGGGGCTGGGTCTGTCTTGCTGACTGTTCCTCAGCACTCAGGGTAGTTCCTGGCAACTAGAACGGGCATGAGTGAATAAGTCAATAAATCGAGCAAGTAATCTATCGACCAAGAGCTGAAGAATGAATAGGAGTTGTCTCTACCGGAAAAAAATGGGTAGAGAGTATCTGGAGACTTGTAGGCAAGAGAGTCAGCCCTTTTATTAACTGAGAGATGTTTCAGTCTAGATGAAGGTTGAAGAAGATGAGGGGTAAGGCAGAAGAAGTTGGGGCCAGATCATGCAGGGCCTTGGAAGTGACATAAAGGAGTACCTGAGTAAAAAGAGGGACCACTGAAGGGTTTTGCACAGATGTGCGTCTTAGAAACACATCTGTCTAATCCAGACTAGGGATAATGATGACCTGAGGAGGCTCCCAGCAGACAGAACATTGTTCTTGCCCTCCTGCCATTGGTGTTCTACTGGAAAATAGAGGTGTTTAATCAAAAATAACCATTAAAAAATTAATGAACTAATCACAAGGATGCAAGGTGCTCTGAGGGATGCTATGAGTCAAGGAAATCCTTCCCAAGACCAGAAGGGACTTTGAAATCAAAACTTGCAAGATGAATAGGAGTTGGCCAACACTAAAGCTTTTGGAAGGCCCTGAGCAACCTGTGTTGAAGGAAGTGAGAAAAGTGCAGGGTAGCTGCGGTGAAGCGTGTGAGGCTGGGAGACTGATCGGATGAGGCTGGGGAGATAAGTAGGGCTCAGACCAGAACGACCCTATTACACATTTTGGACTTACCCTAAGCAAAATAGGAAGTCCTTGATGATGTAAACAGGATCCTGTTTTGGAAAACAGGATTAATTGCATTTCTCTCTTGCATTTCTGTGCATGTGACCTTCTTCCTGCTCAGCTCAAACATCTGCTTCCTTGGGGAAAGGGACTAGGATTACCAAAGAAAAAAATGGAGAGAAAGATAATGCATAGCTTCTGACAGCCAAAATAAGATTCTTCAGCCAGAAAATAGTCTCAAAAAACATTCTTTTTGAAAGAAAAAAGATGTTCTGGTGTCTTTAGCTCCCTCTTTAAGATATCAAGAAGACCTGACAGAATCGATTGTGGGCCTTTACCTGAAGAAAAGAATAAAGGAGAAACCCCTGACCTTCAGTCCAAAGGATGGCAAGGACAAGGCCAGAGAGAAGCAGGTGGGGAAGGAAGCCAGATGTGCGTCCTAATCTTCTATCTTCCATTTGAAGTCCCAGAGGGTGAAGATGCCTTAGAAGAGAGAGGAACAGGCGGTCCTTTCAGGTCCCTGGGAAGAGATTTCCTTGAATATCTATCCAGAGGTCTTCCCATCAAAGTAAACTTGGTGGTTTGGTGCGGTTAGTCACAGAGACGGCTTGAACTGAACCTTCTCAAGCCACCCTGGGTTCCCATGTGGTGTGAAAATGATGTCTACGCTAGATCTTTAGCTGTGGTTTTGCTTAAGAAACTGACTAGAAGCAAATAGATTGAAAACCTACCAAGCTTTGAGGAAAATGTATAAAATTTTTTTTAAAAAAGCAGTGAGTATGGTCTGTCATAACCTTGACAGTTAAATCCTAAAACAATCCAGGGGCCCCGGAACCTGCAGCAGCAAGAAGTAGGCTGTGAACACCCGGGGAGCCCACTCACCAATGCCCATATCAAGGGTGACCATGGAGGTCAGTGAACCAGGAAGAACCTCCCAGAAGTAAGAGCCCAGAGACACAGACGATGAACAAAATAATTCTTCCCAGAGAGCAAATTTTTCCCCCAACCTCTGGCTCCAGACTCTTAGATAAGAGAAGAGAAGAAAACCTTGTATGCTCAAGGTTCTGTTGATTTGGGTTTTCAGGCACAGGCGGCTGGATGGAATCCTAACGGAAGTACCTCTCCAATAGGCTTTGAGCAGGAGTCTGAAATAATCAGTTTGGTTTTAGGTATCCAGAACCCACAGCAGCAGCAGGAAATAGCAGGCTGTGAACACTCATATCAGTTTGTTTTGGCTGCAGAGTGGGGACTGGAGATGACTGTGGTTGTCTAGATGAGAGATGAGAGGGGTTTATACTAGGATGGAGGCAGTGGGGCAAGATAGAACATTTACATGGGGAGCAGACACGACTTGGGGGGTGTTTGCATTGATAGGGGGATTGAGGGAGAGATGAGAGTCAAGGACAGGGAGAGGAAAGTTTAAAAAAAAAAGGCATTTCAAAGAAAAAGTGGTAAGCAGTGCCAAATGCTGGGCAGTAAACAAAGATGATAAGGGCTGAGATGTGTCTGTGTAAGATTTTGTCACAAGGAAGTACAGAGGCTCAGGGCAGAGGGGGAAGCCAGACTTCAGTAGGCTGAGAGAAGAGTGGGAGTGAGGAAGTGGATGCAGTAAGTAAAGGTAACTTCCCAAGACGCTCGGCTGTGAAGCTGAAATGCGAGTGGGGCCGAGGGAGGGATTTTGTCATGTTTAAGACAGATGACACTGATCCCATTTAATGCTGATGGGAAAGGGCCCTTGAAGAGACAGACGTCAACCGCAAAGTAAGACAAGGAAGCTGATGGAAGAGGGTCCCCAAGAAGAAGGAGCATGGCAAGGACCCAGAGCTGGGCAAAGGAAGGGGTTTGGGGGCAGGAAGGGCCCTTCTCTGTCAAATCAGGAGAAGGAGGGAAGGTGGGAGACAGATGGCAGCGATGGGAGATGGAGGAGATGCCCTCTGATGGCCTCCATTTTCTGTGAGGTGGAAGGTGACATCATCTGTAGAAAGCGAGGGGGCTGGGGGGCCTGAGAAGAGGGGAGGCAGTCTGGGGTCTGGGGAGCCCCTCTGGGGAACAAGAGAGCACTGGCTGGGAAAACACAAGAGGGCTCAGGCCCAGGGCAGGGTGGAAACATGACATGATGGTGGCACCCATCTGCACACCCACCAGCTCCTGGCATTAAATGCCTAAAACCGAACTCAGGACCTGGGCCTCCCACCCCCGACCCAGCTCCTCCTCTTGCCTCCCAGTTTCTGTTCCTGGAAGCAGACCTCTCAGACTCAGCTTCCCCAGGAGCGTCCTTCTGACATCACAGCTAGTGCAGACTCTCGCGGGGCCTCCTTCTTCCCCCCGCCCACCTGTCCTGCACACCTGCTGCAATCACCTCTCTAGAGTGGGACGGTGGCTGTGTCACTCCTCCATGCAGCTGCCCCTTTCGCAGCACCCAATACCTAGAAATAAAGCTCTCATTTCTTTTTACTTTTGGGGTCTGGTGAAATGCCACTGATTCTGGAAAGCCCTTTCTAACCATCCCCCAGACTAGGGAAAGTCCCCTTGGTACCTGTCCCCATGGCGCCTTATACATCTCTCTGAGACACTCTGTGAACCTGTAATTACTTATCCTACAATGGCCTGGGGTGGGGTGGGGGTCCCTGGGGCTTCCTTGTCCCCTCTGTCTTCCTGGAGCCGAGAACGGCACCTAGCACAAATAGGCGCTCAATAGAAGGCATTGATAGACTGAGGCTGGCAGCTTAAATTTCCAACATCCCCAATCAGCCCATGCTCAGGACATCCAGGCCTCCTGCACAGCCCCCAAAGCCAACCCATGTTCTCTTCCCCTTGTGTCTTTGCTCAGATTGTTCTCTTGGCCAGGCACGCTTTCTCCTCATTATCCCTTTTTTTTTTTTTTTTTTTTTTTTTTTTTTTTTGAGGCCAGGTGTCACTTTGCTGTCCAGGCTGGAGTGCAGTGGCGTGATCACAATTCACTGCAGCCTCCACCTCCTGGGCTCAAGTGATCCTCCCACCTCAGCCTCCCGAGTAGCTGGGACCACAGGTGTGTGCAACCATGCCCAGCTAATTTTTTAAGTTTTTATAGAGATGAGGTCTTGTCATGTTACCCAGGCTGGTCTTGAACTCCTGGCCGCAAGTGATCCACCTGCCTTGGGCCTCCTGAAGTGCTGGGATTACAGGTGTGAGCCACCATGCCCGGCTCCACTCCATCTTACCCATAGCCACCCACTTTCAGGCTCCAGTTTCGGATCCTCTCCTCCACGGAATCTTCTCTGAAGTCCCCCCACCTGCCAAAATGTCTGTGCTGCTTCTCCTTCCACCCCAACCAGACTGTGACCTCCTTGAGGGCAGCTTCTAGTTTGTAGCTCATTGCTATTTCCAACGAAAACATTTGACTGTGAAATAAAGAGACGCCTCATGTCTAACACTGGCATCAACAGTGTCTTATAGAACTGTGTCCCAAGAGTGCCTTTGGCGGTGTCATGCACTTAGTAGGAACACAAAAATATTTTTTAATGAATATTTTCTCCCTCATCCCTGTAAGACTATAATGGTGACAGTCTCCAACTGCACACTAATTTTTAAAAACGTGGTTCTCTTATGCTTACTACATAAGGTGTCTGTTTTTATCAGTGAATGAAGTCTGCCTTTTCAGATTTATTCCATCTTTATTTGAGAAACAAATGCATGCCATTTGCACTGGATCAAGGTAGTAACTGTACTTGCCAGTGGAACAGACACACCACTGTGTAAGAAAAAAGGAATTTCTGCCTGGGTGCGAAATTCCTGTAATCCCAGCACTTTGGGAGGCTGAGGCAGGTGGATCACTTGAGGTCAGGAGTTCAAGACCAGCCTGGTCAATGTGGCAAAATCCCATCATTACTAAAAATACAAAAATTAGCTGGGCGTGGTGGCGGGGGCCTGTAGTCCCAGCTACTCGGGAGGCTGAGGCAGGAGAATCGCATGAACCTGGGAGGCAGAGGTTGCAGTGAGCCAAGATTGTGCCACTGCACTCCAGCCCAAGCAACAAAGCGAGACTCTGTCTCGAAAATAAATAAAATAAAAATAAAAATAAAAATAAAAAAAGAGAGAGAGAATTTCTAATGGAGTTGAGATTTTCCAACACATCCAGCAACATTTGTCTCTTGGGTTACTGAATGAGACCATGTATATAAAGGCATATGAAAAGGTTACAAAGTATGGAAATAAAGGGGAAACAGTACCACTAATCTCTATTAGTTTATTTTCTGTGCTAATGTTTCATGATTCTTTTTTAGTTCAGAAAATAGAGTCATTGGGATTCTCAAAAATACTACCTAAATATAAATCCATAGAGACAGAAAACAGATTGGCAGTTGCCAGGGATGGGGGAGAGAGGATTGGGGAGTAGTAGCCTAATGAGTTTGGAGTTTTCTTTCCAGGTGATGAAAATATTTTGCAACTAGATAGAGGTGGTAGTTGTATTATACAACGTTGTGAAGGTAATAAATGCCACTGAATTGTTCACTCTAAAATGGTTCATTTTCTTCTATATGAATTCCACCACAAAACAAAGATATGACACCTATATAATACTGAATAGTTTCCAGAAGTCCAGAGGGACAAGGCAGCGTTATGTTCTGAAACAGCGGCAGATCTGAATGCCCCACAGCAGCCTGTACTTTGCCTTTGGAGAAAGAAGGGGGTCCCCGTGTCTAAGCAGGGCCCTATCCTCACAGTGCCCTCAGAGACACTCAGCCGAACACACTGCAGTCCTGGCCACTGTGGAGCATTTGTGTTTTGGTTTGTTTTCCCCTTGGGTTTACAGAAGGACTTGTTAAGGTGTTTAGTTTAAGGACTTCCCAGTTCCAGAGGTGGAGCCTGAAGAAGGTTCTATTTTTTTCCCTCAAGTAAGTGGAACTTTCCAGGGACAACAACTCACAGACTTTGGATAGATGACAGATGCGCTTCGCTGTGGCCTCTACCCACGAGGGGCCTAGTGGAGGAGAAGGAGGAGGATCTGCCCAGTGGGAAGTCATGGGGTATAGTTGCTCTCCACTCCGGGAAGGTTTGGCAAAGGCAGAAGCTGACTGCAAAGACTGGATGGGCCGGGCGCAATGGCTCACACCTGTAATCCCAGCCCTTTGGGAGGCCGAGATGAGTGGATCACCTGAGGTCAGGGGTTCGAGACAAGCCTGGACAACATGATGAAACTCTGTCTCTACTAAAAATACAAAAAATTAGCTGGGCATGGTGATGGGCACCTGTAATCCCAGCTACTTGGGAGGCTGAGGCAGGAGAATCGCTTGAACCCGGGAGGCAGAGGTTGCAGTGAGCCGAGATCACACCACTGCACTCTTGCCTGGGCAACAAGAGCTAAACTCTGTCTCAAAAAAAAACAAAAAAAAAACAAAAAAAACAAAGAACGCTGGATGGACTTGTCCTAACAGCTCACAGCGTCTCAGGAAACAGTCCTTTAGTTGTCTCATCAGGTGTAAGAACAGCAACCCGGACCAGGTGCACAGTTGGCCCTGAAGGCCATCAGACCTGCGTAAGGGCCTGGCAGGGCCCTGTGGCCAGCAGGGGCTGAGCTACCCATGTGCAAGTATCCCATTCACCCTTCAAACACACAGGCCAAAAGGAAAATCGCACCCTTCATTTCAAACACGGCACTGGAGCTCAGAGCCCAGTGGCTTCCCCTTAATCAAGTTGCCTCCATCAACACTGTCACAAAGGTCTGTGATTTCAACTACTTAAGTTTCCCTCTGACTTGAGCCCTTCACTTCTTCTCATATGCCCTCGCATACATGGTCTCATTGCTCAACATGTTGGAAATTATCAGCTCCAGGAGAAATTCCTTTTCCCTTACATAGTGGCGGGACTAATGAACACAGAAAGCCTGGAGACTAGGTTGTGTTCACTTGGGGAACTCTAGATCCAGCAAAAGGGGATGGATCCCAGGGATTCCTCACCAAGACAGCTTTCCTGGGGAAGCAGATGGTGCTTAATCCTCAAAACTGCAAATGTGTTGGAAATGTCATCGAGAGTTAACCATTACCCCAGGTCACTGAACTGGTTTGGGCCGAGGCAGCCTAGAATGACAGGTGACTGCAACATTTCCCCAACAGACTATCTTAGGTTGAGAACCCAGCGGAGGTCGCCCCTTACTGTTTTTCTCCATAAGAGACTGAAAAACTGTCTGGATGCTTTGAAGGCATTTACAGCTGCTCAGAGAAGCTTCTGACTCCATCTAATAAGCCCCTGGCAGCCATCAACCTCTCTAATTGCCATATGGGTGAAGAGGTGGGAATTTAAATAAACAGTGGATTTTGAAGATGAACAATGTTATGGAAGGGCCTAGGCATGAGAGCCAAGCAACAAAGCATAAGCACATGTGTCTCTCTTGACAACATAATCCCCAAAGCCCAGAGAAGCTGGATGCAGACCTCCCAAGCATCTGCCTCCTTGGCATTTATACCACAAGGAAACACACCAGTTACTCAAGAAAGTACAGGTAGCACTGAAACCCTCCAGATTCCTTCTGGTTCCTTGTCCACTCAGACAGAAGAGGTCATTACAAGGCCCAGTGCTACGACTCTGAGTGGCCCTGTTCCCTAATGCCCCTGGCTCACGTAAAAGGAAAAGGAGGCTGGGCGTGATGGCTCACACCTGTAATCCCAGCACTTTGGGAGGCTGAGGCAGGTGGATGACTTGAGGTCAGGAGTTCGAGACCAGCCTGGCCAACATGGGGAAACCCGGTCTCTACTAAAATTACAAAAATTAGCCGGGTGCGGTGGTGCACACCTGTAATCCCAGCTACTTGGGAGGCTGAGGCAGGAGAATCAGCTGAACCCAAGAGGCGGAGGTTGCAGTGAGCCGAGATTGTGCCACAGCACTCCAGCCTGGGCAACAGAGTGAAACTCCATCTCAAAAAAAAAAAAAAAAAAAAAAAGGCAGGCATATTGTTATTCCTCCTAAGTGTTTACTTATATATTTTATATATATAATATTATCATGACACTGCTCCTTTGCTGATGAGGAAACTAAGGGTCAGAGAGGTTAAACGGCTCTCTCCAAACCTCAATAGCCAGTGAGTATTGGGGGCAGGCCTAGGATTTAGGGTCCCTGTGACTCCCAGTTTAGCGCTCCCGGTGTCTCCAGAGAATGAGGCCTATACACTGAGCTTGTCTAAAGCATGTGGGAGGCCAGTCATGGTGGCTGACGCCTGTGATCCCAGCACTTTGAGAGACTGAGGTGGGAGGATTGAGTCCAGGAGTTCGAGACCTGCCTAGGCCACATGGTGAAACCCTATCTCTACAAAAAAATACAAAAATCAGCCAGGCATGGTGGCGGATGCCGGTAGTCCCAGCTACTTGGAAGGCTGAGGTGGGAGGATCACCTGAGCCCGAGAGGTCAAGGCTGCAGTGAGTCATGGCTGTGCTACTGCATGCCACCCTGGGTGATAAGAGTGAAACCTTATCTCAAAATAAAAGAAAATAATAAAGCATATTGGAGCAAGTGGTAAAATTTCTAGGGCTAAGTCTTAGCCAGCTGCCAGTCACCATGGGCCTTAACTCATGACAGAGTTTCGTCCCTATCATTCACACTATAAGGAAAGAGTACCCCAGAGCAGATGTTCCCCAATCACCCTGGGATTCCTGGTCTACAGGATAATGGGGGCCTGAGCTGACACTTTTAAGTGCTCAACACCTAACAACATGTGACTTTTCCAAAACAGAAGTCTAGAGATGTGATCACCCCACATATTTGCACAGTTTTCCGAGCCCTTTGCTGCTCATGATCTCATCCAACCACCCTGACAACCTTAGCCATACATTTAATTGGTTCTTTGAAGATTTCTGCGTTTCCAGAGTCAACCTGTTCAAACAAAATACCCCAAGGAAGGGATGGCACCTTACACTTTTATTGGCTCACAGCTTGGCAAGGGTTGGCAGCTGGCTGAGAATTAGGCCCTGAGAAGGAAACAGGATCAGGAGGGATTGGGAAGGGGTCAAAAGGGAAAAGAAGAATGAGATGGGGAGATAGAGATGCCCCGATGCCCTCCCAGAAGCCTACCTCATAGTTCTGCAGAAAGAGGTTCTAAGCAAGCAGAAAGAAGTTCCCAGCTCCCCCAGCCCCCATGCCACCCCCACCAACAGAAAAACCAACTTTACCCATGAGGGCCAAAGGTAGAGAAGAATAGAAGAAAATAGAAGAAAAAGGAGAGATGGGAAGACAGAATAAACCAACCATCAGAGGCTCTTCAATCTTAATTGATTTTATTCTACAAAATGCTACTCAACTGAAAGTGGAAAAGCTAGCCCCCCTCCCCCAAAAAAAATCGCAAGGGAAAGAAGTTTTAATATGTTCTTTCTTCCATAGCAGCAAGCTTTTTCTAACAAGCTTTCTTTAGTGCAAATACTGTAGGCTTGTATTACATACAGTAAAACAACAAAACAACAACAACGACGACAAAAAACACCACCAGAAAGGCTTCCAAACAAAGCTACTCCTCAATTTTCAAAACTATACAAAGATTTTGAGCTTGCGATTCTGCCTGGAAGGTCTATTTAGGAGACTCTCCAATGGGACCATTTCACCATTACTTAAAAAAAAAAAAAGTGCCCAGAAAGGTAATTAAATTCCCCACAGAGCCACATAAACCATATACAACTTGTTTTTGCCTCCACAGTCTCACAGCTGACTTTACTCCACATCATTGACATATCTCAAATACAGATGCACAAAGCTTATTTTCTACTATACACCAAAATACTATATATACACACACATCTCCCATGGCAGAAAAGACATCTGATACCCTACTCTTTGTACAAAGTCAAATATTTTCTTCCTCAAAATCAAGTAAACACAAACTAAAATAAATGGAATAAACTTTTAATCATACAGAGAAAGTAATTTTGAGAATCAGGACAGGATCTTCCACTGTGTTCTCTTACAATGTAGATGTCTTGGCGACCACTGTCCCCAGAGGAATAAAAATCCACCTTTAAAAACAGAACCTTTTTATACAGTTTATACAGCACAAATCACAATCACTTTAGAAACAAAAATGCATTATCCTAAATTTAAAAAAAAAAAAAAAAAAGGAAGCGAGAAGAGAGAGAGGAACGGAGTATTTTAATGCTATCAGTTTCTATTCAGGCTTGATACAACATAAAGAAGATGTAAACATTTAAAATAAATAATAAAATAAATGTCAATTTCTTCTCCCCCTCCCTTTCCCAAAACCCTCTCAAAATTTGATCCAGCCCTTCCTGAACATGTCGTCAAGCATTGGATAAATTAAACCCCTTGGTTAATGTATGGCCAAAACACTAGAAGCATAAGAAGATGCCAGATTCATAGTGGGATGACTGGGTTTCCTTTTAAAAAGCTACAGGACACAGGCACGCCTGGAAATGTATACACACATGCGCACACACATAGCCCAACCTGTCAATAAATAGTGAGATGCTGGCTTTTAAGATGAATGCCAAAACAACTCAACAAGCAGAAGGTAGCAAAGGCCCCTTAAGTTTTTTAAAGGAAGTTCTACACACCACATATCCTATTGGTCCCCAAATTCTCTAAGGACTCGGGTTACCCCTCCGACCATCTGAGGAGTGCACAGGAGCACATGGTGGGGTAGAAGGAGAAGTATGGAGTGGGAGAATATTGTAGGGGATAAGTCCTTGAGAACAAACATCAGACTGAAGGCAATCTTACCTTGGATCTTTGAAGACAGACCTCACCTCTAAGTGTTTCTGTTTATTCATTACTTAGGGGCCTTTTATAAAGAGATGTCCTCATCCCTCAGTCTCATCCTAAAGAGGATCTATATAAAAGCACCTAACACAGTGCCTGGCACATAGTAGGTGTATTCTTTTCCTTCCTAAAGTGGGCACAAAGATGTCCGACCAGGAAAGGAAATTGACCTGAAAGTTAAATGGCGAGATTGCATTTGCACTGTTGGTCCATCAAGGAAAAGAGAAAAAAAAAGTCCTAGTGCTCCAGACAATTCAACCACCCTCACACTTAGAATCAAGTGAGAGCAGAGGGAGATTCCTTTCCCCAAAGCCTGAGAAAGAGAAGCAGCAGTCCCAGATGGCTCTTGACTTTGAGATGCTTGTGTGACACACCTGGCCCCCAACACAGGCAGAATGATGTTTGACTCTTTCTGAAAACCTCCCCAGTGAATTCTCTGCTTGGAGCCGGCTCCAGCAATTTCCTAAGCCTCAGCCAGGATCTCCTCTCCTTCCTATGTCAGCAGCTTCCCCACTCACCTGGCCAGGGAGAGGAGTATTCGCAGCAAGACTGGCCAGGAGGCCGAGAGGACAGTGTTTTCCACGAGCTGATTAGAGTGCCTGCCCTGTGCCATCCCAGAGCTGCCTGCAGCCCAGTCGGAGTCCATGCCTCTGAGCCGCCTTGTGAGTGGAGCCACGAGAAGCACAGAAGTTCCTAACCCAAACACAAAGGCAACCCAATGCAGCTGTTCCCATAGCTGGAGCCATGGCAGTGTCTGGTGATTCTGGAGCAAGGGTGCGTGTGTGTGTGTATGAGACAGAGAACTTGGGGGGCAAGCCATAAGGAAGTAAACTCAGAATATGCTCATGACTTAGGTGTGAATATTCAGTCTTCCCCAAATCAAATCACCTCTGGCTTTGGGGAAGTCGAACCTCCTATGACAAAGCCTGGGGGTCTTCGGAGGGAACGTAGCTCAGAGCCTCTTACAGTCCTGTGTGTTGGCTGGAGCTTTGCCTTCTGCTGGTCCCGACATCAACACAGCTTGAAATCTGAACTGAAGCCAAGTTGTGCCTCAGGAATTTGTCCAGCCTGGCCACAAATCAGGCTGTGACCTGCACTGGGATGTTTGCTGCACAAAGTGGGGTGTAAGGGGGCTTTTAGAAATCAAAGACAAGAGAGCAGCTTCATTTAAGAAATACCTATATGCACAAAAAAGAAAATAGCTCCCACTTGGCTACAAATACCACTTGAGATGATTACCCCTGTGAGAGCTGAGTGCACCCCAGTTTTCTCTGCCCATCTCCCGCCACTCCCGGCTCATTCTGCTGCTTGGATTCATCTCAAGCCAGAAACTCAACTGCCCAATCTTCTTAGAAGGGTCCCTCCCAGAGCCCCTGGGAAACCGGGAGGGCGGCATCACAGCCAAGAGATGCAGGAAATAGCATTTTTAAAGTATTTTAAACAAAATCCTTTTTCTTTGAAACTCCCCTTTCTGCATCACTTGTACATGTCACTTCCAGTCCCACTGGCCCATGTACTTTAAGCATATGGCTGTTCCGCTCTGTGTGTCTAGTGCACGAAAGCAGGTCATGTTCATGAAATAATGACCAGCACGCATGGACTCCACGTGCGAGGGAACAGCTGTGTGAATGTGTCACTGCTTTCTCCACAGGGGATCTTACTTGATGTTTCAAACGAGGATACTGTGACCTCTAGAGCTGAATCCCCAGCAGCAGAGTCCCTGCAGAGCACAAGGCCCTCAGAGGCTGGTTCTGGCCACGAGCTACTCCCCGGGTTCCTTTGTCAAGGCCCTGCTGGGCAAGAAACTCAGCAGGAGCCATACCCTGGGGAGAAAAGGCTCAGGGAGGTGGGAAGCAGGGACCCTGCTGAGCTGTGCTCCTGCTGGAGGTCAGGGGGACCCTTGCCCAACCCTGTGAGAGGGGGCAGCTCTCCTGCAGTGGGAAGCAAAACATCCTATCTCCAATTCCAGCAGCCAGAAAGATTCAACAGACAACCAGGAATGGCGCATGAGCCACAAGCCACAGCGACAGCTCAGGCCAGCTGCTCACAGCTTGCTTGCTGCCTGGGCCAGAAGAGCACACTGGGGTGGGAACAGGGGAGTGTAAAAGAGAAAGCACTTGATCCAGCAGGTGGCAGATGACCACAGAGGGCAGGAAAGGCCTGGCGCCCTGCGGGGAGGTGAGCAGCCAGGACAGGCTGAGCGAGTGCTGGGGCAGCAGCTGCTGCAGACGCCACTCCAGTGACGGCCTCCTGCCTCCCTCCCCTGCCTCTCCATCCTCGGCAAGTGCTCCTTTGAGGCTCAGGGAGGGGCTGCCTGGCAGCAATCTGGGGAAGGTCCAGGCCCACGCTCATTAAATCTCTGTGGGTGGCGTCACCCTGAGAGCCAGGGTGGGGGAAAGGCGGAGCCCAGCAGGGACTTGGAGTATAATGTGTGGCTCCTAGGGAGGGACGCCTCCCTGGTCTGGAGAGAAGGGTCCAGGGGCAGAATGGCAAGGCAGTAATTACAGGAGACGCCCTACTCAAGACACCAGGTGAAGGGAAGCTGGCTAGGACACCCGTGTGGCTTTGTTGGCATTATTCCTGGCCTGGTAATTAGGCGTTTGGCAAACCCAACCTGTGCCCCACTGTCTCACTCACACCCTGTCTTCTGGCCAAGCCGCTCCTCCAGAAGCCGTCTCCGAAGGTGGGCAGGAAGGGTCCTCTGAGCCTCCCAGTGAGGGCAGCATCTCAAGAGCTCAGGGAGCCCGGCCGGGAGTTCTGGAGACGGTGACTGGGAGGCGTCAGGGCAGGGAAGCCTCTGTATTGCACTTTGTCCCCTTCTGGACAAGTCAGCCCCAGCAGAAGAGTCACCTGCTGCCCCATCTCCAGAAATGAAGAGCTTTAATATTCAGACCACCCAGATGAAATGTCATGGCAAATTTGATAAAAACCAAGAGGGAGTGAAACTGACACTGGGGGAGGGAAGGGGCAAGTCGAGGGAAGGTGAAACCAAAAGGCACTGAGCATGCGTGGTGGGGCAGGGAAGGACACCATCACTCCAGAGACAGTATGGTAACAAAGGGACAGGAATGGTCCAGGCCAGCTTCAGGCTCTTCAGAAGCCAGAGAGATGTCCAAGTCTACCAAACCGAGTTCTCCAAGGCTTTTCAAGAAATGGGATTTGCTTGCAAGATGAATGAGGGAGGAGGTCCCACGGCTTCCAAGAGATCAACCCAAGTCTTCCAATACTCACTGCCAAGTCCCACCTGGGTCCCCCAGAGCCAGGAAGCTCCCTGGCAAGTCCCCCTCTTGCCCTCACAGCCCTGGAGCGCTTGAAGGTGCTGGTCCCTGGGAAGGAGGAGCGAGGAGGACCCCCCTCCGGAGCTGGGGAGGGAAGTGCGCTGGGTTACAGAGCCAGCAGAGTGGGGGAGTTCAAGGAGTCTGATGACTGGTCCCCGCTGCTACTGCTTCTGCGGTGAGCCTTGGAGCAGGACTCAGAGGGAGATGCGGGTGACTCCTGCTCCAGGACGCTAGGATAGGTGAAGACGAGGTTCGAGGTGCCCGGAGTGACAGCAGGCGTGGAGGTCACCACGATAGGGGTGTGCAGGGGCTCCTCGCCGTAGAAGCCCCCAGCAATGCTGATGGGCTTGATGACAGAGCGCTGGGCCTTGTCCAGCCCCGCCGACGAGGACGAGGGGCTGTCCTCTTCCAGGGGCTCCTGTTTCACCACTACAGCGCCCACCGCGCCACCCCCACTGCGCATGGGCTGCAGCCCAGGGGCTGGGGGTGATCGGCGCTCCTCGGGGCTAATCTTGCACACTGGGCCATGAGCCACCAACATGAACTCCAGCTTCTCCTTCTCCTTCTGCAGCTCAGCGATCTCCTTCTGCAGGCCTGACTTCTCCTCCTCCAGCTCCTCTGTCTCCTGCCAGGGAAAGAGAGGGATGTGAGGGACAGCAACCTGCCGGGGACCAATCTAGGCAGGAAAGAGAAAACCAGTAACGTCTGTCCTCAGACACTGTGAGAGCAGAGGCTCACACACCTAACCACAGACCCTGCTGCTCTGAGTCACCTGCAGGCTCAAGATTCCTTTCATTTCCAAAGAAGGAAAGTCAGCTTGGAGAGCAGGTGAAGAAACAACTGCAGCTGTCATAACTCAGCACCTACTTTGTGCAGGACACTGTTAAGCATTTCAGAGATGATCTCATTCAACCTTCCAGGAGTTTGTGGAAGCAGATGTTATCATCACCCCATTTTGCAGATGAGGAAACTGAGGTTCAGAGGGGTTAATTTTCCAAAGTCACCGAGCTAGCAGGTGGGGTAGCCCAGATTTGATTCCCAATGTATCTGACTCCAGAGTCTATGTGCTACTACTATGTTCTATGGCCTTGGTGCCAGGACTGCCGCCTCGGTACCCCCGAGGGGTGAGTACTGCAGAGATCTGCATGGAGAAGGGGGCATGGAGCACAGCTCTACCCATCTCTCTCCTTCTCTTACTCCCCAGCCCCGTGCCAGCCCGCCTGTGGATGGATAAACGCTAAGCCCTAGGCTGCTAGAGTGGAGACTTTGTCATACACACTCCTGTATCCCCAGCGCCTAGAACAGTGCCTGGCTTCTCGTAAGTGCTCAGCAAATCCCTGTGGGATTATCACAGCCTCTCCTCCCTTTATTAGCTCCAATTTCTTTTTCTTTTCTTTTCTGATTTTTTTTTTTTTTTTTTTTTTTTGAGGGGGAGTCTCACTCTGTCTTGCCCAGGCTGGAGTGCAGTGGCATGATCTTGGCTCACTGCAGCCTCTGCCTCCCGGGTTCAAGCTATTCTCCTGTCTCAGCCTCCCGAGTAGCTGGGACTAGAGGCACCCGCCACCACGCCTGGCTAATTTTGTATTTTTCATACAGATGGGGTTTCACCACATTGGCCAGGCTGGTCTTGAACTCCTGACCTCAGGTGATTCGCCCGCCTTGGCCTCCCAAAGTGCTGGGATTACAGGCATGAGCCATGGTGCCTGGCCTTTTGCTCCAATTTCTTAAGCACGTATTTCAGGACTCTCAGAACCTTCAGAGAACATTCGGTTCAGCCACCATGCTTGACACAGAAGTAACGTGACAGCCCGAGACGGCCCATGAGGATGCCAGGGTCACTCTGCGAGGACCTCAGCCCCCTTCTTTCATCCCCAGCCAGAGAAGCAGAAGCAAGCAAGCACACATGGAGGGGCCACTGTGGGAGGGGAAGAGGTGTGTGTCACCAGCCTCCTCCCCACGTTTTCCCTAACATGGATTCCTGTTCATCAGTGAGGACATACGGGCAAGGGCTTCGTTCAGCAGAGCACAGCATATTCCGGAGTGAAAAACAGTTTCCGTCTGTCTCAAGGGTCTGACGAACGTCATGAGCTTCTGAGAGGCTTCCTGTGGAGGATGTGGCTCAGGGGCCTGGGTGGCTGGGTCAGAGGGCGGGGGAGGCGGGGGAGGCAGGGGAGTAGGGTGTGAGGCCTCTGGGAGGAGGGGAGGAAAGTAGAGGAGCCTCAGGGGGCAGGGCTATTCTGGGGCGGTTGGTAAGGAGCACCACATGGGGCACAGCTCCTTGAAGTGCCAATCAGAGAAAGGTTAGTGGTGGGAGGGCCCGCTGAGGAAGTGGATTGTGGATCTGCCTCACCTGGGAATGAAGAATTCCCACTCATCCTCCCCGGTTCTAACACCTCCGAGGGACATTACTACAGGCATCACAGAATTCACGCAATTCAATTCATTCAACACCCCAGAGGGAGGGCTGCAGGACAGAGAAAGACAAGCCTAAGCAGGTGGATGGTACCTGGGAACATTAACTCAAGTGAGGGGATGGGCCGGGCCCGGTGGCTCACGCCTGTAATCCCAACACTTTGGGAGGTCAAGGCAGGTGGATCACCCAAGGTCAGCAGTTCGAGACCAGCCTGGCCAAAAAGGTGAAACCCTGTCTCTACTAAAAATACAAAAATTACCCAGGCATGGTGGCAGGCACCTGTAATCCCCGCTAGTTGGGAGGCTGAGGCCGGAGAATCGCTTAAATCCAAGAGGCAGAGGTTGCAGTGAGTTGAGATCATGTCACTGTACTCCAGCCTGGGTGACAAGAGCGAAACTCCATTTCAAAAAAATTATAATAATAATAAAAAAAGTGAGGGGATGTTTTCCAAAGCCCCATCCTGGGCAGTCATTGTGAGGACCAGTGACAGAGTCTCTCTCATCTCCTCACTCTGAAAGCATTCCACTGGGGACAGTCAACCCTGACTCGGGGCTTCCTCTACACAGCACACGACCGGCCCTTCCTGCAGGGCTAGGCTCTGAAAGGAGTTACGTGACGTTGGTCAGGTCAAGCTTAAGAGAGGGAAGGGCAGGGCTGTGGGTCCCCAGGTCTGGGCAATTAGGTGGCACGGGAGAGTGACTCACAAGGGCAGCATGCGGTATCACGGCCACAGCTCTGAGTTCATGATAGAGGTGGGGAACCCGCCTGCCCATAAAGGAAATGAGAAAACCCCAAGAAAATACAACCCGGCTGCCACGTGACCCATCTCCATCAAGACCTCTCCCCGGCCCAACCCATAGTGCTTAGGCCAGGCTGGGCCACTCCTGATGGTGGCAGGCATGGGAGTGGCTGGAACCTCGGGAAGGAGCCCTGGAGGGGCAGGTCTTGTCCTGGCTCCCAACCTTCCACCATCCCTCACCCAGGAGCCCCAACAGTTCTGCGAGCAGAGAACACTCAGGCACTGCATAAAAAAAGTGGCTAGCACCCCCCGAGAAGGCTGTTCATTTCTTCCCTCTGGGCCCTGGCTGGTGCTAAAGGTCACCTCCCTCCCTCTCTCTTTTTTCAATCAATACAAGGCTGACCCATGTGTCCAAAGGAAGGAAAGCTCTATCTCCACTGACTCATCTGTAGAGCGCTTGTGGGTAAGGAGACAGCTGTGGGAGACAGGATCAGGACCCTCGGGGCTCTCACTCCAGCCTACCCAGAGGTGCTCCCACCCTATGCAGAGGTACTCCCACCCTACCCAGAGGTGCTCCCACCCTACGCAGAGTTCCTCACCGCCTGCAGCTTCTCTGTCAGCTCCCGGCGGCGGTTCCGGCACTTGGCTGCAGCCAGCTTGTTCCTCTCCCTCCGGATGCGACGCTTCTCCTCCTCTTCAGGAGACAGCTAGAAGCCAAAGCCAAGGATCACGATTAGAACAGGGACAATGGTTCACAGCATTTTTAAAAAACTGTATTTTAAGGAAGGCAAGAAGCCCTTCTGGAAATGGGAAGAGGAGGAGGAAGGGCAAGAGGATCATGGCTGGACTCAGAGGCCCCAGAACATGTGGCTCCTGATGTCTGGCTGCCTGGGAGGGCTCTTTGAGCTGAATCTGCCCCAGAAGGTGATGTCCAAGTTTAAAGTCCATGTTTAAACAGGACAGCAATGGGTCAGGGATTCACCGGACCAGGCATGATAGCAACACCTGTCACATCAGCCAGGGCTTCTCTCTCAGTGCCCAGGCCAGAGAGAAGGAGCTGGGGATGCTTCTCCAAGAGTCCCCTCCTGCCAGCCAGGTGTGGTCCCACCCACTTAAGCAGCTTTTTCCAAACCCTGGCCAATTACTCCTCCTATCACTCTGCCTGCTCTGCAAGCCTCATTATCCCCATTTGGTTAAGTAGCTGGGCCTGGAGTCCCCACACAGGTAAGAACCACCCAGGGGGGAATGTTATGTTGCTGATGGGAGGGTCAAGAGTGCCACTCCACTCCCGATTTCCTCTGCCAATCCGAGAATGCCAGCTGCTCATGGTTCGACCCCAAGTACTCCCCCACATGCCTGGTGCAGTGCTAAGTTGGACAGGACATGCAAAATGAAGAGGAGCCCCCGGCAGGTAAAATCCTGCTGCCCACCATATCCATCCACTCAACAAGTGAGCACCTGGTTCCATATGCAAGATGCAGTTCTAGGGGCTTAGGATTTTATCTGCGAACCAAACAAAGGAAGACTCCCCTGCAAAGAGCTTAGGATCTAGCTTCTTCCAATGAGATGGTTAGGAACTTGTCACTCACACCAGAGAGCATGAACTCTGCTCTCATGAGCAGGGCTAATACACTGGTTCCACAGAGCCCTGCAGAGCCGTGACCCCAATGCCTCTCTCAGGGAGAGGTGACACAAGGAGATGGCTGTGGGCCAAAGCAGAAAGCAATGCAAAGGGAAAGACCACTCATTCAGTTATCAAACATGGACTGCACACCTACTAAGTGCCCGCATTCAGTTATCAAACATGGACTGCACACCTACTAAGTACCCGGTGCTATACTGGGAGCCTCGAAGACCTCAAGGGGAAGAAGACCTGGGTCAGCTCTCACGGGACACCTGGGGGCAAAATCAAAGCTACTTTTGGAGGAACAGGGAGAAGGTGCCCCAAGGAGGGATACTGCCTTGACTTCAGGTCACCCCATGAAGGAAAGAGCCACTGTCCTGGCTGGGTCCAAGTCAGAGTCCCACAAGGCTCCCTCCAGCCCTGGAGGTCTGTTGCTGTGGTGTTCTGAACAGCAAAGAGAGGACAATCATCACAGCACCACAGAGGACGATCCCATGCCTGTCACACAGAGAGGAGGCCACAGCCCGGCTGAGGTCATGAGGCCACTTGGCCAAGGCCCTGAATACTTGCTGCTCCTAAACCTGTCTTGTCTTGAGCCCGGCAGAATTGCCAAGAAAGCCTTATGGCCCTGCTGCAGGCCTGGGTTTAGGGCTCACCACAGAAAGGGCCACAAGGGCTCCCCTTAAGGCCCAGGAAGACCCCTAGATCCCTCTCTAATGAGAGGCAGAAAAGAAGGAGGCTTGCCTTGACCCACTTCAAGCCCTCCTTCCCCCTTGGCTGCTTCTGGACAACTTTTGGCCTCCTGACTGACCTAGAAGTCTCTCCCCTGACTGGTGAGGTGTGGGGCAACTTGTGGGAGCTGTCGACATAGGAAGTGTTCAGGGGCTGTGAAATCAACATAGTTCCAGCTTCAGTGTGTCAGCAGCACCACGTACCCACCCACAAGCCACACACACACCTCCTCAGAGTCGCCGCCACGGGGCACAGAGGGAACCTCCCAGGCGGGCTCCAGAGGAGGCCTATGAGGCACCAGGCTGGCTCTGGGGGCAGGCTCCTCCCTAGCAGGGTGGCTCGGGGAGGCTAGGGACGGCCAGAGTAAGCTTCAGAGCAAAGCCCTGAGGGCTGGGAACCTGAACAGCCAAGGTTCTAGACTGCCACTGCCCAGGCTTCCTCAACGCTGCTGGGAGATGTGTGAATTCCCGACTGATGCGGAATAAAATGCTCCTTGTTCTCTCCCTCCCTCTCAAAAAAAGGAAGGAAATTCTCCAGACAGATTGTATGAGGCACGCCTAGGTGGTGTGGTGGGAAAACCGCAGGACTAAAGGTCAGGAGAGGTGGGTTCCAGTGCTGGCTCTGCTGCTAACTCACTGTGCGACTCTAACAGGGACCTTCACCTTTCTGGGTCTCCATTTCCTTGTCTATAAAATGGGTATAAAGGGAAAATGAGAAAAGATGGTCTCCAAAGTCCCTTCTGGATATAAACTTCTAAATTTGATGTGAGGTAGGCCCAGAAGAGAATGGAGAGTGTGGCCGGGCGCGGTGGCTCACGCCTGTAATCCCAACACTTTGGGAAGCTGAGACGGGCAGATCTGAGGTCAGGAGTTCGAGACCAGCCTGGCCAACATGGCAAAATCCCATCTCTACTAAAAGTACAAAAAAAAATAAGCCAGGCATGGTGGTGTGTGCCTGTAATCCCAGCTACTCAGGAGGCTGAGGCAGGAGAATTGCTTGAACCGGTGAAGTGGAGGTTGTAGTGAGCCGAGATTGTGACACTGCACTCCAGCCTGGGCAATACGAGCAGGACTCCATCTCAAAAAAAAAAAAGAGAGAGAGAAAGAAAAAAAGAGCATGGAGAGCATTCAGCATATCCTCCGGCTTTGTGGTCCTGCTAGCCCCAAAGAGTCCCTGGCAAGCCTGGCTCTCACTCAGGATCACTTACATCCCAGAAGAGTCCAGCTCATCGGTGAGTATAAGGCTTTGCACCTTGGACTCCGCAAAGGAAGCATATTTATAAAGGTCATTATAAGCATGGCTACTGCAATATTTACAACTGCAATTATGGAAAGCAACTGTGAGGAGGATACTGGCCACTTGCTCCAGCAGCAGAGGCCCCACATGCAGCTGTGAATCTATTACAGAGTCTAGCAGACACACTCCCCGCAAGTGGTTCTGCACTGTGGTTCCGCCATTGACAGAACAAACCAACAAGTAGTGGATACAAGACCCAGCTTTGCCCTCGGAGGAACCGAGCTCCTGAGAAAGCTTCCAGTTCCTTGGTGTGGTGATCCCTGTAATTCCAAGTATCCTGGGGTCTGGATCTACCCTGATCCACTGGGAACCATGTTTGAAAGGTCCGTATATTGGAACATTGTGGCCCTGGGGATCACAGAGTGAAGATGGACAGTGGTTGAAATGGGGAAGGGTTCCAAGGCTGTCACTGGAATAGTTTTCCAGGAAAATAATTCATTTGGAAAAGGGATTCCACTGCTAAAGTATTTTCCCTTCCCTGGGCTCAGGGTGGCATAACCTTGGAGAAAGAACACTGCATAAGGGGTCCAGGGAACTGGGATATAGGCCAGACTTCCCCACTCACTGGTCGAGTGGCCACACGCAGGTATGTCTGGGCCTTGCTTGTACCATCTGACATGGGGGTGAGATGGGGCTCTCTGAGGCTGTATTCCATTCTTTCTGGAATTATGCATGATTCTGATTTCCCTTTCCAGGACCAGGGGACTTGGCACTGCCCTGGCTCACTGCTGACCCAAGCAATGAGCCTCTTCAGTACTGGGTACACGCTGCCTAAATAGCAGCGCCCCGCCTCTTCCCCATTTTCTGGCTTCCCTCTCCAGCCAGGTTAATTCTTTCTCAAAGCTGAGCCCCTTGAAGAGAAAAGGGCTGATGTCTGGCCTCCCCCGCCTCATCCTCCCATCTGTTCATGCCGCTGAACAGACTCTAAAGACCCAGAGTTACTGCACTGCTGGAACATGCATTCTAGGCCCTTGAAATGGGCTCCTGCCCCAAGTTGGAGGCCTGGAACACTGAGCAGGAATGGGAAGTTGAGGGCAGGGCCGGCCCAGAGCTTGACCCTGCAGGTCTGCTGGGTGCCTGGCCTGCACTAGACCCTGGGAAACAGCTAAGGGCTAATCCTAAAAAGCTCACAGCCAGGGTTCATTGGCTGCTTGTCCCATGGCCCTTTTGCCAAGGATCAGAGAAGGATCCTGCTGTGGCAGGTCATAATGGTCCTTCCCATCTGTAGCCAAGTCCTGGCTGGCAGGGACCATGATCCCCATTTTGTGGCTGAGGAAACTGAGACTCAGAGATTCGAAGGGACACAAGCGAGATGACACAGCCAGCCTGAGTCTTGGGTCTCCAGCTCCGCCTCCAGTGAGGAGGATGACGTGCTCTTCAACCCCTAGCTGCCTTGTCTCCCCTGCTCTCAGAACACTAACCCTACCAGACTGCAGAAAAACGCTGTGTGTCTCTGGAGCTCTGAAAGCCACTGAAGTGGCTCCTTCCCACCGGTCTGAGCTGTACCTGCTCATCTCTCCTTCTGCGGCCCACGGTGGTGCCAATGGTCTTGATCACGCCAGGTCTTGGGAGGGCCATGTGTCCAGGGACAGAGGCCAGGCCCGGCAGGGGGCTGTAGGGGTGCGAGCGAGGGTACGGGTTGGACATGGAGGTGATCACTGTAGGCTGCACCATCCACTGCAGGTCCTGGCTGGTCGTGATGGCGTTGATGGTGGGGATGAAGGCACTGCCTGAGCCAGGCATATCTACCCGGAATTTCTGAAATGAGGAAAAAAATACAATTGAGCCAATAAATACTAAGCTGAACAGGATGCTTAATAATAACTGAACAGAGCCGAGGCAAAAACTGGCACAGAGCAGGGTTAGTGCTTGGAGGGCAAGATCCGGCCCCCAGGTGGGCCTGGACAAGTCCTGAGCATCCAAGAATCAAGAGGGGAATCTTAACTATTCCTGGGGCTTCACGTCGGACCTGCTCCCTGACTGGGGTCCTGAGAACTCCATCCCCAGGTGGCTCAGTGAGGAAACTGTCGTATCCCAAATGACTTCCAAGATAAACGTGGTCCCCAGCACTCACATTCGGCAGGCCTTCTTGGCAGTTCTCCAGGATACACATCTGCAGGATGTGGCACCTGGGTCTCTTAAGCCTCTGAGTCACCTGCCAACTATTTCTCAGGGTACCGGCTCAGGACACCTTGAAGGGATTTGCACACCAGTAGCTTTGGACCAACAAAGATCACCAAGGGAGCATACCGTGTCTGCCTTTGTCACTTTCCAAAGAGGTTCAGGACAGAGCTATGACTCCATCAGGGCACAGCCAGGTCCAGGAAAAGATGTCCTCTAACCCACGAGACTAACAAGTAGCAGCATTTGCAGCCAGACATCCTTTGCTCTCCTTGTCCCTCCTCCTTTCCCATCATTAGCATCTTGCTTGGGGCAGACCGGCTGAGCGTGTCTCTCTGCTCAGCTACATAGGCATCGATCTATGTTCACAGATGTTTCTGTGGGAAACTCTGGTGCTGCTAGTGCAGTTTTCTCCCCGCTTCTTAATTTATGCCCAGACCACGTTGCAGAACTCTTTGGAACATGCTGCAGGAAGCATTCTATTTAAAATATAAGATGATGACAGAGTATAGAAACTAAAATGGGCTGTGCTCCTTAGCAGTTGGTCTTGACCTTTCTCCAAGGCAGCTACAGGAAAATGGAAGAAGTGGAGAGGAGAGGAGGGCCCCCCACTTCTAGCTTTTCAGGGGAAAGTCCCCCTAATGGAACCCAGGTGAACCTTCATCTTCAGATGACTCCTGGGTCCACATAAAGCTTCTCCAAGTAGTTTCTTTCCCACTTAAAAAGTGGGTGAAATGATGACAATAGCTAATGTTTCCTGGGCACTTACTAAATGTCAGACACCATGTCTTACCTAGATTATCTCACTAAATCTCCCTCTGAGGGAAGAACAACCATTAGCTGCATTTTAGGGACAGACATCTAGGCTCAGTGAGATTAAGTACTTTATCCAAGGCCACATTGCTAATAAGCAGCGGGCTCAGGATTCAAACCCAGTCCAGCCCAACAAAGAGGCCAGAGCCTCTGGACACAGTGTATAGAAGCTCCTTTGCCACTACTTCTTTCCTTCTCAAAATCCAGCCCTAAGTGCTGGTTATCTACCCCCACTGCCCTCAGAGTGTCAGGTCATCCCCTATAGACCTTCCCTCTCACCAAGAAGGTCCCACAGGTCTGTCTGGCCCCGAATGGAACCCCACTATTCTTAGCATGGATGCTGTAGTACCCTCCCTATGCTGGTCCAATCAGACCAACTAGGATAGAAGCATTCACAGCAATGGAAGCTGGAACCACCACTGTCTTTGCCTCGTCACATCAGGGCTCCTGCTATGTAAATGATGCATAGAGTACCTCACTACAGCTGACGGAGCTGGGGACCCCTTCTTGCTCAATTCCCTCCTATCTGCCTGACCCTAGTCTGTATGGTGGAACAGCTGCCCCACCTCCCAGACCACCCCAGGGGCCCAGGCCAAGGGCATTCAGTGAAGAGAGCTGCCCAGCACAATGGATTCTAGGATTCTAGAGGAAAGTTACCCAGTGTAATGGATTCTGGGGTTCGGGAGGAGAGCTGCCTAAAGCAATGGGTTCTAGGATTCTGGAGGAAAGTTAGCCAGTGCAATGCATTCTGGGATTCGGGAGGAGAGCTGCCTAGAGCAATGGGTTCTGGGATTCTGGAGGAAAGATACCCAGCACAATGCATTCTGAGATTCAAGAGGAGAGCTGCACACAACAGCGGGTTCTGGGATTCTGGAGGAAAGTTACCCGGTGCAATGCATTCTGGGATTCAGGAGGAGAGTTGCCTAAAGCAATGGGCTCTGGGATTCTGGAGGAAAGTTACCTAGCCCAGTGCATTCTGGGATTCGAGAAGATAGCTGCCTAGAGCAATGGGTTCCAGGATTCTGGAAAAAAGTTACCCAGTACAATGGATTCTGGGATCCTGTGAAGAGAGCTGCCCAGGGTGATAGATTCTGAGTTGCATTTCTGAAGGCAAACAAAAGTGGGCTTTTTATCAGGCACTGACTGAAAAGCAGCAGGTGTGTGCACGTGAAGGAGGGAAGAGTGCAGTGAACAGGAAAGCATCCAAGTGGGAAATGATCTTCCAAGAGGAAAAATGGCCAATTGGGGCTGGGCTGTGAGTAGGCAGAGTCGTGAGAACAGCAGGCATGGCTGAGTGTGTGTAGAAGCACCAAGTCCCAGACAGCTATTTTTTTCCTGAGCTGCTGGATGGGAGAGGTGGGGAGTCAGCACTGCACTCGGGGTCAGGAGGCATGGGGTTGAGGCTTGTCTTAGCCACTGAGTGCCTT
Source organism: Macaca mulatta (assembly GCF_049350105.2). Taxonomy (NCBI): domain Eukaryota; kingdom Metazoa; phylum Chordata; class Mammalia; order Primates; family Cercopithecidae; genus Macaca; species Macaca mulatta. The sequence goes on from NC_133418.1 coordinate 96,580,094, forward strand.
GCCCTGGGCTCAAGGACTCAATTCCACGGATGTAAAGGGGAATACTCATCAAACTCACCGCACTGTCATGAGGATTAAATGAGTAGCTACTTTAGGCTATAAAAGCACACCAGTGGTTCTCAACCCTGGCTACACATGAGAATATTCCAAGGAGCTTGTAAAAAATACACCAATGTCAGAGCCTCGCCATTAGACCTCTAAAATAATTGGTTTGGGGCCGGGCTCTGATAAACTTTAAAAAAAAAAAAAAAAAAAAACCTCCCAAGGAGATTCTGTTCTGCAGCCAGGGTTGAGAAACATTGCTCCTAACAAATGGAAGGTCACCATCACCATCACCGTCACCATTAGATGTGCCTGTGCACTCCGCACAGGAGCCTCCAGGGGGAAGTGCCAGCTTCCCACTCCTGGGAAGCTCCCAACTTTTAAATTCCATTTCTCTCCCCAAGCCAGAGTCTGGGTTTGAAATGCACCTGAGGCATCCAACACCATGGTTTGATAGGACCCCCCTCCTCCACGGGGAAGCTGTTAGCCTTCCTTCTAGGAAAGCACCTAAGAAAGTCACTCCTCATTCCAACAAATAAAAGTGCTCCCGTTTTAGGCTTGGGGAACGCAGCAGAAAATCTGAAGCAAAGCTGAGGGACAAAGACCCCTTGGGAATAAGTGGATGCCCATTAGCCCCTCTGAGGCCCTCCAGTCCACCCGCTGTGGAGGGCAGGTCCGCGGTGTGTGCTCCCCAGTATACATCAGCCAGATTCCTTGCAGCAATGGCTTGGTCTAGACAAAACAAGACAGCAATAAAAACCAGCCAGGAGGTAATGACTGCCTCTGAAAACGCATGTACACCTTGTTTCAGACAGGAGGTAAAGCCATCTGGATAATGCACTGGCTCTAAACTGCAAGGAAAACAATGTCCCATCCCCAGAGGGGCCCGGGGCTTTGATAAAGAAGGCTTTTGTCTCCAAGAGGAGCCTCTCTGGGAGACACACAAAAGTTTCAATTAGATCTGGCAGATGGGCCTTGTCTCAACTCCCAACATGTTATTCAGAAACGTGTTATTCAGAAACGTGTTATTCAGACACTGGGGCAGGAGAGAAGAGGTGAAGTTAGGAGTTTGTGGTCCCAGAAGTTAGCCTAGCATTCCTCTACGCCAATAGACCCGAGAATCAGCCAAATGTCACACTGGAGATAAATCATGGTTCTCTATGCACGAGTTAACATTAAGCACAAACCAAGATAGAGCTGCTCAGCTGGGGGCTACAGGGCTGTTTCAGACCTGCTGCAGTGTCAGGAGTGTGCTGGGAGTGAGGGGATCAGGAGAGATAACCCAAAAACCTCACTTGGCTCCCTGGGACTCTGTAGCCAACATGTTCTCCTTGAGGACACTTTGAAGATGCTGGATGCCTGTGTAGCATTCCAGCCTGGCAAAGCCTCCAAATATTTTACCATGTCACCCTGTCAACTGCTGGGTGGGCAAGAATGCCTATAAACGGATATAGTGGTCCCCCATCCACCTCCTAGAGCAGAGTTTAGCAAACTTTTGCTGTGAAGGGTCAGACAGCAAATATTTTAGGCTTGGTGGGCTATACGGTCTTGGCTGCAACTCAATTCTGCCACCACAGTGAGAAAGCAGCCCTAGATAACACGTAAACAAATAGGCATGACTGTGCCACTGAATTTTATTTAGAAAAATACTCAGACCATAGTTTGCCAACCCCTGTCCCAGAGGTTCATTCTCATCTCCCATGCTCAGGTTGCAGGGAAAACAATACAGAGGAAATAAGAAAGCAAAGAGTCAGAACTGAGATGTTCCTTCAACCCAGGTAGCCGAGGAGATGGGCTCTCACTCATCAGCTTGAACCTCCAGACCCTGAGTCGACGTTCAAACCTGTACAAGCCTTGTGGTCTTTGGGCATGGAAACGCCCATCACCCTGTTGTACCCTGTTGCTAGGGTGCCACGGGGCTGCTTAGGAAGGATGCGTGTGCTCCTTCCACTGCCAATGAGCAACACAGCTGAGGACATGGACCCTCGAGGGCCACCAAACCTCAGCAGGTCAGAGACGTTCCCCAGCCCAACAGTTGCTGATTTGGGAAAACTGCCTCCTGAGACTCTATACTGGAGCCTTGGCTTCAGCCATGAACCCATGGCTTTTTGCTGACAGGTATTGGAACTAGGGTTTGGGCCCCTACAGGCCTGGATGCGGCCGAGGGCTTATCCCAGAGACTTGTGAGTGGGCAGAACTGGTATGTGAGATGGAAGTCAGGGTTGGGGTTCTTGGCCCAGTCCCTTGGCCAGGCAATTCTCCATCAGATGGATTTTCGTCTGGGTTGTCAAGCATTCAAGCCATGAAGCCCTGTGGACTCTGTAACCTGCCTTGCCAGGCAAGCAGCTATGATTGAGTGTATCTAGGAAGGGACTGGGTTCTTTCCCTTTAAAAACCCTTTCTTTAGATTCCCAGGATGGAAAAGGGACAACTCCAACATCCTAGAGATTGGCTCCAGAGAAGAGAAAAGGATAAGGGCACACGCTGTCTCATACTTCCCATCACATCCCCTCTGAGGTCCAGTTTAATGCAAATGCTTCGTATTTTTACTGAACCTGGGATGTTCCCCAAAGCCTTCCATAAGGAATTTAACCAGTCTTCATAGGTTCTGCGTTGAACATCACTTTGACCTCTGACCTTTCATTCCTCTCTGAAGAAATACCACTATGTCACAATGGAAACTGTTGCTAATAAGTTGTAATTTCCCAAAGCTTTACAGTTTATAAACGCTCTCTTAGGCGACCCACCTCCCTTCAGCCTCCATGCTTTCCTGGGTTCCCTTGAAAGAGTTACTCTATCCTCCTCCACCTGGCTTCCTGCCAGGAGGAAGATAACCAGGGAAGGAAAGAAACAGAAAGAGAAGGCAGCCCTTGCCCAGGTTCCCCAGCTGCTTCCCTGCCAGGGCCCTTTTGGCCAGAAGCGCCACACCAAAGCACTGGGGAATTCACCCCGCTATTCTGTGGGCCCCTTTGGAGCCCCCACAGCGCCCCAGAGGCGCTACACTCCATGGGAATGACATGTCCTCTCATCCTCCCTTAGAGCCACAGGAAGGTGAGCCTAGGAAAGTGTCACTGCCACGGGACAGGGCTGAGAGACCAGGTGTGTCAGGAGAAACCTTACACCTTCCCTCTCCAGCCCAGGGAGCTGAGAAGGGATAGAATTACCAGATGGGGTTTGGAACAGATCTATTTCCCTCAGTCAGGGCAGTTGCTGTCATTTTGAAATACTGTGGCCACCAAAAGACAACACATACAACACAGATGAGACATACCCACAAAGTAATGATGCTATTTTTTTCTTTGTTTCAACAAATAGACCAGAATGTTCATCTCCTTAATTCTCACAACCAGTATCTTTATTCCTATCTAACAAATGAGAAAAAAAAATCCAAGTTATTGATGGCAAAGGTGCCTGCTTTGGTGTCTTTTGTCGTGGGCATGCTCTCCCAGGTAGACTCCAGAGGCCTGAAGGACACGGGGTCCCACCCTACTTTGGACTCAGCGGGATCATCTAGACTTGTATGTCAGACTTGGCTCCAAAGAGGCTTTTGGTAATTTCCAAATATCAAATTCACCCTTCAGAGGACAAAGATTTGTTAGCAGGGAGGATTTTCAAAAGAATACGCTGAAAGCAACTGCAAAAGAGGGGGTACTGCAAAACCTTTCTCAGTCTGAGAATAGCCACAGCATTCGGATAAGCATTTAGTCTCCTCAAGGAAAAAACAAGGAAGGGGACAATAGTGATTTGGATGAATAAGTTCTGCTGTATTTGTATTAAGATAGAAAAGAAAAAAACAAGTCTCCCAATTTTACCCTCACCTTGAATAATAAGACAGGCAGAAGCAGAAATAGGTAGTGGAAATGCACTCAGGGTTTTGGATAGGAAAATTCAACTGCCAGTCAGACAATACATGACTGCTATTTCACCCCAGTCCCTTTGATGAAAAAGTGAAGCTGACTTCCACCATCAAGAATCAGCGGAACAGACAAATTCTTGGGATAACATTTTGTTTGATCCTAATCTGCAACATCTGTAAGATCAAGGGGGAAAAAAAAGCACCAGACCCTTAATCTATGCCTCCCACATTCCCACCAACTGAACAAGCCCCCTCCTAACATAAGCACATAAGAAAACACGCCTTGGGAATTTGAACAAATTGTGAAGGCACCCTAATGAACAGACAGACATCAAAATAGAAAAAGAAAAAAGCACTCCTTTTATAACCAGGTTTTATTTAGAACAGAACAAAAAAGAAACTCAAAGTCAAGCAGTTCCTAGTTAACCAAGGTTAAATATGTGGCATTTATTTGTCCCTCATTAAAAAGAAAAAGCATCCTAAGAATTCCGAACTCACCAATTTAACACTCTGGGACTAGAAAAATACATTCCCAAGATAGTTGTCCTACAAATTTCCCGTAGAGGGCACTAGAGAGGTATGATTGAGGCTGGCTTGGGAATCACAGTCATTTCTGGTAAAAGTTCTTTGATGTGAGGAATGTCCCAGTCTGGTACAGTTGGCAAAAGTTCACTCTGGGGAATTGTGTGTGTGTGTGTGTGTGTGTGTGTGTGTGTGTGTGTGTGTGTGTGTGTGTGTGTGTGTAAGTGTGTGTTTGTGTGTCTTGGGAAGGAGTAGTTGAGGAAGAAGAGTGTTAGTCTGGTATTCCTTAACTCCAAAAAGGAAATACTGCCCTTGATTTATTTTCACAAGTCATCTGAGAAACAAATAGCAGCCTTGGAAAAGTTCTAGGTCTTGTTTTTGTTTTGTTTTTTTCATTAAAAGGGGGCCAGCTGATGAAAACAAGTTATGAAATGACCTGTGTTTGTGTAACTGGCTGGATTGCGTAATGCTCAGGCCCTGAAACCGTAATAGTCAAGCAGCCAGGCAGGGCATATATCTGGGAGATGTTTTCCTAGGAAAGTTAGGAGAGAAAAAACAACAGCAAAAAGAAAAATCCAAGAAGGGGAGGTGTGTGCAACAACTACTGACAAAACAAAATCACCAATGACCAACTTTTGAGATTAAAACTATAACTGGAACAGGAAATATTTTTCATGCCTCAAGTTCCTGCCATATATAAGAACAGAGGCTGGAACAAAGACTAGTCTGCTCCCCCCACCCCCAAAGTCACTGGAGCTCATGGCCATGTGTTAAGATCCAGCTTCATGAAGCTAGAGGGGATGGGAAAGCTCTGGGTTGAAGAACTGGCAACAAACTGATCAGGAATATTGGACTCCCAAAAGAGAGACCTGAAAAAAATAAAATTCACTTCCCCAAAGAAAAACCAGAGAACTGTCTCATATGGATCAGTCCACTGAGATATGCCATAAAAGAGAAAGGCCCATCCACTAACTGCCAGGGAAGTCTCCCAGTAAAGGAAGCTGAGAGAAATAAAGTGATTACAGGTTTTATCTAGTATGTAGTAAAGTTACCTCGAGCCCAAGATCAGGCAAGGTCATAGCACAGACTTGTGAAGGAACAAAAGCCTCTGAGGTCAGTCCTCAGGACCACAGAACGATTTTGTTCACAGTTGGAGCAACGACGGAAAAATCCACCCCGTTCCTCCTCGTCCCCCACCCAACCACGACCACACCAAGGAGCGGACAGGCCAAGAACCTCGTCTCAAGTGGCATTACCTTGCCAGTCCCTCTGGTTTGAAAGGCGTCTCACACACTGCCAGGTCGAATGGGCAGGCGTCTATGTGAGAACCCCGTGCACTGGTTATTACTAATTGCAAAATCCTCATGTGTTACAGCATGCTAGGAATTAGCCAACAGCTGCTTTTTGCTTCGGTAATGAGGCCCTATTACACTCTGCTGGACTGAGTTCTCTTCCTTCTTCCTAGCACTGGTTTCCTGTCTGATTTTCTTCCAAAACCGGGAATTGCCTCCGCTCACATCCTGGGCTCAAAGCCCTAGTGACACAGATTATTCAGTTGGGGCAATGATGTCCGGTCTGACATCCCGGCAGGCCCCAGGGTCTATGCTAAGCCAGGCAGTGAGATTGTAATACTCCAACGATAACTGCCAAAGACACATTAGGGAAAAGAACAGGGAAGAAATCAAAAGATCCCTTCCTGATTCCAGGGAGGAGGACAGGCGTTTGGGGTTTGTTGAACGGGAGACGGAGGGTACAGACTTCAGCCTATTCCCTCAGGATGTTTACATTCAATACAAACCACCAACGGGGCTGGGAAGCAAACATAACCAGTAACTTTTCGGATTTAAAACTCATCACCTTGGTGCTCAATACGAACGGTGCATTGACTGCACCCTCAATGAACAGACCAGGCTGTCTCTACTGCGGGTGCTTATAGGAGCACCATGGGAGGCAGAGGGAAGGCAGAAAAGCCATTTTGGGGACTCATCAGGTATAGGGAATCACTTTGGAACAAGGGATCCCTCATCAGATCCAAAAGAGAGCCATGTTCCATAAGACTTTCCAGCTGAATCTACCCCTCCCTGGAAGCCCACCCCAGCCCCTTCTAGAGGCCAAGGCCACCGCCTTATGGAGCATCCCTTGCTGCAGCCAACTGTGCTAGACTCCACAGATGCTGACCACCGTGGGCTTCATGTTGTATTGGGCCTGCGTTAACCCAGCTCTCTCTTGAGACAGAGCGGGTGGGGAGCCGCAGCAGAGGGCAGGCACGCCATCAGCACCCCCCCCCCCCCGCCCCGCAACAACAGTACCTTCCTGGTATTTATAAACACAGAGATCACACGCACAATCCCTCCACCGCAAACCAGTCCGGCTGCTTTAGAAACAAGTTGTTTTCTGCTTCCAGAACCACCCAGGAGCCTGTGTGATGTCTCTTCCCCCACCCGACCCCCTCTTCTCTCTGCCGGCCTCCTTGCTCCAGGTACCCCCAGACCCTCACGGTGCTCCTTCGTTCCTGCGGGGCAGTGCAGCCTCCTGTCCTCGACCCTTACAGAAGACGGGCGGGCAGGCGGGCATGCACTGGGCACACAGGCGGCATGAGCCAATCAAGGCTGGCTTCTTCCTTCCTGACCTTCGCACCTGATTCCCAGAGCGGCAGCCCTCGCCCTCGCTCCAGATTACTTGAAGGAGTCCAACCATGTTTCTGGATCCCCAACCCCTTTCAGAAAGGAGCTAAGACTGATGGAGAACGAGGAGGGGAGAGAGAGAGGGCTTTCCTGAAAGAATAGGGTCCCAGGATGTCGAAAGGTGCCAGTGGGTGCAAAGATTTTCTTGTCTGTCCACCATCCAGAAAGAAGACTCGGGGCGGGGGGCGAGGAGGGGCGGGCACTGGGGAGGGGGAGTAGTTCATGGGAGGAGGTAACAGGCTCTTCCTGGTAGGGGGCCTACAATTCCAGGAGTTTATCTGGGTAAAATATAATGTGGGAGGAAAAGGGCATGTTGTCTTTTCAAGCCCACTCCCCAATCCCCTGATGTAAAAGGGGGTGGTGGGGGAGGAGAGGACGAAAATCCAGAACTTAACAACGGTGGCCCGTAGGTATTTTTTCGCTAAGAAAAGGAAAAGAAAGCAAAAGAGGCAGTGGCGGCGAGAGGAGGGCAGGGGTCCGCCCGCGCCGCCAGGTGCACCGGGGCCCGCACCTACCTGCTGGCCGCCGCCGCCGCTGGAGTACGACTCGGCGTGCGCAGGAGAGCCGCTGCTGCCCCGGGACGAGGTGTCAAAGTTCCCGGGATAATCCTGGTACATGATCCGCGGTAGGGGCCGGAGGGGAAACAGGGTGTTTTTCTTCCCCCGCCCTCGCCGCGGCCGCGCACCGGCTGCTGCGCGCTCGTTCGTCCGCCGGCCGCGCCGCGGGCTCTGGGTTTCGCTCCTGGGTTTCTCCCCAACCGCGGCGGGCGAGGACAAGGAGGCGGCGACACCTCGGGAACAGCGTCCCCCGAGCGCCTCTTACGGCACTTCTTTCCGGCTCTGAGAACGCCGCGGGACCAGTTGTCCACCCGGTCCCTCCCTCTAAAAAGTCGGCGCGTCTCTCGGTCCCTCCCCTGCGCGCGCCCTCCCGCCCCCGCGCGCAGCCGGAGCTCAGCCGGGACCCACGGCCCAATCAAAAACTGGAAATTAAAAAGACTAGGAGCCCAGAGAGCCTGGCCTGCCAGCCCCCGGGACCCTCCGATTTCAGACAGGGCCAAAAAGGCGGAAAGAAAAGCTGTCCGCTGGGAGAAACTTCTGTTTCTTCCTTTCAGAAAAGGAGCCGGAGAATAAACTTCCCGTGGCCGACTCGCCGCCGGAGTTTCGGGGCGGCTCGGATACTTGACTGGGAGAAGGCGGCGTGCGCCCGTCCCGCGGCCCCGAGCGCGCCAGGGGGACAGCGGCTCGTGGGGCTCAAGCTGAGCTGGCGCTGAGAGGGACGCGGCCCTGCTCCCCGCTCCGGCGCCCGGACCTGCACCCCTTCCCCGGCGCCCGCTCCCGGACGGGCCCGCCTCGCCCGACCGCGCCTCTCCCTCTCCCTCTTTCTGTCCCCGCCGAGCGCCGCTCGTTCGCTCGCTCGCTGGTTCGCTCGAAGCCCTAGCGCTCTGCCCGAGATGAGTCACTACAATGGCACGAGTTCAACTCACACTCTTTATTCTCCAGCCCTGTACCATGTGGATTCACTCACGTCAACCCCAGACTCCACCTTGCAGGGAGGAGCGCACGAGGAGGCGGGGGGGGAGGAGGCCGCGGAGGAGGAAGAGGCGCAGGAGGGGAGGAGGCGGGCGCAGCTCTTCCCTCCCAGCCCCGGCTCCCGGCCGCGCTGACGCCAGCCGCGCACCCCGCGCGAGGAAGCCAGGCGGTGGCCCGGGCGGGAGCGGGCGGCCCGCACGGTTGGGGGGCGCCGAGGCAGCCCCGGCCCTCCCCCGCCCCCCGCTCACCCCCCGGGCCCAGCGCCCTTGGTCTGTTCCATTGGCGCACGTTGCCAAAGATGGTCATTTGCGTTAGAGGACGCGAGTGCGGGTTTCCTCGCTTTCGGGTGACGTGGAGGGAGAGGGATTCCCTCGCCCGCTCCCGAGTGCGCTGTGGCCTCTCCCCCGCCCCGGGAAGGGGCGCGGGGCGGGGCCCCGAGAGCGGCCGCGCGGTCTCGACTCCGGATTTTAGAAAATAATCACAGCCCTGACGGCGAGACGGGCGGTTCGGTGCGGCGCCACCGGGAGGCCGGGAGCTGGGCGCGCAGAGCCGCTCGCAGGGAGGGCGCGGCCGCGCGCGGTCGTAGGCGCCCTTCGCGGCGCCGCCGAGTGCAGCGGGCGCCCGGGGCGCGCAGGGTGCCCGCGCCGCCCTGCGGCCGGGTCTTGGCGGGGCGCGGCGCCGGGCGGGGCTGGCCTGCCTATTTTTCCCTCCGTGGCGGGCTGCCTACCGCTTCCCTTTTTGATTTTTGTTTTTCATGTTTTCGGTCCTACAGTTAATTCGTTAGGAGTAGCCTTGAAGATGAAATTAACCGGGCAAGACATTCCGGCTGCCCTGTACGCCGAGCAATTAGGACGCATCTAATAAGAGTAATCGGGCGTTCATAAGCAAACTCCCGACTGTTACGAATTAAAAAAAAAAAAAAAAGTAGCCAGCGAGAGGGTGTGCCCCAACGTTGTCGTCTTCAGCTGTTTTGGAGCGAAGTTCAGGGCGCGGGTAGCCGGACACTTGGGTCCTCCTCCCTCACTGGGCGGGGCTGGGAGGGGCGCGGCGCAGGGTACAGAGCACAGACCTTGGAGCAGGAACGCCCGGCTACGCTATTTACGAGCTGTGAGATCTTAGACCAATTCCTTAACCTCTCTGGGCCTCAGTTTCCTCCTATAAAGGGAAGGAGTTTGGAGCCATGACCTTAGGCCCTTCTCTGCTCTGGAGCTCCAGTCCTTCTGCTGAGATGATGGTGTGTGAATGGAGAAGTACTGTAGCGGAATTCAGGGAACTTAGGTTCTGGCCCAGGGTCTGTTAGCCTCAGTTTACCCAATTCTTAAGTAGCACCAGCCGTCTGTACCCCACAGGGTCCTTATGAGGCCCCAAAGTTAAGAGGTGTTCTTGAGAGTCCATTGCGGGCAACTCGCTGTGCACCGTCACACAATTTCTGTCCTCAGTTTCCTTATCTGTAAAGTGGGGGTGTTGGTAGGAAAGAAAAATAGAGCCGGGAACGCGAAGCTTTCCTGGGGCTCTATATAAAGCGCTGGCATTTCCGGGACGGCTGGCGGCATCTGGCCGCCCCAAGGGCCCCAAGATACGGTAATCCCAAACAATACTCGGGGTCATTGTTTACAGCTATAAAACACATTCTGTCTTGAACGCTATCCCCAAGGACGCGCGCGCGTGCGCGACGGGACGAGGCCAGCCAGACTCCTCGCACCTCCGCTGCTGCCCGCTGGGCAGAGTCCCCAACTCCGCGGGCCCAGGAGAGGGGTGTGGGGCAGGCGGACGCGCACGCCAGCCGTGGGTGCTTTGCTTTTTTCTTCCTCCTCCCCATCCCTGCGTCCTGGCCTGCCTGGGTGTTTACGCGCCTCTCCCAGCAGGACTGAGTAAATGCAGTCCTTTGACGCAAAACGAATCAGTCCTTCCCCAGCGGCAGCAGCAAAACCCAGAAAACTGGGGGTGGGGATAGGGACGGGAGGGGCACAGAAGAAATCGTGACACTTTCCCACTCTCTTCTCAGCCCCTCCCCGCGCCACGCGGGCCTCAGGCCGCCCTAGCCAAGTCTTGGGGGCTGCAAAGGGAGGCGCGGCGAAAGCGCCCTGAGCCCTCCCAGTAGCAACCGCGTGTCGGAGCGGCGCGAACAGACGCACTTTTGGTTTTCGTTTGAGCAGTAGAGGCTGCCCCGCCCTCCCCCACCTGGCGCTCGAAAATCCGGGTGCTTCTGGGTCTCTCCCACACAGTCCTTCCAGTAATGCGGGGGGAAAAGAGGCGGGGGAAGGGGAGCAGGAGCTTCCTCCGCGGCCTCCGCAGTCCCGGGCGCGCCCAGCCCCGGCCCGGCGCCGCCGGGAGCGCGCGGGCGAGCGCACCCTCGCGCCCTCGCCCGCCCCCGCCTGCTAGCTCCCCGGTCCTTTCCTTTCTTGTGGGTTCCCGTAAAGCCCAGCAGCCTGGAGACGTCTGCAGAGCATCACGGAATCTGTGCTGATGCAATTCACTAGCCTCCCTTTGGTGCGCCCTGGCCTGCCTCAGAGCGCTTTGATCCCGGCCCTCTCCTACTCCAGAGCTCGTGCTGGCTCCCTCTGCCCGCCGGGAGGCCTGCGTTCCGCCGCCGGCTCACCCCCTTTCAGTACTCCCAGCGCCGGACACACAACTCTGTGCCCTGGTGCTGCTGCGAGACTGACCTCCCCAGGTTCAGCCAGTGCCTCAGCGAACTGTGCCTGCCAAACCGAGAATTCAGCCTCCAAGCCTAGTTCAGTGCCCTCTCCTTGGGAAATCATTCCAGAGTCATCCAGTTAGAAAGGGTCCTCTGGCTCCCTGGAATGCTAAAAATAGAGGTGACCCTTTATCGAGTGCTAAAATCAGAGCCAGGCACCATGCTGAATACAGGGCTTGTTCAGTGGAATTCTCAGAGCAAACGCTGGAGGTGGGTATTATTCTCTGGTTGCAGAAGACAGTGAGATTGAATAACTTGTCCAGGGTTAGTGAGTTAGTGATCGGTTAGGAGTGCAGTTGAGATTTTCCGACCCCAGGCTCGTCTTCTTCCCCAGGACATGGCATGACCTGCCTCCTGTTGGAATGTCTTTGTCTCTCTCTTACTGGTCTTGGAAGACATGGTCTTTATCTGGTGCATGACTTTATCCTACACTTAGAGGTGTTCCTTAATTCTCCACTGAACAAATAGCCTCAGCACCATCCCTCAGCTTAGAGAAGAGGCCATGTCAAGTGAGGGAAGGGAAGGGAAGGGGAAGAGGGAAGCTGGGGTGGGAAGAAAAGGGTAGGTGAGCTGTCTTCTCATTGCCTCTTGGTCTCTGAGACTTCTCTGCCCCACTTTTGCCGGTCTCCTTGTTTGTCCATCCTGGCCAGTGTTTGGCCCTTGAGAGATGAGGAATCCCAGAATAGCTGGCACCTCTGAGCTGCGCTGGCCCACACATCTCAGCACGAGATAGTTGAAGCCCTTTCACACACATCGCCTCACTTGTCCTTACACATGACATCTCTGAAAGGGATATAGACAGCAGAGTGACTCTGGATTGCCAGAGAGGAGGCTTAGGTGCAGAGTGGCACAGCAGCCTACTCAAAATTTTCCAGCTGTAGGTGTCAGTCTGTGTTCAAAGCCGTCTCACCTGACTTTAAACCCAGCACTTTGCTGTTTGCCATGCTTCCAGCCTTGTAAGTTTAGGAGCAAACTCCATCTCTCTTTTTCTTTTTTTTTTTTTGAGACAGAGTCTTCCTCTGTCCCCCAGGCTGGAATGCAGTGTTGTGATCTCAGCCCACTGCAACCTCTGCCTCCCGAGTTCAAGTGATTCTCCTGCCTTAGCCTCCCAAGTAGCTGGGATTACAGGAGCACGCCACCGCACCTGGCTAATTTTTGTGTTTTTTGTAGAGCTGGGGTTTGACCATGTTGACCAGGCTGGTCTCAAACTCCTGGCCTCAAGTGATCAGCCCGCCTTGGCCTCCCAAAGTGCTGGGTTTACAGGCGTGAGCCACCATTCCCAGCTTACATCTCTTAATGATACACTGTCCTCTATATCCATCATGCCTGAATGAACCTGCCATCATATCTTTATAGTAAATCATACTTTTTAGATGATGTAATATTTCTGAAAGCCAGATGTATCTTATAATCGATGACTATTGAATATGGAAGTGTTCCCGTTTTTGTCCAAAGACCTGTGAATCACTCATGGGTCCATCAGGAAACAGTCTTTAACCCAGATGGTTCAAAGGATGAGGCTTTAATGGAGAAACTCCTTATGGAGTTTCCCATAGAGGTATGGGCAAAGTTAAGAGGGAATTGAGGCACCCAGAGCCTAGTAACGGCAGGAAATGATGACCGTCCCTAGGGTTGAAAAGAGGAGGCAATCATGTTATTGGAGCCTAGTGAGCTTGGGACCATGAAGGAGGGGCCATCCAGCGGGTAGAGGGAAGGAGCCCCTGCCAGAGATAGCCCACTGAAAGGGAGGGAGAAGTTGGGGTCAAGAAATACCAGACCATCTCTCCCACCTCCTGCCTCCTTCTCTGGCCAAACAGCGGGAGCTGCTGATCCATGCAGTCCACTAAGGTTGGCCTCCCAGGGCACAGAGAAGGGCAAAGAAGGGTAAAGAGCAAATCTAGTGGGGCACTCAGCAAATGGGGAGTAACCAGTATAAATCCCATTAAGCACATGAGGGATCTAACGAGGGATGGTGTTTCAGAATGAGGGAAATAAGGTAAATCAGTGAGGCCTTACACCTCATGTACTGTGGAAGTGAACACTGGAATAGCCTGAACAGCTTTTTGAAACCACATCTCCCCTCTTTACTGATAACACGAAACCACTCACACTGATACTTGAGCCACTGAGCCATGTATTGTATCTTTCAGGTGTGGGGCAGAGAAAAGGCTATACCCGCTGATGAACAGGGATCCACTCCTGGGGAAGAAGCAAGCATGACTTTCTCTCCTGTGGCTTTATGCGACCTCCTTGAAATTCCAAGAGCAACCCTCCCAGCTAAAGTCTTCTCAGATGTGACACATAAGCCTTCACCCTACATGATTCCCATTTCATGAATGGGCTGTACACCAATGGAGAAGAAATGAAGACAAGAAATATCACTCTAGAGGCAGTCATATCGTAGTTTTAAAACAACGATCTCCATCTGGGTGCGGTATTACACGTCTGTGGGTGTGTAAAAGTTCATCCACAGGCTCTGCCCTTAGGATTGCACCATTTTATTCATTTTACTTTATATATGTTACCCTCGATTTAACAAAAAACAAGAAGCAAACAACGACAACAAAACCTTTTTATTTCCTTAGAACACATTTAGAGTTATATTGAAGTGTGGGCAAGACTTTTGAGAAAGCATATGCAAATGAGGCCGTTCCGGCCGACCCCATGAGGCCCCTAGGAGGCTGAGTGGAATCAGTGCCTTGGCGGTGGTGGGGGTGGGGGGACAGGAAGAGGGTACTTCCCTGCCACCAGTTTTTTGGTTTTGGTTTTTTTAAAAGCCGGATACATTCCAGAGATAAAGTGACCAGTGCTCTTATTCAGAAATATCTTTATGAGTCAGAACAGAAGTCACCCCTGGTAGGAATGTTTGTCAGGTTGGGAGAAGAGAAACAGGACAACTTCCCCTGCTGCTTCTCTGGTTCTAGGATCTGCACAAGGAGAGGCAGCACAGGGTTTGGCTTCCAGTTGGGAAATGGAGCTCCAAGGGCAGCCCTGCTGTGGCGGGCTGTGTGACCTGGGCCAAGCCCCTTGACATCTCCAGACCTCGGCTTCCTCATCTGCCACCAAGATGCTGGATTGAATGTTGGATACATTGTAAGGCAAGGGAGACACAGAAGTCCTAAAGGAGGTAAAGCTTTTCCCCGCTGCCCCTCCATCTGGATGAATCTCCTGCCCAGCATCTTCAAATCCCACTGTGAAACACGATTCTGCCCCCTTCCTATTCTGAGGATCTGGGAAAGCAAGGGGGAAGGGGCTGTCGGGAGCCCTGCTTGCTTCAGGCCCAGACCAGGAGGCTCAGGCAGGCTTATCTACTCCTCATGGGGTGGGGGGCCCAGGATGCTGCCAGGGTCTCACAGCCATGGTCTCACAGCCACTATCAGCCTGTCCACAGGGGTATAAGAGAAGCTGGAAGCCTAGATGGGCGCTGCCCTCAGGCAACTTCCAATCTAGCCGAGAAGAATGAAGAGTAACACACAAAATATTAGGGGCATGAGGCAATAACTGTGGGGACACCTATAAAAACCTCTAATTGGGCTTACCTGGTACCAGACAGTATTTTAATTGGATCATATATACTGCATTAACTCAGTTAATATTCACAACACCCCTATGAGGTAGCTACAGTTATTATCCCCATTCAGCGATGGGGAAAACTAAGTCAGAAGAGGTCAACTTGCCCAGGTTTCCAGAGCTGAAAAGCAACAGAGCTGGGATTTCAATGCAGGTATTCTGGTCCCAGAGTCTTGGTACAAATGGTGTTAATGAACTCTTCTTCTGGTAAGAGCACCCCAATTTTCCTTTGGAGAACCTCCACTTCCCCATTTCATGTGCCATGGGTGACCCTACCCTTGAGCTCTTGGGGTGAATACATGGACACACGATCCAGTCCTAACCAAACAGAACATCTCGCTTCCCTACAGTTAGTAGTAGGTTCAGGATTGTAGCAATGACCCAAGACTGGCTTCTGAGAGTCACATTTGAGACTATGGCTCAAACTCTTGGAGAAGCGGAGAAGCAGTCTTTTTTCAACTGAGGCACTATACTCTTTATTACTCCTTAAAGACGGAAATACCAGGAAGAAAACCAAGCTAGAGGGCGGCAAAGCTGAGCAGTGGAGAACAGCAAGTTCCTGATGACATTGTTTGATGGCCTAAACCCCACTATACCTCCAGTGGTTATCTCCCTGGACTTTCCTGTTATATGGAAATTATCCCTTTTGTGTTGAAGCCAATTTGAGTTGGATATCTGTCACTTATGACCAAAAAGGTCCTAATGTACTAGTGAACGCAGAGCACATACTGTGAGCACCTACTCTTTTTTTTCTTTCTTTCTTCCCCGCCCCCCCGAGACGGAGTCTTTCTCTGTCACCCAGGCTGGAGTGCAGTGGTGCAATCTCAGCTCACTGCAACTTCTGCCTCCCGGGTTCAAGTGATTCTCCAGCCTTGGCCTCCTGAGTAGCTAGGACTATAGGCACGTGCCACCATGCCCGGCTAATTTTTGTATTCTTAGTAGAGACAGGGTTTCACCATGTTGACCAGGCTGGTCTCGAACTCCTGACCTTGTGATCCGCCCACTTCGGCCTCCCAAAGTGCTGGGATTACAGATGTGAGCCACCACACCCGGCCCAAGCATCTACTCTTCTCAAGACATTTCCAGAAAAACAAATACAGATAAGAAAGGATCAGTCTTCAAAGAAGTTGGAAGCTGGTGAGGGATAACAAAGATTCTCCAAAAACTTTAAAACAAGTCAGAACACAATTGACAGCACAAGGCAGCTACCCGGGTTCTCGGGTTAATGCAAAGGGTGAGAATTTTCTATATTGGATGGAACACATCAGAAAAGTTCTCACGAAGGTGGTAGTGGTGAAATTGGCCTCAGAAGTCTGATAGGATGTTGGCAGGTGAAGGCAGGGAAGCTACAGGGCAGACAGCATGAGGAAGGGCCCGGGTTCAGGGAAGTATGGACATGCAGGGGCAAGTGTAAATTGATGGGATTACCTGGGACCAAAGGAAAGGTCTAAAACATAGGCTGGGGCAGGGTGGGGAAAGGATAGTTCTGAAGTATCTGAAGTATCTCCAAATATTTGAAGATATTCCCCATGGAAAAGAAACTAGGCTTATTTGGAGTGACCCCAGAGGACAAGGCTAGGACTAAGAATGGATGCTTGCAGATGGAGGAAGTAGACCTGACCCCTGACTAAGGAAGGTGGTGCTACCTGTTTGGGGCAAATGTTCAGAAAGAGGCTGGGTCTGTACGGTGGATGCTGTGAAAAGAGACTCAGAAACGAAATGAGAGTCGAATTAGCCGAGTTTAACATTCTGTGAGTTTTGTGCCAGACTTGGGACTCTACTGCAGGCCTGCTGGCTCTGTGCGAACTCACTGAACTGTGCACATGATTTGTGTACCTTATGTATGTTTTAGACTTCAATAAATTCACTCCAAAATACCACCCCCTACACACACACACACACACACACACACACACACACACACACACGGAGAGAGATCTGAAGTAAGTAGGATTCCTCCACTGATCATTTCTTGAGAAGCGAGGAGAAGACATGCTCTGGGCTATGCTTTAAGCAAGAGTTTTCCAAACAAATTTGCTACTTTCCAGAGTGAGATGTTTTTTCCCATGACCCGTGGGACACATGTAATGGGCTGCAGCCTAAAGTTGAAAAGTCTGGTTTTAAGCTGATCTCCCTGGTGGCAGGGTAAAGAATGGAAGGCAACAGGAAGAGCCCAGAGAGGAGGCTGGCGGCTTGACTCTTCTGCCGTGGTTCGGGAGAGAGGTAGGGAGACTTTGTAGCAGGGCCAGGTGACAGGAAGGCAAGTACACCTCAGAGAAAGAGTCCAACTTCATTGTGTGGGCAGGCCCTGCCACTCCAACTGCCTGGGGTACGCTCAGAGGGACAGAGGAGACCTGCATAGACTCAGCCAGACATCTCAAGGACAGCACACACAGACCCCATGGATCAGCTGCCGTGGGTCACTGAGTACATGCGCTGCTGCCTGGGGCCCGCACTCCCCACGCCTCTAAAGACACAGAGCCTGGGGAGTGGTGGCTGTGTTATCTGAGCCAAGGAGCAGATCATGCGATTTCCTGCTCAGGACATGTGAGAGGAGAGGGGATGTTCCTGGAAAGACAGAAGCAAGGGAGGAATGAAGAAAGGGAGGGAAGGTGGGAGGGACTCCACTGGTTTTTCTTTTGAGGCAACTGTGCTGTTTCCAGAAACAGCCTTACGTTTGTAGGCAACAAATGGGGGTTTGACTCCCGGCTCTGCCAGTTGGAGCTTCAGTAACCTTGACAAAGTCACTTCATCTCTATATATCCAGTTCATTTGGAGCAAAGAATGTTGATTGTGTCCTTAGCACACAGCAGAAAGGGCCATGAGCTTAGGCCACAGAGGCCTGGGTTCAAATCTTGGTTTTGCTGCCTGATAGCCAGGGGACCCTGGGTAGGTACTGAACCCCTCTGAGCCTCACTTTCCTGCCTTGTGATGTGGTGATGATAATGATAACACCAAGATCTCCAGGCCGCGGTGAGAATTACACATGTGTGTATTTGTCTAACCATCCACCCACCATCTGTTTATTTATACTCTGCCTTATTCCCAAAAGGATTTCTCTAGCTATAGGAAGAGTCCCTGAAACAGCCCGGAAGGGGCTTGGCACATGGGTGATGCCCACAGTCTTACATTTCTTTCTCTGCCCATCTCACAGGGTTGTGGTGAGGCTTCAGTGGGATAATGTTTCTGAAAATGTCTCACAAACTGGGAAATTTCATACACATGACAGTGGGGAAGAAAGGAAGTGTCCGGGGAAGCTGAGGTAGGCAAGTGTGTCCAGCAGCTTACGGAAAAAAGAGGTTGGGGTGCTGAAGCTCTGGGGTCTTCCACCTACCAGCTGGGGGCCCCTGTGCTGTGGCACCTGGAATAAAGCAAATCTGGGAGAAGCTGCGTCTACAGGATCCTGTAATGTCAGAACTAGAAGGAACTTGAGAACATATTTGGTGCAATCCCCCACCATTATACAAATGTGGGAACTGTGGTTCAGAGAGGGAAACAGGCTTGCCTCATGTCACCCAGGGCGCCAGAGGCAGAACTGGGCCAAGACCCCCATATCCTGATGTCAGGCGCAGGGTGCCATTTCCACTGCCCCATGCACCTGGGAGCCCAAGGCACCTCCCTCACTCTGGCCTGGGGCACCTGGAAGCAGGTCTGCAGGAACTTCACTTCCCAGGAGGAATTCTGGGAGCTTGGGCAGAAAGGCTCAGTCCGCTCCCCTGTAAGTGTGCCTGGGGCCCTACCCTGTTGACATGCCCAGGGGCTCCTGAGCAGTGACGTTAGCCAATGAATAGAACCCACAGCCAAGACCAAACACAGAGCCTTATTGTTAGGGACACTGATTACTGCACTGGGTTGGGCATTTATTTATTATCACATCTTTCTTTTCATTAACAGAAGGCAAACATTCCCCACCCCAGTAGCTAGAAGGCTACTTACCTGCACGAGAAGACAGGTGATGTCTCTCAAGGCTGGGTTAGGAGCAGATCCGACCTCCTTGCAGGGTCCTTCCATCAGATCCAACTCAGGCGAGGGGAGGAGAGATTCAGGTCAGACCAAGGGAGAGCACCCTCAGGATGCAGAGGCCGTTACTAAATAATGTCGAAAGCTGTGGTGTGGGGTCAGGAGCCAGACAGATCTGGCCCTGCTCCACGCTTTGCTTCTTGACATTTGGCATGACACTAAACCTGCCTGAGCCTCGGTGTCTTCACCTGGAAGAGTTTAGAGGTTAAAAGGATGAAATAATATATGTGTGTCAGCAGCTAGCATGGTATCTGGTACGGGGCACTCAGTAAACAGCTGGATCTCAGGGCACAGCGAACCTTGTTTCTGCAGATGAAACTCTCGGGTAAGAGACACTCCATAGAGGTTGATCCTCTGAGCCTGTGTGTCCTCTTCTAGGAGTCTTAAAGACAGAAAAGGATAGGAGAGGGTAATAGCCCACATGTCATCTCACACTGGGCAGGGGGAGAAACGTGGTAGCCTTTTCAAGACACTCCATTCTCCTAATTCAGCTTTCCTGTCAACGTTTCCATCTCTCACCCAGCCCCACCGATTCCATCAGTGAGTGATCCTCAGTCTCTCTCCTTCTTCCATTAGGACAAATCATTCAGATCCTTCTTTTTCCCGACTAGAAGCACCTTTCATTTGGGGGGGTCTAGGTATTTCTTGCTCCCACTTCATAAGCTTCAACTCCTTTGAGATTGTTTTTTTTTCCCTGCCCCCCCCCACAGCCAAGGTAGAATTTAGTTCAGACCTCCAAATAAAGCTTCCAGAAGACCTGATTCAGAGACAGCATTACCTAACGAGGATGGCTGAGCAGCGCTGAGTCTGAAGTGGAGACAAGGTCTGGATCTCCAAGGGACAGAGCAACAGAAATACTCCTTACTTCCCTGGCTTCCTCCCACAGGGCCCTCAGCTTCCTGTGGTGCCAGGTAGGGGCTAGAGAGGCCCAGGGCCCCTAGGCAGAGGCCATGGCCCACAGCCTCACCCTGGCTGTCTGTGGCTTGGGGCAGGGGCCTCTAATTTTCCAGATTATTTGTTACCTCCAGCAAAATGCTTAACAACAGTGCTAGGGATGGGCATCTGAGCACATGAGCTATTAGGTTTGACCTAAACAGATTGTGAAAGCTGGAAAAGACCCCGAGGCATCACTGAAAGCATTTCCCCAAACAGTGAGGAAGTTTTGCAAGGTGACAAAAGAAGATGGTAGTCGATAAAAGCACTGTATTTTCAAATAAGTTTGGAAAATATTGGGGTTCAGTGGATTTCTTTACTTAGGACTTCTCAGAGCCTTTAATGTACCAGTGCAAACTGTGAATCTCCAGGATGCATTTCTCAAAAGCATTCCATGAAACGGTGATTCCGCCACTCCCTGGTGTTACGGTGAGGTAACAGGCACAGACTGCTAGGGACAGAGCCACCAGGGAGACCGGGGTCTGTGCACTTTCCCTGATATCAAAACTAAGCCCATTCATCCTTTTTCTCATTTTGTTTTTGCCTTATAATCAGGGGCAGAGGCGGTAGGGTTGGAAGGTTTATTTATTTAGATGTATTTTATGTACTCTGAAGACCAGAACTAAGGCTAGTGGGTAAAAGTTCCTGTTGAGCAAAATTTCAGCTCCACCCAAGTAAGAACTTTAAAATAATTAGACCTGTTTGGACATAGATGGAGCCAACTCCTGCCCTAGTGAGCCACCCATCACTAGAGGGGTCTAAGCCACAACCTACCAACCAATGAATGGTGTAGCAGGTTGAATGGTGGTCTCCCAAAAAGATAGGTCTGTGTCCAAATCCCAGGAACTTGTGAATGTAAGCTTATTTGGAAAGAGGGTCTTTGCAGATGTAAGGAAGTTAAGGATCTTGAGAGGAGGAGATCATCTTGGATTCTTGGATTATCTGGGCAGACCCTAAATTCAACAGGAAGTATTATAAGAGTGGGGTAGAGGGAGATGACACACACACAGAAGGCCTCACAAAGACAGAGCAGACAGATGCAGGGACAAGCTAAAGAATGCCGACAGCTCCAGAAGCTGGAAGTGGCGAGGAATGGGTCCCCCCAGGGCCTCCAGAGGGAGCGAGGCCCTGCCAACACCTTGATTTCAGACTTCTGGCCTCCAGAACTGTGAAAGAGGAAGAGTCTGTTGTGTTAAACCACCGAGTTTGTGGTCATCTGTTACAGCAGCCACAGGAAGCCAAGAGAGGTAGGGGTGCTGAGGAGGAAGGCGGCGAAGGAGTCTGTGCTGAGTGATCCCAGGGCCTCTCCTGACCCCCTGCCCACTGGTCGTCACCCCCAGTGATACCTTTGATTCAGTGATGAGAAAACTGTGGTAGGATTTCCCGTCTGTCCGGCGAAGGGGGAAAGCAAATGGACTCAGTCTCAAGGCAGAACTTGAGCTGCTGCTTCCATAGCTCTGCCAGAGCCACCAGCAAAGGTGCCTACTTTGGCCTCTTTAGAAGATAGTCCCTTAAAGTCAAAGAACCTACAACCAGCTTCTAGCCCCCAGGGTGTCAGACCATCTCCACTAAGTGGTCAATGCGCTGCCAGGCAGGTGCCAGTCAAGACGGGCTGAGAAGCTAGGAGTGGGGCTGTGAGGCCAGCTTCAGTCAGTATCAGTCAGTACAGGGAGGCTGAGCAGCTCAGGCAGCGGCTGCTGCTACCGAGGCCTTGCTGGGTCTGTTCTGTGTCGTGAGGTCCCCTGCCTCAGTGACAGAAATCAGCCCAGTGACCCTCCCCCCGCCATACACACACACAAGGGAGGAGAGCTGGGCACCCATCCCCCACCCCGTGTGCAGCCTGTTCCCTTCCTCTGCTACACGCGTGCACTTTTACACGCACTCAGGAGCTCTGTTGCAACAGCCTCTGTGCCCGGAGACAAGCGATAACACGCCCTCCTGCTCGTCTCTTCTTGCCTTTAGTGCCTGGCAAATTAAGACCAAACCCAAGTTGCAGGGCAAAAGAGGATCAATTACCAGGGAAAGGAGGAGGCTGCGGTTTGAATGTCTCAGCAGAAGTTTAGGGAGACCTGGGGACAGGAGAGAGAGGGGCTGAGGCCAGTGCTCCCTTCAACACTGCCAGCTGTCCAGATGCCTGCAGCCATTGGTAAAAGCAAGTCTCAGTTGCTTTGTCCCTAAAGCCAGGAGCCCAGTTGGTTGTGTCAATCAGGGCTGGCCGCTCCCTTCCTCCTTGGGGAGCAGAATGAGCTTTGCCCACCTGGTAGAGCGGTGCTGGGTGTCCTGGGCAGGAGTCCCAGCCCTGGCACACCTGTGTGTGCAGTCTGACTGGCTTACCCAGAGCCCGGCAGCCCTCAGTGTCCTCTCTCCTTCCCTCCCTCTCAGGGTGGGGAGGGTTCCCACCTGCCAGTTTCCATCCAGGCAGACCCATGCTTCCCCGCACACCCTCAGAGACCCAGGCATCCACCTTCAGAGGTGGCCTCTCTTTACCTCTTGGTTTCCCCCTCTCCACTGTCCAAATTAGCCCCAAACCCAATACCACGCCCCAAACCTGAGTTTAGGGGGAAGGGAACTTGGCATTCTCCCCTTTCTAGGTCAGAATGTTTGTAACCAAACCCTCGGGCTCTGCAAATGTTTGCTCGTGGGCTGTTTTGCTCAGCTGGGGCAGGGCTGGGCTGAAGCCCCCCGTCCTCAACTGCCTTCTCCCCCTCCCTTCACCACCCTAATTTCAGGCTGAACTCTGCGCATTTAGGGCTTAATTAAACTCTTGTCTTGCTTTCAGAAGAGACACTTTCTGCCCTGGGGAGTTGCTACCGTGCTTTGTGGGGAGGGCAGGTCTGAGCAGGCTCCAGGTGAGGGCCTGCTGGGAGGGAGAAGGAACATCCTTGCTGGAAGCTGCCTAGCGGTGGCCGAGGGGGAGCTAGCAGGGTGGGAGGCTCAGAGGGTGCCCACGTCAGTGAGGGTTCCCCCAGGCACAGAGGGTGTCCCTATCTCCACCACTGCCTCTGCGTGCCTTGTTCAATGATCACAGGTCACGGTGTCCAGGTCACCCTGTTCCTGGTGCCTGCCCCGCCCTGCCCCGCCCTGCCCCGCCAGTGAGCAGGAGCCTCCTGCACCTCCCACCTACTGCTGGCTGCACCCTGCCCTCGCTGTCACGAGGGCCAGGCCTCCCACCCCAAGGAACCTCGCCCACCCTGCCCTCACCTCCCACATGGGGCCAGGCCCCCCACTCTAAGGGACCTTGCCTACCTCCTGGGGCCCTCGAGAGAAGGAAAAGGACCCAGAAAGTGGGCTCTGTGATCCAGACCCTCAAACCAGGCACGTGGTGACCACACTCCCAACCACTAGGACGGACCTGCCTTGTACTGGTCCCAGGAAGGACCCCGTGGTGTGGAAGTTTCTAGAGAAGCATGTCTCAAAGGGGCTGCTGGCTTTGAGGCCTGGGTTTGCCCTCACCTGTGTGTCCTCCAGCAGATTACTGCATCTTGCTGAGCCTCAGTCTCCCTGTCCTTAAATCGAGGGTACTATACCTGTCCCCCGAGGTGTCTAGGGGAACGGAAAGACATAACGTAGGAGAGAAAGCCTGTTGCTAACTTAGGTAAAAGGCTACACAGACATGAAATGTTACTTCTATCGAGGCTGGGCAGGCTGTGAGCAAAACTGTAATAGAGCTTTTAGTATTGTCCCCGAAAGAAAATGCTATATGCACCGCCCCCGTTTCGTTCTGTAAGTCCCTGCATGCGCTCTCCCTGGCCAACGAAAGCTCATCATTGCCACCCCCTGCATGTCTTTCCTTGGGCTTCACAAGCCGCCTCAGGATTACTCCATTGGTATTCTCCGTTGCTGTTTTTACCAACAGGGAAACTGAGGCAAGGAGGAGGAAGACCTTTGTGCAGATCACACAGCAGGTCTGTGAGATGGCCAGGAGCCTGAGCCGGGGCTCCTGACACCCTGCTGGATCCTCAAGGTCCTGCCACTGTCTCTGGGATGAATCCGCTTTCTAACATTCTTTAAGCTTATGCAGGGGCAATCATGAAAAACAGTGTTCTGGAGAGTGTGGCTTTAAGTTAAGCAACTGGGAGCTGTCATTGCTGGCAGGGACCTCAGAGGTCTCCTAGGTTAACCCCTTGGAGCACTGGGCCTGGGAGAAGGAGAGTAGCTGCCCCATTGCACAGCTGTGGTCTCAGAGCCTCTCCGCCCCATACAGGGTTGGGCTCACCCCTCTGTCCCAGGAAGCATGGTCCTCCCCCAGAGAAGTTCAGAGGCAGGACATGTCCCCAGGTGATGCCCAGTCAGCCCAGATGACCCTGCTGTCTTCCATTCACTGAGCCCAGGACCCCAGGCTTTTCATCTTCCCCTGGGAGGCCCCAGAGCTGCAGTCTCCGCACACTTCAAAGGCCTTCTGGACATGATCTCATTCAGCCTCACCTACTCACTCGGGGTGGGGAGGGGGCGGGGAAAGGCCATTGAAGAGCAGTGGCTTGTCACAGTCACACCCTTGAGCAAGTCAGTGTTCCTCTGTGTACCTCAGTTTCCCCATCTCTAAAATGATGGTTAATAGGGCCTAGTGCTAATAGTCCCTGCATGGCCTGTGGTTGTATTAGGGCCAATGAAGGCAGCAGCAAGTTGCCGGGCCCACCGGAGGTGAGAATAAAACAAGTCAGTTTCTTCATGAGAACACTATGCCCTTCCTTACAGGTAGGAGGAGACCACAACACAAAAGTGCCTCTTATGGGACCTGGTATATGTTGGAGGTTGATGGTCATTAGCCCTCCTAGCCACAGAGGCCTGGGAGTGGGGGTGCCAGGCTGCCGACCCCATCAAGGGCTCAGTGGACAAATGAGTCCCTAATCTATCTTTTTTGGAGGAGGTCCATTTGCTTCCTGAAGACATTCAGGAACCACCCTATAAATGCTACTTCTCTTCCCAAATTGCCAGGCCAGGCCAGCAAAGTCCATGCTTATGGGCCTCCTCCTGTTTTCCCGAGTCTCCCCTATGCAGCCACTCCAGGGGCCCTGGTGGGCTGGGAGGCTCTGCTGCTGCCCCGCTGGGCTCCTGCCCCCTGCTGGGCTGGGTAGAAGCCCCCATTGTCTGAGCCCTTCCCAAGGGCCGGGGGCTGTGAGTTCCAACCTTCAAAAGATTTCCAACTTACTGTGTGGCCTCAAGCCAGTCTCCTGGCTTCTCTCAGTTTCCCCAGCAGTAAAATAGGGCTAATGACCATCAGCCTCCTGCACTGGGGTGTTGTGAGAATAATTAAGGTTTGTGAAAGGCTTTGAGATCCGTGGATGAAAGGCCCTGGAGAAGGAGAGTGTTATTATCCATTATTAGTACTGTTATTTTCCATGCAAGGATCTCAAAGCCTTTCACAGACAGTAATTAGTACCTTGCAGGGGTGTTTTGAGGGTGATTAGTTCCATTTCACATATGGGAAAACTAAGGCACAGAAAGAAATCAGAACAGGGCAGAAGGGTAAGTGCTTACCTAGTATACCTAGAATTTGATGCTGCCCAAGCCCGGGTGCCCTCGACCCCCAGGGTCCACTTGGGGCACCTTCCTTTGGAGCAGTCAGTCAGAGTCCACAGGGGGCCAGTGAGAGGCTCAGAGCAGGCACCTCACGACCTGCTTCCCTGATTCTTTCCTTCCCCTTGTGCTGCCCCAGGAAGTGTGCACTGGGCAGCCCATCTTCAGTCTGGTTGGGCGGCAGAAGCCGGCATCGAAGGCACTGGAAGGAGGGCAGCTGCAGGAGATGGGAGCATAGGGCATGAAGGGGCAGAGACAGTCAAGACCCCGGGCAACCCCTTTGCACCGGGGCTTTGAGAACAGACTCCCTATTTTTCTCTGCACTTCCCAAACTCCTCTGGTCACCTTGTATGTGGGATCACATTGAGGCTTGGCACCAAGGGCAGCCCAGCCTTTCAAGCTATCTTTACAGGAGCAGCTAAGAGAGGTAGAAACAGGAGGTTACAAGACTGAAGAGGTGGGGTGGGCTGCCCACCACATTGCGGGGACAAGAGAGTCCTCGGTTTACCTTTTCAGGAAGAGATGCATTTGCTTCCTGGGGACAATCAGGATCCCCTGGTGCTTGTGGTTGGTTCTATGGCGCCCTGCCGTGTGGATTACAGTGACTATTAAAAAAAAAAAAAGTGTCCCAGAGATAGTAATTTGAAGATAGCTTGCACTTGTTTGCATAATAAGTCATAATTCCAAGCACGTAAAGTAAAATCAATTCATTAATGCAGCAAGCTGCAGAGGCATTCAATAGAGGTATTCAACAGCAGGCCCAGCCTCGGAGCATCAGTCCCCACCAGGGTTGCCCTGTTACACAACTCCTTGCAATCGTCCTGCAACCCACTCCCTAGGACAAGAGCACGGGATGAGAGACACTGATACTCAGTGGTATATTGGTAAATGTTTAATACCCAGTTCTTAAAACAACTCCCCCAAGTAGCCCCCCAAGCCACAAAACAACAATAACCTGATGTATAGCATTTGCAAATTGTCATGGTTTAAATGCTTCTCTCACCACTGATTTCAAGCTGCCAATGCGACACCAGCCAGTTCTCCAAATTCCTGAAACTTTGACGGTTAGCTCCCATAAGGCAGGTTGTTAAGGAGATGGGTGTAAGATGGGTTTTGTCTTGATGAAGGGAAGGAAAAAGAGGAGGCACAGGGAATGTTCAAAGTGTGAGGCCTCAAGACAGAGGCCCTGGCTGGAAACCTCACTGCACTCTGGGCCTGCTTCTGCCTCTGACTATTAAGAGTGAAAACAGACTATTAAGGGAGCACAAGAAACTTTTAAAAATGACCTGTACTGTTCAGAGAAATAAGAGAAGCTACGTATCTGTGAAATAAAGACAAGAAGATATATATTACAAAGGGAGACCACAGGAAAATAAAGAAGAGCTCTTTGAAATTAATGTGATAGAAAAATTAAAGACATCCAGTAGAAAAGTTGGAAGATAAAGTTGAGAAACTTTCCCAGAAAATAGAATAGAAAGGTGAAAAATTAGAAAAAACAAATCAAAACAAAATTAGAGATTTAATCCAAGAGGTTCACCATCTGACTATATACTAATAATTACATATAAAGAGAATGGGGAAATTGGAGGGAAAAAATAATCAAATAAATAATAAATAATAAAAGAAAAATTTTCCGGGACTAATGACATGGGTGACCAATATGAAAGTAATCATCAAATGTCTTTCAGCAAGACAATTGCCAGGCTGGGCGTGGTGGCTCATGCCTGTAATTCCAACTGTTTGGGAGGCTGAGGTCTGTTTTTCATGATTGCCCCTGCATAAACTTAAAGAATGTTAGAAAGCAGATTCATCCCAGAGAGAGTGCTTTGGAGAGTGTGCCTCTAAGTTAGGGGACTGGGGACTGTTAGAGCTGGCAGGGACCTCAGAGGCCTCCTAGGTTAACCCCTCGGAGCACTGGGCCTGGGAGAAAGGGAGTAGGCCGAGGTGGGAGGATCTCTTGAGCCCAGGAGTTTGAGATTAGCCTGAGCAACATAGATCCCATCTCTACAAAAAATAAAAAAATACCCGGTTATGATGGCAGGCACCCGTAGTCCCAGCTACTCAGGAGGCTAATATGGGAGGATTGCTTGAGCCCAGGAGTATGAGGCTGCAGTGAGCTGTGATCATGCCACTGCACTCCAGCCTGAGTGACAGAGTGAGACCCTGTCTCAAAAAAGAAAAAAAAAAAAAAATGCCAAGTGCTAATACAATATATGAAAAAGACCCAAGGAATATTGTGAAATTTCTGGATGGAGATAGATAAAAGAATCTACAAACTTCCAGAGTAGACAGAAAATAGGTCAAAAGCAGAGGATCCAGAATTAGAATGAAATCAGACTTCTCAACTGCATTGTTGAAAGCAAGAAGACAAGGGTGCTTGTTTTTAAAATTATGAGGGAAAATGATCTTCTGCCTGTACTCAGTCAAAGTAAAAAAGTGAAGGTAGAAATATACATACAAAATCTTCAGACGTGATCACCCCAAAAAGGTGACCTCCTATGAATCCGTTCCCTGGAAGATCTAAGAAACCAGGAATCTAAACAGGTGAGTGATGAAAGAAGTCTCAGATGACAACTATGTAGCAGTCATGAAGGGCAACCTATGCAGGCTGGAACCAAAGGGTGGTGGCCTCCAGGAGGTATGTCTCTAAGGACAAAAAAGTCCCAGACCTGACCCATTACCAACACGCTATACTGAGGGGACTTTTACACTGTCAGAAGGTTTGGGGCCTGGGGCGGTGACTCATGCCTGTAATCCCAGCACTTTGGGAGGCCGAGGCAGGTGGATCATCTGAGGTCAAGAGTTACAGACCAGCCTGGCCAACATGGTGAAACCCTGTCTCTGCTAAAAATACAAAAAATTAGCCGGGCATGGGGGCGCATGCCTGTAGTTCCAGCTACTCGGGAGGCTGAGGCAGGAGAATCACTTGAACCTGGGAGGCAAAGGTTGCAGTGAGCCAAGATCGCGCCACTGCACTCTAGCCTGGGCAACAGAACAAGACTCTGTCTCAAAAAAAAGAAGAAGAAGAAGAGGAAGAAGAAGGAGGAGGAGGAGGAGGAGGAGGAGGAGGAGGAGGAGGAGGAGGTTTGGATCAGAGGAGCCATATGGCAGCAAGTTGAGAGTAAGTGCAAAGGTTGGATGTAAATAGAAGTTAGGGAAATTCAGGGAAGACTCTTCAGGTTGGTTTATGTTTGCTCTGAAAAGTGGGGGTCAGGTCATCTGACAAAAGGGATGGGGAGAGAGACAGGTGGGGGCATGAGGACAGAGGTAAAAGTTTGGAAACTTAGGAGCAAAAGGGACTGTTGACCACAAGTAAAAGCACTTCTGGGCACTGGGCGCCACACATTTGCAATGGCACCTGTTGGCAGAGCTGTGCAAAAGCTAGTTGCAGGGTAACCTGGGGTGGTGTTAGGTTTATTCACTAATAATTTATTCTGAAATAACTTTAAACTTACAGAAACATTTCAAGAACAGTACAAGGAACTGCTATATCCCCTTCACCCAGTTTCTCTGATTGTTAACATTTTACCATATTTGTGCCCTCTCTCTCTCTCTGTGCCTCCCTATTCCTGCCTCTCTCTCTTTCTATGTAGATATGTATAGAGAGTTGCATCTTTTTTTTCCTGAACCATTTGAGAATTTCAGAATAAGTTGTAGACTTGATGCCTCATTACCCCTAAGTACTCCAGTTTATATTTCCCCAACACAACATCTTCTCCTTGTTACTTATTAAATCCTCCAAATTAGGAAGTCATAATTAATTTAACAACATCCTCCAACCCATGGACCCCATCCAGATTTCTCCAACTGTCCCGATGATGCCTCATTTGCCTTTCCGGTCCAGGCTCCAAGTCAGGGTTCTGAGCTGTGTTGAGTTGTCATGCCTCATTCGTTTCCTTGAATAGGAAACAGATCTTCAATCTCTCCTTGTCTTTTGTGACCTTGACAGTCTTCAAAAGCACAGGCCATTTATTCAGTAGGATATGGCCCCCAAATAAGTCTGTCAATTGCCACTCTCAGGCCAAGCATTCTTGGCAAGGATGCCACAGAAGAGATGCCATGTCCTCCTCAGGGCATCACATCGGGCTTATGATTCTGACCTGTCCCCACCATTAGTGACATTAACCTTGACACCAGGTCAGGTTGGTGCCTAAAGGATTTCTCCACCGTACACTCACCGTCTTTCCCTTTGTATTTGAGAGGTATGTGGTGAGGAGACACGAAGACTATAAAGCCTGTTCATCATCAAATCTCGCCCACCAGCCTTAGCATCGTTTGATGACTCTGACCTTAATCAATCACCATTATGATGGTTGCCAAACAGTGACTATTTCTGTCACTGACTCTACATTTATCAGCCGGCATTCCACTGTAAGAGTTTTCCTTTCTCCCTCACTTATTCATTCATTCACTTATATCCATCGAGACCCATGGATCTCCATTGTAGTTAAAGCGTTGTGATCTGTTACTGTAATTATTTATTTGGATGCTCACATTGTCTCAGTTTTAGTCGGTAGGAGCCCCTTCAGGCAGACTCCTGTGTCATTTTGACATGTCCACGTTATTCTTTGAGCACTTCCTTACTTTCTGACACAAAAAGATGTTCCAATCTCATCTTGCATTATCTCTGTTCCAGTCCTGGGATCACCCCCTTCTCCAAGGATCTCTGGTTCTGTTCAGTGGAGAATGGCATTTAAAAATTAAGATCTGGGGCTTTCTAGCTTGCTGCTACTGGGGTATCGTTGCCTCGTGGTAATTGCCTCTAATCAACAGCACCGGTTGTCAGTTCCAGAATGATGTTAAACAACAGTGGCAAATCCTGGCATCCTCTTCTCGTACCTGACTTGAACAGCAATATCCCTGGTGTTTCAGCATCACACATGGTGCTGCCTGTTGGTTGGACACAGACAGTTTCCAATCACATCAAAGAAGCATCCTTCTATTCCAGTTTTACTAAGAGGTTTTTTTAAAAGCAGCTATGTTGGATGTTATAAAATACATTTTTTGGCATCTATCTAGACAGTCAAATTGTTTTTCCTCTTTTGACCTATTAATGGGAACTATAGTACAAAGTTCAACAGTATTAATCATGCTTGCTTTCCCTGAATAAACTCTATTTGAGCAGGATATATTTTTTATAATATAATGCTTGATTCATCGCGCTAGTATTTCACTTAGAAATTGTATGCTAACCAGTCCCAAGTGAAAAGAACCTAGCATTCCCTTTTTTATCATTGTGTTCAGATGCTGGCATTGGAGGTGAGGTGGAAATAGAATACAAGTGAATGTGTAACAGAACTGAGAGACTGCGGGCCATGGAGGGAGAGAAGGAGGAGCAGTGGTGAGAAAGGTCCCTGCAGGCCTAAGGGAGAGGCGGGTGCACAGGAAGGTACAGTCTGAAGGGGGATTTTAAGAATGCAGCCCTTCCAGGTGGAGTCAAGGCTCAGATTTTGGCCAGGGAGTGGCTTGCTGAGAGAAAGCTGAAAGTCCACAGGATTGCAGAGGTCAAGAAGCTGTAGGCAAGGGTGCTGGATGGGTTGCCTGCCAGGGTGTCGAAATCTTCCCAGGTGGCGGCCCAGAGGCTGGCTGAATCAGTGCCACGGTGAGTAGGGTCATGACTTGGAGTCCAGTTGTGGGATTACAACTTGGAAAGGAGAAGGGAAAAGCCCCCAAAGTGAGAGGCAGCTTGTTTTTCTTTATGAGACGGAGTCCTGTTCTGTTGCCTAGGCTGGAGTGCAGTGGCACGATCTCTGCTCACTGCAACCTCTGCCTTCCGGGTTCAAGCAATTCTCCTGCCACATTTTCCCAGGTAGCTGGGATCAGAGCCCCACACCACCACCAGGCCCATCTAAGTTTTGTAGTTTTAGTAGAGACGGGGTTTTGCCATATTGGCCAGGCTGGTCTCAAACTCCTGGCCTCAAGTGATCCACCCGCCTCAGCCTCCCAAAGTGCTGGGATTACAGGCGTGAGCCACCATGCCGGCCTACTTTTTTTTTTTCTTTTTTTTTTTTTTAAATAAGGGCGAAATAGCCTGATACAGAGCAGTGTGGAGCTGGAGAGAGCCACTCTGTCCTCTCCTCAGCTCAGGTGAGGACGTGAGAGCCAGGGGAGCTGAGAGCCCTGCTCCTGGAGGCCAGGGACTGGGGAAAACCAAGTGGCCAGGCCGCGGGGCTAGGACAGCTGGAACTGCTGCTGAGGGATAGGCAGCTGTTCTGTCCCAACCCCAGGACCAAGGAGTTCACAGATGTAAAACACTTAGTGCCTGGCACTGAGCAAATCTAGTAGCACTATTAGTATTAATTTGTACAAAGTAATTAAATGTTTTTCAGGTAATGCTAAAAGGCAGTTCCAGACACTGCCCAAGAAATGTGATTGACACATTCTGCTACAGGCAGGCGGGACGGTCTTTCCCCCACTTTCCCCCTCCCTTTCTCATTTGTAGATCCTTCTGGCATTCTCTCATGTCAGCCAGGCCCTGGCTCAAAGCTCAGAGGCCACACTGACAAGTGGCATGGACTCGGGCAAACTTGGGCCTCATCTGTAAAATGGGTACTGATGCCTCCTGGAGTTGGAAAGGGCATCTGTGCTATGGCCCCCGAATCCAGCCGGCACCCTGAGCCCAGGATCACCAGTGCCACAGGATTGGTCACTGCTCAGAGGCTGAGCAGATCCCAGGAGCAGAAAAGGGAAGAGAAGGGGAGCCCCAGCCAGGTTCTGGAATCCCACAGCCCCGGCAGAGGAGCAGGAAGGAAAGGAGATGGGGAGAGGGCTTTTCATTCCACAGAGGCGGTAATTCATCATGTCTTAAGATCCAGGAATACAATCCAGACACCGGGAACTCCAAGGCTCAGGAGCACAGAAAGGCTAAGTTCCTTCGCCTGTGGTTAGGTGGGTGGTCTCTGCAGTTCCCCATTTAAACTGGGAACTGAGCAACCAGCCACTACCACACGCCTCTGTCTGGCCCATTTCTGGTCATGGTCTTAGTCCCAAAGGCCCTTCTAAGGGCCTTGGGTGGTCACTGGCCCTTCCCAGGGTCCCTGCTGGGGTTCTCCCTCCCCCGAGTAGACTGCTCACTCCTCAAGGGATGGGGCTGGCGGGAAAAACTGGGGTGAACTTGGGGGTTTGTCCTAAAAATGCCTCATCACAGAGCTGGAAGGGACAGAAAAGACGGCCAGGTTGGAGCTTCTTGCACGATGAGGCTCTCCCAAGGGGCCTTCATCCTGGTGCGCTGCTGGGCAGGTAATAATGATGAAGATAGGAACATTTGTTCACATCTGTCCCAGGTCTCATTTCACAGGTGATAAAACTGAAGCTTGCAGAGTTAAATGTATCAAACGTAACAGAGGCGGTGAGTGTCAGAGCAGGATTTGAACCCACATCTTCAGGGCCCCGATGCGTGTGTGCTGGCCCCCCCCACATGCAGTGCACAAGTATTCAGTGAGTGGGGTGAGCCCAGCTCTGGCCAGGTGTTGGGGAGGAGTCAGACAGGGCCACAGGGTACATGGCGTAGAATGAAGAGGCTGGATTTCAGGGGTCACACGGGACTCTCAGTCCCAGCTCAACCACACCGTCAGGGGCCTCAGTGAGTTACTTAACCTCTCTGGCCTCAGGTGCCCATAGTGGAAAACAGGGATAATAGTTCTGGCAGAGAGATGCGGAAAGGAGTAAGTCAGAAAATGTAGGTGTAACCTAGACGTCAGCTAGGGAGTCCCAGTTTCCTGAGGTCTAAGCATGATGAATGCTAACCCCTACACCAGGGGTGGAGGAACCCAGGGTCCTCCCCAGGATTTCTGCTGGCGCCCTAGAATGGCAGTGCGGCGGGGCTTAGGTTCTAGGGGTCCTCAGCCTCTAGGCCCTGCTTCTGCATTTGTCTCTGTGCCACCCTGTGATAACCCAGGCGCAGCGTCTGTCCCTCCCTGTCTTCTCATTCTGGATCGGGGAGCAGGTGGGGGCCTTCACTGCACAGTGGATAGGGAAACAGCTTCTGCTGGTACACAGCACGTTCAGGTTCTTCACATGTCCTTCAGTCACTTCACTGGGGACTTTGGCCTCCCCACTGCACAGTGCCAAAGTCCCAGCCACTGCCTCTCACAGCCCTGGCCCTGCCACCCCTCTCTCCTCCTCACCCCTGCCCTTCCTGCTGTGTTCTCCAGACTCCTCTCCCTTTGTTCAGGCAGCCCATGGGGCCTCCCGTCTCCTCTGCCAACTCCTCTAGACTCCTCTCTGCACATCCAGCCCAGCCGGGTGCTTGCAGGGCAAAACGATCTTCATGGAAGCTACCTTCTTAGAGGTGGTGATAACAAATAAAGGCAGGGGCTGCATGCGGTGTCTCCTGCCTGTCATCCCAGCTACTCGGGAGGCTGAGGCAGGAGAATCGCTTGAATCCGGGAGGCGGAGATTGCAGTGAGCCGAGATCGCACCACTGCACTCCAGTCTGGGCAACAGAGAGAGACTCTGTCTCAATAAAGAAAGAAAGAAAGGCGGTGAGGGCACACGTGGAGTGAGCTGCCTCCCCATCCCTGCCTTCGATCCTTACTGGCAGCCTGCCCTTCAGAAGTGCACGTGGGCCGTGTAGTAAAACCAGTTCTTGTGTTGTGCTCTCTGAAGACCATTTGGGAAAAAAATATTGCTCTGAGGGGCTTGATGCAAACTCAGGGAGAGGAGCAATTTAGGGAAAACAGACAAGCAACTCAGATTTTGCCCCCATTGACAACTCACTATGTGACCTCCTTACTTCAGGGACCTGGACTTTCCAGTTACCTGTGATATGGGGAAGGGGGGTGGGATCGAACCAAGCGGCCTCCCAGGGCCCTTCAGGCTGTCACTTCCTAGAGAAGCTCTGGGAGGAATGACAAGCCCCACTTCCCCCTCAGCCAAGTCACTGCCCTACCCCTGTGGGTTGTAGCAGCCAGGCAGCCCCTGCCCTCAGAAAGTGTGTGCAAAGCCAGATGCAGGCAGAGGGGCTGGGACCCTTGCTAGGCAGAGGAGTGTGGCCTGAGCTGGGGGCCTGCACTGCACATGAGGAAGGCCCGGGAGGGAGAAGTGGGTCCCGTTTCCTGGCCCAGCCACCGACTGTGACTTTGAACAGCTAGCTTCCTCTCTCTGAGTCGTGGTTTCTTATCTGATAAGAGGGAGTGCCTGGCTTCGAGATAGGGGCTGGGCCATGGGTTGGCCTGACCAAGACTCGAAAAAGGAGTCTTTAAGGGCTTAGCCAGCCTCTGAACTCTACCCTATACACAACAAAATCAACATTAAGAACGGAAGAGAAATATTACAGCGCAGGAGCCTAACGGCCTAGAGGAAAGCAATGGGAATTGCTCACAGCACCCTGGTCAGCAGCCTGGTTCATTCGGCAGACACCACCTTGGATCTTGTCAGTGCCAGTCCTGGACGAGGCCACACAACCAATCCTGGTCACACCCGACCTGGCCGCATCCCCTCCTGCCCCTTGTGGTGTTTCCATCAGGCTCTGATCCCACCCCTAGCCTCCACCAGGGCGGCACTCCCAAAGAGCTCCATAATCTCAGACCGCGCAGCCGCCTGGCTACCCCATCGACCCTGGGTTTTGAGTGAACGAATGACTGCTGTCAATAATGAGTGTTTATTGGGTGCCAGTCCAGAGTTATGCACTGAGTGCGGTGGGCGCTGTGATGCCCCAGGTCACCCTTTGATGAAGGAGTTGTTGCCCCAGCTGCTGGGAGGGTGGCTGTTTAGCCACGTGCCCCTGCAAGGGTGGCCTCAGTGGCAGGCAGTCGTCTCCCAGGATCTCACGTCTTCCCGGGCAGCCAGCTTCAGTGACTGAAGGATGCAACAGCAGAAAGGTCTGAGACCCTTGGCCCAACGGTGGCAGTTCTGACTCCAGAACCCCCGTGGGGCTGGCTGAGGCTGCCCTCAGGCCCACATCCCAGCCTGGCATCACCCTGCCCAGTCCTGCTTCCTGTCCCCCTATCCACAGGAGGCCTCACCCCCTCAGAGCCTGCTTCCCACACATGATAGAGACATGGCCCTTAACGCCATTCAAGAGGTCTCAGCCTAGCTGGAAATAGAAACAACAGCAATAGCAGTAATAATAAATACCATTTACTCTACTACTTCCTACATTCACTCTACTGCCTCCCATTGGCCAGGCAGCATGCAATGCATTTTATATTTTCTTTTTTAAATGGTTTAATGTATTTTTTTGTAAACACAGGGTTTCGTTTCGCCATGCTGCCCAGGCTGGTCTTGTACTCCTGGGCTCAAGCCATCCTCTCGCCTTGGCTTTCCAAAGTGTTGGGATTACAGGTGCGAGCCACTCTGCCTGGCCTTCAATGCATTTTACATCCATTGTCTCTGTATGACTGAGAGTCAGGCCTCTCTCAGTTGAAATAGCCAGAAACCCAATCGAAACAGCTTAAGTAAAACAGAGAATATATTGGTCCAGGTAATGGAAAAGTCTAGTAAGTCCGGTAGACTTCGTGCTTCAGCCGCTGGGGGAGCCAAGTGTGGCCACAGGGCCGAGAGTCCATGTGCCCCTCCTGGTGGCACTGATTCCATGGTGCTGGCCTTAGTCTCAGACACAGTCTCTCCATTTGGTGTCTGTGTTCGTTTCCTGCAGCTGCTGTAACAAATCACCCCGAACTCGTGTAGCTTAACACAACAGAAAGTGATTCTCTCCCAGTTGTGGAGGCTGCAAGTCTGAAGTCAGGGTGTGGGTAGGGTGTTTTGAGGCTCTAAAGAGGAGGCTGTACCCTGCCTCTCTCCAGGCTCCTGGGTGGTGCCAGCCATGCTTGGCATCCCTCGGCTTGTAGCTGCCGCGCTCCCGTCTCTGCTGCTGTCATCACTCGGCCTTTTCCCTGTGTGTGTCTGTGTCTCAATTTATGTCTTCTTAGAAGGACACAAGGTATTGGACAGAAGCCACAAGCCACCCTAATCCAAGATGGCTTCATCTTCACTTGCCGACATCTGCAAAGACCCTTCTTCCAAATAAGGCCACCTCCAAAGGTGCAGGGGATTAGAACTTGAGCATATCTTTTTGGGGTACACATTTCAACCCACAGCAGTGGCTAAAGGCTTCAGCTTTCCTTCTGTCTACCTAGTGACTCCAGTGGGAAAGAAAGCTTCAATAACTCCAGCTAACACCCCAAGTGTGTTCCCACCAGCCTGTTTTGAGTCATAAGTTCATCCCTGGGAATCTGACTCTGTGGCCGCGGTGAGGGAATATTCTTATTGACCTGGCCTCAGTCATGATCTTATGCTGGAACTGGGAGTGAGGTCAGCCACCCCTGGACCACATACCCAACAGAAAATCCAGGGGACATCACCAAAAGAAAGGGGCAAGGATGATGGGAAGGTCAAAAGAACAGATTCCACTCAACCATCAGCACCCCCAGGCACCTACAGTGTGGGCCTGATTTCCATTTACTGAAGGTTGACAAAGTTAATGACTTGCAACCAGCTAATGGGATTGGAACTGAGCTGAGACTCTAACTCAGGCCTACCTGGCTGAAAAACTAGGCTCTTTCCCCAGCAGGACTTCAGACCGTGGTGTCCCTTGCAGTGGAGGAGGTGGGACTTGGGCTGTGTCTTGAGTGTAGGGAAAGGGAAGACCGCCCTGGGAAGAAGAGGCCTGGAGTCTGCAGAGCCCATGGCTTTCGGCTCGAGGCAGAGCATTCTCTTGGGGGAGGGATGAGAGTGAGGTCCACTGTGCAAGGCCTCCGGTGTCTTCTGTTTTCCTTGGGCAGTGGGGAGTCACTGAAGACTTAGGAGCTGGAGAGACTCTGCCGTCGATCGGCTCACGGT
Source organism: Macaca mulatta (assembly GCF_049350105.2). Classification (NCBI taxonomy): domain Eukaryota; kingdom Metazoa; phylum Chordata; class Mammalia; order Primates; family Cercopithecidae; genus Macaca; species Macaca mulatta. The sequence goes on from NC_133418.1 coordinate 96,617,243, forward strand.
GCTGGTGTAAGGGGTCCTCCGGGAATCAGGAGCTGAAAAGGTGTGAAGTGTTGATTGGGCGGGGAGACGCTGGCAGGGAGGAGGCTGTGGCCACAGTCAGGTAAGAGGTGATAAGGCCTGAGTGGGGCAGGAGAGGAAGGCCCTGGCACCTCCACCCATCCCCGCCCAACAAGCCCCAGGTCCCAATCTAATTACATCTCACCCCAGCCCCCACCCACCCCACCCCAGTGATACACAGGGTCCAAGACCAGCTGGGACTTCCCTCACACTCAAAAACCCCTCTCAGCAAACTGTTCTCATGACCAGTGTATGAGCCAGCCTTGAGTGGCAGGTCATCACGTCCTGGCTAGTCACATTCTGCCACCCGCCAAAAGAAATTTCCCCAGCCAAGAGGGCAAGCAAGGCCAGCTATGGAGCCAGCTTCTCTGCTGCCTGTGATTCAGGGAACAGGGACGGGGACTGGGAGAGGGGCAGCCGTGCCCCAGGGACCCAGCGGGCGGACTCCTCTGTGTGCTGTCTACAGTGATGAGCGCCTACCCACTGGAAGGCCCACAGCTGAGGATGGAAGCCCACAGGCTGCTGGGGAAACATCCCGGAGGCCCGGATTAGGGTCTGGGAAGGGCAGGGGATGAGGGGCCGCTCCCTTCAGAGCCCAGGTTTGAATTTCCCACCTAACAGGTGGGTAAGAACTGGGGGCTCCGTGAGTCTTTCAAAGATGAGGCGGAGGCTTGCAGGACAGGAAGGAGGTTCCCATCGTCCCGAGTCAGGCAGCGACACCCTGGTGAAGTGTGCGCATCTGCACACGCATACACACACTGGGGGTGAGGGCTCAGGGCGCCATTCTCTGGTGATACCTGTGTCCGTGCAGAGAGTCTCAGGCCACAGTTAGAACCATGCTACTCTCCCAGGGTCCTGGAGGAGATGGAATGAGACCTTTCCCCGCTGGGCCCCCAGATCTTTCGGGTGACTAAGCATGGAGGGCCCTGCTCACCTTTCCTGCGCCTGCCGCTGCTGAGAGAAGGGGAAGCCGGTGAGGGGAAGTGTAGACAGCTCTGGGTTTTCTCCATGAGCATTCCCGGCCTGCCACAGGGGCGCTTGCTGCTGTAGCTGCGGGGAAGCGCCTGGAAGGGGCTTGCCGTCTGCAGCGGAGGGAAGGCCCTCCTTGACTCAGTGGCTCGGCTTTTTCCTAGAGTTGTCCCCTGGTGCTGAAAGCAGCCAGCTCCGGCTGGCTCCCCGAGTGTCCTTCTCCTGGGACAGCTGAAGGTTTTGCTCTGGGGCTGTCAGGCTCTCCGGGACTGCAGGTTTCCCCAGGGTCTGGAAATGGGGAGTGGGATGGGATGAAGAGCAGACCCCATTTCTCAGGAGTTGATTAAAAAGGTAGACAGGGTAAGGCGAGGGGGAGGCTACCCATTGCATTGTTTAATGTCATTCATAAAGTTTGAACCAGAAAAACATCTTGTATTCTGCTGGAAAGCTGTTGTGCTTCCTTTTATCGGAAAAGGAGAATTGATACCAGCAGCCTTTATGTGTTGGACGAGACGCCGGGAGGTTGTGTTCAGGTGAGGCTCGCTTGGCCCAGGTTCTGGGGCACCCTCTCCTCTGCAGCCTAGGCTTGTGTTCTTTTAACCTGACTTTAAAGTCCTATTATCATTGCATTTCCATCGTGAGTCATCTCAACTCTTTCAGAAACAGGCAGGATAGAATGCATGAATGAATGAATGGATGAATGAATGAATGAATGAATGAATGAATGAATGACAGTAATTATGGGGTACTTACTATGTGGCAGGCCCTGTAAGCACTTTACAGTATGGGCTTATTTAAGCCTCCCGGTGACCTGATGAGGAAAATATTATTTGTATTCCCATGTTATGACCCGGGGAACTACAGCAGGCAGGGAATAAAAGCAGCTGGTGGGTGGTGGAGCCGGGCAGTCTGGCTCCCGCATCCTCTTTCCTACTGGCCATGCTGTGCTGCCTCTGAGAATGATTGAATGAGAAACACTCATTCATCACACGTGGAGGAAGAGGATGGATGAGGGGCAGGGTGGTGACCTGGTGCTGCAGCTGGAGGGTCAGTGTCGATGCCAGCAGTGATGGCAGCCGGGCGATGGAGACGGGGCTGGTGAAGAGTCCTTCCCGCCTGGCTGCGTCCAGCTGTCCTGTGAGAGGGTTCCTTCGGGGAAGACATGAGACAGCTGATGCAGCAGGAAGGGTCCTCGTCCCTGGCTTGGCTTCTGGCCTGGTGCCCTGCTTGCCCTCTCTTGGCCTCCCTCTGCTCACTTGGGAGATGGGTTAGTGGGATTCAGGGATTTGGGAGGCCTTGCAGCTTAGACACCCACGGCTTTCTCTCTCTCTCTCTCTCTCTCTCTCTCTCTCTCTCTCTCAGAGACACAGTCTTGCTGTTACCCAGGCCGGAATGCAGTGCTATGATCTTAGCTCATGGCAGCCTCGACCTCCTGGCCTCAAGTGATCCTCCCACCTCAGCCTCCTGAGTAGCTGGGACTACAGCCACACATCACCACACCTGGCTAATTTGTGTGTTTTTTGTAGAGACAGGGTTTTGCCATGTTACCCAGGCTGGTCTCGGACTCCCGGGCTCAAGCAGCCCATCCTCTTTGGCCTCCCAAAGTGCTGGGATTACAAGCATGACCCTGCCCAGCCAGACTCACGGCTCTCCTTTCCGCTCAGAGTTGGGCAGGTGAGCCCCAGCAGGACCTGAAAGGATGGGAAGTCCTTGGGGCTAGGAGAGGGGCATAAGCCTCAAGCCCGTGCCCAGCCCAGACCACCCTGTCCTTTCTGAGAACAGCTGAGGTAGAACTTGGTTCTCAGAGCTGGGAAGGAACCCAGAGACCATCTGACCTGAACTTCCCTTGTACAGACAAGAACACTGAGGCTCGGGGAAGGGAAGAGACACTCCCAGGGCCCCAGGACTGACCCTGCCTCACAGCCAGCCTTTCCCACTGTCCATTGCTCTTTCCTGAAAGCCCCAGAAACCAGGCAAGAGGGTGGGCCAGGTCTGGGTTACAGGCAAAAGGAATCTTGGAGCATCTGGCTGGGCCAGTGGGATCTCTGGCTTGTCCCCTGGGGCTTTGTGTCATCCTGGGCCACGAGTCAGAAAAGCATCACTGGGACACCAACCCAGGGCACCATGGCTTTGGGGTCAAACAGTTGTTGATGACAAATCCCCACGCGTAAGGTGCGGAGTCAGCCCTGGGAAAGGGGCAGGAGGGGCTGTCTCTCTTTTCGGCCACTTTCCCTGGCCCCTGACTCCTGCGACCCTCTCCCAGCTCCACTGCTCCTCACCACAGTGCTTCTCAGCCCCAGGCTTGCCCTCTGCTTGTGGCCGGTGGCATCTTGAAAAAGGATCTGATGGGTCCGTATTAGGATGATAACGGTAGAGACAGGCGAGAGAAAACCCCACAGCGAGAGATCAAGCTTCCCATGCTGCCGCCTGCTCCCCGCTGTGTGGTCTTGGACCAGTCATTTCAGCCTCCTCCTCTGTAAAACACAGGCCTGGCGGTGGGGGTCTGGAAGACCTTGTGCCTTCTAACCTTTGGGGAGTGTGAAGTACAGCCTCTCTGATGGTGTCTTTGTGTTATAAAGAAAAAGAACTGAAAAGGGGGAGCCATAGTCCAAAAAGCTGTGACTCCAGAGAAGAACTGCGGGTTTCAGGAGGCCTGTGGAAGGAATTGGGCCGGGGGTGTTTTAGTTGGGCAACCCTGCCTGCATTGCGTCCTCCCACCTCCTGCCTGAAACAGCAGTCCCGGCCGGCAGGCCCTCAGGGGCATCAAAGCTGAGCTGCGGCCCCACCCTGAGGCAGAGGGCCTGGGGCTTGGGTCGCGTAAGGACATATGGACAGTGTGGGCACCACACCTGCCCCTACACTGCCACCCAGGCACACCCAGACACACAAGGGACTTCCTTTAGGAACCCCTCAAACTCATGCAGCCCTAGAGTGCGGGCCTGGAGACCCCGAGATTCCTGAGAAAAGTGAGGCCGCATCAGGCCTCCCTAGACAGCTCTCTCTGCCCTTGTTTAAGCTGCCCACTGGCCCCCACTCCACAGAAGGTGCCACCCACCCGCCTGCCATTCCCATCCACTCCCATGAGACGGAGCCCCCGCCTCAGCCAGCCCATCAAGACCAGTGTCTGGGCCCACCCTTTGGGGCCGGTTTCTCCAGGGAATCCTGCTCAAAGCATTGACAGAGTAAGAGAACAATATTGAAGAATAAGCTTTACCTTATGTAATCTCTTACCTCAAAGGCACGGCGTCTGACAGGTGAAGAAACTGAGGGCTGCAGAGGGGAGGGGCTTCCTGGGTGGAAGGTAGCAGGCGGGAATCAGGGCTTGAAACAGGGACCCTGCACACAGGCCTCAGGCTGGACGGCACCCAGCACGTGGGCGAAGAAGCTCCATGGTCTGGAGGCGAAAGCACAGGCCGGAGCCCCAGCCTCCCCACGCTCCTCTGCGTGCAGGCTGCGTCTGCCTCACAGGGTCCCATCTTATGGGACGGTGTTGAGGAGGCGACAAGGCTACAGAGACACGTGGTCAGGATGCGTTATCGATATTATTCTTGCCACTATTATTATGCCCGCTATAGCAAATGTGACTTTGCGTGCCTCAGCTGCCAAGCCCGAGACCTCGTGAGATGCCAGCAGAGACCACCCCACCCAGCAGGTGACAAGTCTCCCACAGCACCCCAGGAAGCCTCCCTCTGGCCTCTGACGTCCGCCTCTCCGGGGCCTCTCCTTCCTTGTGGTTCCGTGTTAAAAATCTCCCTCTGTCTTCCCCCCCGACCCTCTGACCACAATGGCCCGGGCTGCCTGCCCCTCTGTGCACATGGTGACTTTTGCTGAAAAGCAAACATCACTGGGGCGCCCAGCCTCGTGGTTTCAGGCTGTGCGGTTTACCTCATGACGTCATTTTCCTTCCTCCAGATAAACCAGAAGAGACTTTACTGCTCAGCTGGTCCTGGGGAAATGGTGCCTGCCCTGACTCGTGGAAGGTTCAGGGTGGGCATCTGGGCCGTAGCCAGGGCTGAGAAGAGGTCCCCAGGCTCAGCCAAGGCTCACAGTGACCTGTGTCTGAAGGAGGGTTTCTGGCTCCTACTTTGTTAGCATAGACTCAGACAGCCCGGGGATTGGTGCTTCCAAGGTGCAGAGGAAGGGTAGGGGCCACAGCAGCCAGAGGCTTGTCCTGAAGCCCCCGACTGCCACTCCCAGCCACCAGAAAGCGTGGACCTTCTGGGCCTTTGTGGCAGACCACCAGGCCCGGAGCCACCACCCACACAGGGAAGGAAGACAGTGGCAGCTCAGCCTGGGGAAACCGCCCCTTCCCCAGACCGGGTCGTCCCTTCTCCGCGTCTCCTGTGCTGCCAGCCAGGTGGGGAATAGGGTTTCCCAGGGGCGGGCACAGGGGAAGGGGCCACCACCTCTCCTGAATACCCACCCCTGCCCAGGCTCTGTGCTTTATGGTCTCTTTGACCGTCCTCACAGCCCTTTGAAGTCTGTCTTTTATAGAGTGCTGTTTCCAGATGACAGGCCCAAGGCTCAGAGAGGTTTGGGACCCGCCCAAGGTTGCAGCTAGCAATGGGCCTGGCACACAGTTGGTATTCAGGAATGTTTGTTTCCCAGAAAGGAAGGGAGATGCTACCTTTCCTCTGAGAAGCAACCGGAAGTCTCCAGGCTCGCAAGACAGTTTCCCTCCTGAGGACAGCTGGACCCATGACAACGTGGGGCCCTGACTGGGCCGCGCCTCCTCTCTGAGGTGGCTGATGCCTTCTGCTCCCTCGGGAGCTTGGCTATCAGGCTGTGGTCTGGGGTCTGGAGTGGCCACAGCAACACAGAGTCATCTCCGTTCAGATCCGGCCACTGCTGGGGAAAGCCCTGGCCCTTCTACCTTCCCCGTGGGGTCCCCTTTCCTTCCACCTGCACCAGGTTCTCACGGGCTCTCTGCCCATGCCCAGTAGGCTGCCTCTGCAGGGCACTGAGGGGGAAGTAGGAGTGGGCAGGAGGGCAGAGAAGACAGACAGAAGACATGTTCCTGTCTTCAGGAAACCAACGCTGTTTTCAGGACTCACCATAGGGACAATGACCACTGCCACCGTCACCACGGTGCGGAATAATCACTGCACATCCCGAGCGCCAGCCTAAGCAGGTCCCACAGATGTCTCATTTAATCCTTGTTAAAAATCAACCTGTGGGCCAGGTGCAGTGGCTCATGCCTGTAATCTCAGCACTTTGGGAGGCTGAGGTAGGCGGATCACTTGAGGTTAGGAGTTCAAAACCTGCCTGGCCAACATGGTGAAACCCCGTTTCTACTAAAAATACAAAAATTAGTTAGGTGTGGTGGCTGGTGCCTGTAATCCCAACTACTCTTGAAGATGAGGCAGGAGAATCACTTGAACCCGGAAGACAGAGGTTGCAGTGAGCCGAGATCACACCAAGAGCGAAACTCTGTCTCAAAAAAAAAGAAAAAAAAAAAGAAAAGAAAAGAAAAAAAAAAGCTGGGCACGGTGGCTCACGCTGTAATCCCAGCACTTTGGGAAGCCAAGTCAGTCGGATCACGAGGTCAGGAGATTGAGACCATCCTAGCCAACATGGTGAAACGCCATCTCTACTAAAATACCGAAAATTACCTGGGTGTGGTGGCACGTGCCTGTAGTCCCAGCTACTTGGGAGGCTGAGGCAGGGGAATCGATTGAACTCGGGAGGTGGAGGTTGCAGTGAGCCAAGAGCGCACCACTGCACTCCAGCCTGGGCGACAGAGTGAGACTCCGTCTCAAAACCAAAACAAAACAAAACAATAAAACAACAAGAAAACAACCTGGGAAGTGGCTATTATTTTTCCCATTCTATAGTTTCCTGCCCAAGATCACCCAGCTAGGAAGTGGCGGAGCTGGGAGTGGACTCTGGGATGCTCAGGCTGCAGGACCTGTGGTCCATGGTGTGCACTATGCCTCAGACCTGAGGCAGAAGGATGCACATTCCAGAAAGACGTGATGCAGAGCATAAGATGCTGGGAGCCAGGGCCCTGAGAAGGGCCTGAACCTTGAGGGCAGGCAGGAACTAGACTGGCAGGGGGAGGCACAGGCACTCCCAAGAGATGGACCATCCTGAGCCCAGTTTCATGGGAAGGAGGCATGGTGCTTGTGTGAGGGCAGCAAACTGTTCGATGGGGCCAGAGCCCAGGGCCTGGCAGGGGAGATCAAAGCCAGACCAGAACAAAGCTGGTGCTAGGGTGATAGTCGGATACCCACCCTCACTCCCTGCTGTTCAGGCCTGGGCCCCACTCAGAAGCCTGTGTCTTCAGGGTCAAAGGCCAGTCCAGGGCGGTGCCACCCTCCTCCACTTGAAGTCACTCTCCCCCATCTCTCCCTGTGGCCCAGATGCCTGCCAGGGTCAGCTGTTGGGACTTAGCCGTTCCAGGGAGGGAGGCCTGGGCAGCTCGGAGCCAGTGGGTTTGTGAGCTGAGCCAGAGGGCTGGAGAATGATCCCAGCTGATAGGGCCCACGTGGGTGGTCTCTGGGAGAGCCTGGGAGGGAATCAGGCAGGGAGGTTCTGTCCTTGGCCTGGGCTGCCAGAGCTTAGCTGGACTGTTCCTGGACAGGCTGAGCTGGCTGCAGGGCCTCCAGACCCCAGACTCTATCCCCAAGTCATCCATCGACATCAGGAGTCATTCCTAGGTGGCCACAGCTGCCTGCTCAGAGCCCTGGGCAGCCCCCTCTGCCCCCGGTCCCCAGCCACCCTCTCCTCTCAGCAGCCTGTCCTCTGCTCCTCCATCCTCAGGAGCTGAGCCTCAGTGAAGTGGCTGCTAGGTGCTCCAGAGTGGAGGCAGGACAGGACCCCGAGCTGGACTGCCAGGCCCAAGGTGACTTGGAGGTGGCAAAGAGGCAGGGCCACAGGCAGTGAGCCCTGAGCCAGAGGCGGCAGGGACAGTGTCTGAACCCAGCACTCCCTTCCTCACGCCCCTGGCAGGAGGCCCAGGCGCAGAGCCAGCCTCACAGGCTGATTCGTGACTGAGAAGCTGCCTCGTGGGCCCTGCTCTAGGTGGGAGGGGCCTGGGAAAGTCAAGTCTCTGGGCCTTCGCTGCTCTGTAGGGCCTGCCCAGGCTGTGTGTGGCTGCTGGGAGGCACCAAAAAGCCGTTTTCTTCATTAAGCATCTGCCTGGAGATGGAAGGAACCAACAGGGAAGCCTCTCCAATCACGCAGACTTGGGCTAGCTGCCGCTTCCTCAGTTCTTTACAGTTCTCATTGCTCTCCCTCTTGCTGTGGTCATTAATTTGGGAGGCTTTGGAGGGGGTGGGTGGCATTGTTTCCTGCCATCCTGCTGTCCAGGGCCCAGTTCCATCCCCAGCTCTGGAACCCTAGAAGATACGAGGCCCCCAGGACACCATTGCCATCCTCAGTGGGCCGGGTGAGGCCTGCTCTGGGCCCGCTCACAGGCCAAGCTTGAGTGACACAGGAGCCAGATATGGGGCTACTGCGGTCCCCAGGCAACCTTATCTACAGTGGCAGCTGTGGCCACGGTAACCTCTCCAGTTGGTCAGGACGGTGAGGTCAGCCATCAACAGCCAGCCTGACCTTTCTGGAAGCCAGCCAGCCACGTCCGCTGCATCCAGGCAGGTCTGCAGCTTAAACTCTGCTTTTGGAGAGCTGGTTGCCCAGGCGGACCCATCCCTAGACACAGCTCTCTGTGTCGATGTCCCAACCTGGGAGTCCGAGAAGGGGGCCTGGTCTGGGCCTCTCATCAGCCTCCCGAGCCCCAAGCTCGCAACCGACCAAGTGTCCATTTTTAAGCGTTCCCGCCTGTAAATGAGGGCCTGGGATGGACTAGCGCAGAGTGGGCAGTGCAGGGAGAACTGATGGAGACAAAAGGGTGGCCTGGCCTCCAGCCAGGGCTACTGGAGTGGGCAGGGCAAGAGATGATGTCAGCTTGAAGGAGGGGGGTGTGGGCAGAGGGAATGGGGCAAGGTAGGCAGATCTGAGAGAGATTTTGGAGCGAGAATAAACAGGACCGGTGACTGGATGTGAGGATTAGACAGTGGGGAGTTCTCTCTTGGATAAACTGGGGCGCCATGGCCTGAGCTGGAGGCCCGAGGCTCCCGACCTGCTGAGTGACTTGCCACAGGCTCATGCCCCCTAGGCCCGTGCTCTTATCCCTCAACTTCCAAGGGATCCCTGATCCCATCGACTTCCAGGGTGGGAATGAGTGAGGTCTCAACTGCTCTGCTCCAACCACCCCGCAGGGTTGGTGCTCTGGGAACACATGCTTACCTGCCTCCACTTGTAGCTAAAACCATGAAAAATTGAAACACACAAAATAAGAAGGGACTATCATGGCCCTGTGAGCCCATTGCTCAGCTTCAAGGCTCATCGCCATCTTATCTTTTTTATTTCTTTTTTCTTTTTGAGACTCACTCTGTTGCCCAGACTGGAGTGCAGTGGCATGATCATGGCTCATGGCAGCACTGACCTTCTGGGCTCAAGCGATCCTCCTACTTCAGCCTCCCTAGTAACTGGGACTAAGGATGTGTGCCTCCATGCTTTTTAAATTTTCTGTAGAGATGAGGTCTCCATATGTTGCCCTGGTTGGTCCTGAATTCCTGGACCTAAGCAATCCTCCTGCCTTGGCCTCCCCAAATGCTGGGATTACAGGTGTAAGCCACCACGACTGGCCCCTCTTTACTTCTTAGCCCACTTTAAAAAAAAAATTTGGGTATTTTATAACAGTGCTAGACACTATATTATTTTATCCATAAATACTTCAGTTTTTATGTCCAACAGAATGAGGAAATCTTTTTTTTTTTTTAACGTAACTATAATGCCAAGTCTTAGCAATTGTTAATAAAGTTAACAATTTCTTTTTTAAAAAATTTCAACTTTGGCCATGCGCGGTGGCTCACACCTGTAATCCCAGCACTTTGGGAGACTGAGGGAGTGTGGATTACTTGAGGTCAGGAGTTCAAGACCAGACTGGCCAACATAGTGAAAACCCATCTCTACTAAAAAAAAAAAAAAAAAAAAAAAAATACAAAAATTAGCTGGGCATGGTGGCGCGTGCCTGTAATCCCAGCTACTCGGGAGGCTGAGGCAGGAGAATTGCTTGAACCCAGGAGGTGGAAGTTGCAGTGAGCTGAGATCATGCCACTGCACTTCAGCCTGGGTGAAACAGCGAGACTCCGTCTCAGAAAAAAAAAAAAAAAAATCAACTTTTATTATAAAGGGTACACCTGCAGATTTGTTACATGGGCAAATTGCATGACACTGAGGCGTGGGGTCCCAGGGATCCTGTCACCCAGACCATAAGCATAGTACCCAACAGGTGATTCTTCAGCTCACACTCCCTCCCTCCCTTCTCAGTCCAGTGATCCCCAGTGTCTGCTGTTCCCATCTTCATGATCATGTGTATTTAATATTTAGCTCCCACTTCTAAGTGAGAACATGTGGTATTTGGTTTTCTGTTCTTGCATTGGATTGCTTGGGATTATGGCCTCTAGCTCTATCTATATTGCTCCAAAGGACATGATTTCATTCTTTTTATGGCTGCATAGTATTCCATGGTACAACAATTTCTTAATATCATATAAAACCCAGTTCAGGTCAGTCGTGCTGGCTCACACCTTTAATCCCAGCACTTTGGGAGGCCGAGGCGGGTGGATCATTTGAGGTCAGGAGTTCGAGACCAGCCTGGCCAACATGGTGAAACCCTGTCTCTACTAAAAATACAAAAATTAGCTGGGTGATAATGGTGCGAGCCTGTAATTCCAGCTACTCGGGAGGGTGAGGCAGGAGAATCGCTTGAACCCAGGAGGCAGAGGTTGCAGTGAGCTGAGGTCGCGCCATTGCGCTCCAGTCTGGGCGACAGAGTGAGACCCTGTCCCCACCGCACACCCCCCACCCCTGCAAAAAACAAACAAACAAACAAAAAAATCCAGTTCAGGTTCCCACTTCCCTGCTGGTCTCATCCTTTCAGGAGCAGCGGTGACTCGGTTTCCAGGTGTGGGGAGATTGAGCAATCTGTTCCTACAGTGCTCAGCCCTGTGCCAGAGGCTGGGCTGAATAGGCGACGGGGACAGGCCCTGCCCCAGAGGAGTGCTCAGGTCACTACCACTGGCCACTGCACGGAGAAGAGTCCTTCCTCCACCAGCCTGGAGTCCAGGAAGACATAGAATCTCCTGCCTCCCCAGCCTTCCCAGGAGAAACTCAATGGGGCGATGAGATCCTCTAAGGGGGCCCGCATCTCCCTCCAGCTCCTTTTTCTGTTTGCCCTTCTCCGTGCACCCTGAGTGCCAGCCAGCTGGGGTGATCAGGCCTGACCGCTGGCCCGGAACACCCCTTCTTCTCCCTCCCGTCTGAGTCCTGCTCCAAACCTTGTCTGTGCAGCTCCGCATGACCGACCAGGGTTATTCGGGTGTCCCCAGCCTGCCCCTACCCTCCGCCATCCTACTGCGACGACTGCTCAGTGTGTCTGGGAGTTTCCAAAGGGCAAGACAGTGTCTGCTGCGTCCTTGTGTCCCTAGTGGTTCACATGTAGCCCTCCGCATCAAGGAGGTGCTGTGTGTTTGCCGTATGACTGTGGTGTGCAAATAAAGGCGAGAATAAGTGAGGGAACAGGGAGATGACTGGCAGGGTGGGAGAATGGGTGAATGCCGTCTCAAAGTTCTCTGTCCATCTTCAGAAGCTGGGAAACAGATGGAGTCAGTGAAAGTGTTGGGGACACTTCTCTGCCTTGGGGAAGATATCTCCCACCCCTTCCCAACAGCAAAGGCCTGCCCCTCTGGTGTCCCCTGTCCCTGGGCTCCTTTCCCTGCTGGTCTCTCTGCACCCCCAGGACAGTTTCCCTCCCCGGGGCAGGCTGGGAACAGCCGTAGGGAGCACAGCTCACGCCCAGACCCTGCGCCTGCTGGTGGGGTCTGTTTGTACAGGGTCATCTGGTTTCAATCCAGTGAAGTCTTAAAATTTTTCCATGGGAACTTCTTCTATTTTAAGCTCCTCCCGGATGGGCTGGACAAACTCAGCCTGAGGAGGCTATGAGTTCCTGGGCTGCTGCTGGTGGCCTCGCCACCCCCAGCAGGTCCCCAACAGACAGGAGCAGGCAAGGATTGGGGCTCAAGGACTCCGGCCCAGCTCTGACTCTTACCCATCAGACGATCTTGAGCAAGTTTCTTCTTTCTGGGCCTCAGTTTCCTCATGTGTACAGTCTAGGGTTAGTAGCAGGGAGCCAAACTACCGGAATTCAAATCTGGCACCATCCCTGAGTTAACTATGTGACTTTGGCAAGGCTACTTAACCTCCCTGGGCTACAGTGTCTTCATCTATAACATGAAATAAGTTGAGTTGCTGGGGTTACATGAACGGGTGCCTGAGTACACAGCACAGTGCCGGGGATACATCGAAGCCTATACACTCAGTGCTGGTTATTACAGATCTATTTCTTAGCGGAAACCCATGGTCATATGTGTTTCAGAATGTCTGTGCCTCTGGAGTTTTAAAAGGTAATATGCATATTCCAGTATCATGTATAACCCAGTGAGATCTGGGGAAACACCCCGTGGTCAAACACATTACTATTTCCTCATTGAAATGTGAATCTTTACTCAAAGTGAGAAAAATAAGGACTTAGATTAGGCCAGGTTTTGCTAAATAAGGTATGGAAAAGCTGGCCGGGCGTGGTGGCTCACGCCTGTAATCCCAGCACTTTGGGAGGCCGAGGCGGGCGGATCAGGAGTTCGAGACCCGCCTGACCAACATAGTGAAACCCTGTCTCTACTAAAAATACACGAAATTAGCCAGGTGTGGTGGCGGGCACCTGTAATCCCAGCTACTCAGGAGGCTGAGGCAGGAGAATGGCATGAACCTGGGAGGCGGAGGTTGCAGTGATTCGAGATCGCACCAGTGCACTCCAGACTGGGCGACAGTGCAAGACTCCATCTCAAAAAAAAAAAAAAAAAAAAAAAGAAAGAAAGAGAAAAAGAAAAGAAAAAGACTTTGGATTTTCAGAGCCTTGGGAGTTTGGAATTGTGGACAAGGGATTGGGGACTGTATTGCTATTGTAATTCTGTGTTTAGGAAAAAGGGGTGGTCTCTCCTGCCAGAGGGGGCAGGGTAAGCCTGCTGGGAAGAGGGTGGCCCCTCCCTGCAAGCTCAGTACCCACTGGGTAAGACTCGGCCCCGTAGATGGAAACCTTGTGAGCAGCAAAAGCCATCCCTTCCTCTGGGCGAGGCAGTACCGCACCGGCAAACCACACAGCCTAACAGGGCGGCCCTGGTGGGCTGACATAGCCCTCACCCTGTGGACACTCTGAAGGCCCAGCTGCGTCTGAGCGGTCACGGGTAATGTAGCTGGCCCATCACGTAGCTTTGGAAGGAGCTCCTTCAGATCAGGACATCTGTGGCTCCCTGAGCTCTGCCTCCTGCCCCATCTCCCTCCCCTGCCCTCCACTCTGGTCACTTGGGTCGAGGGGTGCAGGCCCAGGGCTGTGTGGGAGGAGGGAATGAGCTCGTTTCATGTTAGAATCCAAGTCAGAGTGAGAAGTCTGGGCTGGATGTCCCCATGGGGTCATTTTATCTTACCCACCCTCATGCTATGGAGAGGGGTAGCCTGCCCTGAACATTAGCACAGAGCTTTAGCGTTTACAAAGCACTTCCACAGTCTGTGATGTGATATTAATAAGAGTCTCATCCCACTGTCCTATGTTTTATTAAAACCAGGACTCAGAGTGAAGTGAACTGCTCAGGGTCACACAGCAGCGCGTGGCGGGGCCCAGGTCCCCTGCCTCCCTGTTTAGTGCTCTCCTCTGCAGACCTCGCTGCCTCTGGGTCCACTACAACCCCACGATGGCCTCCAAGGGATGCCTTCCCTGCCGGCTGCTGAGGATGCTGGGAGCAAATATCTGGCCAGAGGCAGGGAGGGGAGAAGACAAGCTGGGCACAAGCCTGGGAGGGACCCGGCCCTTGGGTCCCAGGAGCTGGCGGGGATCGCGTCCTCCGCCTCCGCTGCATCTGGCTTGGGGAATTCCCTCTTGCTGAGTGCCTGAGGATTAAACACAACACCTCAGCTCGTAATAAAATATAAAGAGCAAACAGGACAACAGCTGAGGTGGATGAAGGAAATTAATACTTATAAAGTGCTTTGAGTCCCTGGAAGAAAAGACAGACCAAACTCAAAGCCTCCCTCCCCAGTTCCCATCAGCCCATCAGGCAGCCAGGGTGGCTCTGAGCCTCCTCATGGAGGAAGAGGAGGAGGAAGTGGAGGAAGCTCAGGCCCAGTATGGGTGCTGGGATCAGCCCCGGGACTATCTGGTGGCCTGGGGCTGCTCAGCCTTGGAAGCCCAACACGGGCACCTGAACCCGGTCTGAGCTACTCAGGAAAACACTCCCCTCCCTCTGGGCTTTGTGGGCTGACTGAGGTGACGCAGGGAGTGGGCATGACTTTGGAGGTTGGCGAGTCCACCTCAAGTCTTGCCTGGGGGTCATTGCTTGGTACAGGCAGAGGACAGTCACCTCCGCCATGTCCACAGCTCATGGCATCAGCCAGGAAGGTGGGCTGGACATTGGCACGGGGACTCCCATGGACAGCCTTGCCCTGTCCTTCCCCTGCTGTGTCCTCCTGCAGCCATTTGGTCACCTCAGCTTGACTGAGAAGGCCTTCAGAAGCCAACTTTCAACCATGGCCTCCCTTCTCCTAACTCCCACCCTAGGCGCAACCTGGAGGTTCAACATGCTTCTCGCTGTCTCGTGGAAGGCACCCATCTCGGCCCTTCCTCCACTGCCCTGACAGAATATTCCAGCACATTCACTTCTTTTCCCAAGCTCTGCAGTCTTTGAGGCATGAACTGACGCCATCACCACGTTCGTTTCTCCCTGGTACTCGCTGACCAATCTTATGTGAGTCTGACGCAGGTGCCTTTCCTACAGAAAGGTACAAGTCATTATTGATGGGATAGAGTTATAATAGGGAAAATCAAGAAATAATTCAAATGGCCAAAAAATCAGGGAAAAAGGGGTAAATGAGCTATGGAGAAATATGAGGCAGGTTCACCAAAGATGGCAAGATGGTAAACAGTCGGGAAACAAAAGAGAAAAAGAAAACAGGGTCCACAATTGTTTTCCATTATTTTTAAGCATGTTAAAAATGAATAGGAAAAAGACTGAAAGGAAACCCCTTTAGTCCTCAGACCTCAGCTGGGATATCATTTCCTGCCTCAGAATAAATAAGAACAAAATATTTGTTGAACGCTGTGAAATACCTACGCGCTGAGCGTGGCTCTGTCTGGAGGAGGGAGCCGGTGTGGTTTCTGGTATCTGCTCCTTTCATAAAAGGAAAAGGCCAAGCGTGGCGGCTGATGTCTGAAGTCCCAGCACTTTGGGAGGCTGAGATGGGTGGATCACCTGAGGTCAGGAGTTCTAGACCAGCCTGGCCAACACGGTGAAACCTCGTCTCTACTAAAAATACAAAACATTAGCCGGGTGTGGTGGTGGGTGCCTATAATCCCAGCTACTCTGGAGGCTGAGGTGAGAGAATCACTTGAACCCGGGAGGCGGAGGTTGCGGTGAGCTGAGATCGCACTCCTACTCTCTAGCCTGGGCAACAGAGCAAGACTCCATCTCAAAAACAAAACAAAAAAAAAAACAAAACCCAGAGGAAAAGTCTCTAGTGCTAGCTGTTTTGCTGGGAGTGGCATGGGCGGGTTGGAAGCCTGCTGCCTGCTATGACACCTGCCTAGGAGCCCACCTTCCAGGTCACATCCACCTCTGTTGACCCAGGCCCCGGGCAGCAGAGCTTTTGGGCAGGACATGGCTGGACCTTCTCAGGCACTCCGGGGATCCTGTTCGCCCACTTCAGGCAGCTGGGTCCTCTGGGGCTGAGTGAAAGGGGAAGGCAGCCTGGCATGGGCCACCTCCTCCCCACTCTCCCCTCTGTCTAGCGGGTGGGTGCCAGGGCAGGTCCCAGAGGCTGGCTGAGGCCGGGGAGGGCGGGCAGGATGGGCGTCACTCCCGTTTCCTTTGCAGTTCTTGGTATTTTCTCACCACCTCCTCAGGGCACCTCCACCAGGCCCCTAGCCTGACCTGGTAGCGGGGGTTGTGTGTTAGGTGGTGGCAGTGGCAAGCTGCTTACGTTTTCACGTGGCCATGACCTTTTACTGTCCCCAGAACCTCCCCTCACCGTATCTGCCTTGTTCTTAGCACCAGCCCGTGAAACAGGCTCCATATTTTACAAATGAGGAGGTCTAGGTCAGGGAAGTCACTGTCAGTGCGGTCAGGGGCGGCCAGCCAGGACACAGCTCACCGCAATCTCTTTAACCCCACTGCTCCTTGCCTGTCACCTCAGATGTTCTGGATGCAGGGACAGGCTCTGCTGGGCAGATTCTGGAGGGACCCAAGGCAATGCCCCTGAGGCCAGGGCCCGGGGCAGGCTTCTGGAGGAGAGCTGGGGGCTACTGCTTTCACCTGCCTCTTCCAGGCCTTGGCTCCGATGCCACCTCCTCAGCCAGGCCAGTCCTGCCTCCCTGGCTAAAAATGCATTCCCACCCCTCCCTGCTTTCTCTTCCCTATGCTTGGCTCCTAACATTCCCTCTATACATCTTGGTCATATCCCCTCTCGCCTGATGGGAATGGAAACCCCACGAGGGCAGGGGCTGTGGTGCTGTATTTACTGCTATACTGCTATAGAATGGTGCCTGGCATGGAGTAGGTGCACAACACGACTGCACGCATGAGAACCAGACCTTGTGTGTGCCTCGGTCCCATGGGAGAGTTCACCAGAAACCGAACCACCACAGTGAAGCAAAGAAACCAAGAGGCTAAAACTATGCCCAGCTGACCCCTCTTCCAGGAAGTCCTCCAGGATTTGCTTCAGCTGAAAGCAAACAGTGTGGATCTGCAGCTCTGTTATGTGGCTTACCCCAGCCTCTCCCTTCAGTGGCAGGGGTGTGCACTAGCCCCAGCTTCCTGGCCTTTCAGGCTCAGGGCTAGGCTTATCCATATGGTCCTGGTGCCAGGAACAGAGAGGACGCTTGACAGATGTCTGTCAAGTGCATAAATGGGATGCAAGTCCTGTTGCTCCTGGAAGAGCTCCCACTGCTGACATGCAGAAAGGGCTTAGCCAATGTATGTGGAGTGGAGTAATGGCTGCCTGGCCCAGTGCTGCTTTTCTATTCCACTTTACATCAATGCTTTGCCCGTCCTGACCTGTCAGAGCCCAGACTTGTGGGCTCACCTGTGTCTTGGTCACGCTGGGCCCATCTTGGTCAAGGCCTTTTGGCTCCAGGATGACCCAACACCTCTTCCTGCAGCCTCTGCAGGCCTGGCCACCCCTCCCTGGATGTGGGACACTCCTCGGGGCCTCTGGACCACAGAAGACAATACCCTCTCCAGCCCGGGAAACCCTGCTTCTGGCTCTGGGCTGCCTGCCAGGGCGGCTCACATGTGAGCAAGCGGGCACTGCTCTGGGGGACGGAGGGGTGCTGGAGAGGGAGCGTCTCATCTTTCAGCCGACAGCTGTGCATGGCCACACTGTGTGTTTATCCTGATTCTCCAGACTGATCACGAACAGTCCCAGCACAGGGGCTGGCCCGCAGCGGATGAGCGAAGGGGCCATGCCTGGCAGTCAAGACTTGAAAAAAGTCTAATGTTTACTGTATATTTTCCAGAGAGGAGAACCGCCTGGCTAATCCTGTGTTCCAGATTTGACAGAACACATGCCCACTCCGTGGGGTAACTGCTCCTTAGTGCTCACTAGAATCCTTAGAAGGCTAGTATATGAGCTATTGGTTAAAAGGAGGGAAATACATGATTACTTAATAAATGTAACTTGGCCAAGGATGGTGGCTCATGCCTGTAATCCCAGCACTTTGGGAGGCCGAGGCAGGAGAATCGCATGAGCTGAGGAGTTTAAGGCTAGCCTGGGCAACATAACAAGACCTCCGTCTATACAAAAACACAAAAATTAGCCAGGCATGGTGGCACGCACCTGTAGTCCCAGCTACTTGGGAGGTTGAGGTAGGAGGATCATTTGAGCTCAGGAGATGGAGGCTGCTGTGAACTGAGATGGTGCCACTGCATTCCAGCCTGGTGACAGAGTGAGACCCTGTCTCAAAAAAAGTAAATAAAATTTTAAAAAAGTAACTTAATAGACAAAACCTCTGGAAACAAGGGAACCTAGGAGTTTAACAGAAGAGACGAGTCAGGGCCCCCAGTTCGCGCTGCTCAGCACAGGCTTACTGGGGAGCCGCGGGAGGAGAGGAGGGGGAGGTGGCAGGCAGATAGCCTTGGGCAGAGAGCCTGGGAGCCCACAGAGGCGGACAGCTGGCAGCAGGGCTCAGAGACACTCTAGGTGGGAGTGGCTCCAGCAAGAAGACTGGATGATCGTAGGGGAGAGGCCAAAAAAGATTTTGTTGTTTTCGGTCAGTTAACGCTTAAGGACAGGGATGTGGAATGGAAAGGAAGGAGTGAGAAGAGGGACAAGGAGCAACTTGTGCCAAACCTAAAAGGCAAGAATAATAAAGATGGGCTTTTCTGAGCGCCCACTGTGTGCCAGGCACTGGTGAAAGTGTTGCAATGCTTATAACTCCATGCCCTGATCATGGAGTCCTCCACCAGCACCATGTGGTGAAGTCCCATTTTGCAGAGGAGGAAACTGAGATCAACTGGCTTGTTCAAGTTCGTGCACCTAGGAAGTGGTGGAGCCCGGATTTGACTCAGGCCAGCTGGTTCCAGAGCCCGTGGGCCTCAACTCAGCCAACAAGCCCATTCGCCTTGCCAGGGCTTGGTTTCGCTGAAGTGGGTCTCCAGGCTGGAGTTAGTTTTGTGGAGGGGCTGAGCCCTGGTGGCCGCTGGCTGCTGACTGCTGGCAGTTGGAGTGGGTGAGGCTGAGGGGGCCGCTGGGCCTGGGTAGCTTGGGCAGGAGCCGGCGAGGAAGGGGAGGTGCCTCAGGGGGCTGCCTGTTGGTGCGGGCAGAAAGGCGGGAGAGACAGGCAGAGGCAGCCATCTGGGTTGTGCAACCTGCAGCCCACGCACACCGAGAACCACCAGCGTGGAGTCGGGATGAGGAGTCCTCCTCCCACCTGGTGTGGGCTGGAGTCCCAGGAGCAGGCGCTGGGATGGGACAGCGGGGGATCAGCTGGTCTGAAGTCCTGGTTGTGGGTGAGTGCGTGCACACGGGTGTGTGTCTCTGCGCATGTGCGTGGTGAGGGAATGTGCCCTTGTGGAATCTCCCCCAGGGCAACCTGGCAGTGTGAGGCTGACCTTTGCCCCAAACCTCCTGTCCTCGGGCATGACATCAGTCCCCAGCTGGGCTGTGAAATGAGTCCACGTCGAATCCTTCCATACACCTACTTGAACTCACGTCCCTCACTGACACTTTCAGAGCTGACCCTGGGTAAGCAGCCCTCTTATTCGGCAGACCTCACCTTACTCAAATGATTTTTGGCCTCCCCAGGATTTGTCCTGATACATTCCTTTGGCTGCCTGCAGAGGTGGGTTCTCCTAGTTCTCTGAAGGGTCATAGGATGGAGAAGGCGCCGTGTGGGAACCACCTGGAACAGGGTCTGGAATGTCACACACGGTGCTTGAGAAGGGAGAGGGCAGCTGTCACTTTGAACACCCACCCACCACCCTATTTCCAGATGGCACCTGGCACCCTTCTACCTACTGCTCTACTGGCACCTGCGCAGACAGCCAACAGTCACCGGGAGCTGCCGAGTTCCATTCTGGAGCAAAAGTGAGATCGTGGAGTTGAAAGGGACTGATTTTCATTTTCTTGCGTGGCTTCTAGGCTCACTCAAAGGGCATGTTTCAAAGAGGCTCTCTGGAATGAGGAGACTTCTGTGGAGGGACTTGCTCCATGGGACTTTAAGAAGGGGGTGGTGGGCCGTTTTGGGGGAACATGAGTGTGTGCCACACCCTCCACACGCCATTTGGCTAGCTCATCCTGACATGTTGCAGAGGCGGCTGGCCCAGGGTAGGGTGGCTTATTCTGACCATCCCTGGGTTGCTTGTGGGGCTACTTTTCTGGCCATGATGACCCATGACTTATTATGACCCCAAGCACAACCTCTTAGACTTGTGAAGTGTGGTGCCTCCAAAGGATATCAGAGAATAGTGACAGAGTAAATCCTAAGAACCCTGTAGAAGGAAGACACGTCTTTAGGCCTCTTAGAGTTAGTTGCTTCCCATTCAACCTGGAATGAGTTCATGGACCCTGCTGTCTTCGGTAATACCTCGGTAATTTTCCTTAATAATTGTAACAACTTTTTCACCTTGTTTTCCTCAAATATTAGGCTGTTATTTCCACCAAGTGTGTTTTGGACTTTAACCAGAGACTATGGCACAAATTTTGAAGTCAGGTTTATTTATTATTTATTTTTTAATTTTTTTCCAACTGCGGGCTGGCCCTAGCTCAGCCACCTGAAAATAAGTTATTTTTATATATATATGTAGCCATATAGACATACCCATCCACAGGCACAAAGACCACTTCCAAGTCTTTCTTAGTTTGTTGCATGTGACCCCACAGAACTCCTTGGACCCAGCTGACCAGGGTTTGATGCCCACTTCATGTGATCTGGCCAGACCCAGCTACTCCAAGCCCCTCCCCTCACAGGGAAAATGGCAAAAACTGGTGTGTAAATGTCTTATACAGGGCTTTGTATACATTAGATGCTCAATAAAGCTCTCATTTGGGGAAGCTGGAAAACAGAAGTGGAAAGAAACAGAGGGACCTGCTTCACTTCCTTGTGAAATAAAAAAAAAAAAAAAAAAGGAAGGGAGGGAAGGAAGGAAAGGAGAGGGGAAGGGGGAGAAGGTAGGATGGGTGGATGAGTGTATTATACCAGCTTCCTGTCCTTGGGTAAGTTATTTCTTTAACATCTTTGAGGCTCCGTGTTTTTATCTGTAAAATGAAGACAATAACACCTATTTCATTTAGTTGTTTCGAGGATTACACAAGGCAATGGGTGCACCCCGTACCCGATTTCTGGTTAGGGTTTGTACTGGCCCTGCACGTAAGCACCGTAGATGCATAAAAAAAGGCAAAGGTTGTATTTTCATTTTTTCGAGCACCAACGAATTAGCTATGATGCCATTAATAGAATTAGATGGCCTATTACCATTAGATGAAGTTCTTAACATTCACATTAGGAACTGTGGGACAGGCTGGTCCCCATGAACTGGGGCAGGCTCTGGGATGGTTTTATTTATAGGCCTGAGCAAGAGGCAAACCAAACCCAGTCGTCCCTCAGGCAAGTCAGCTGCGACTCCAAGAGTGTGGAGCTGTCAGGAACTGAAACCCAGTCCGAGGCAAAAGTGAACCACGCTGCTCTGATTTCCTTGCCTGTGGGAAAGCAGGGGCCGGGGCGGATGAACAGGTCACTGGGTTGTTGCTTCTCCAGCACTGCTCGGAGCCTGAAGTCCTGCCGAGAGTTTAAGCAAGACCAGCGTGGGGGGTGGGGAACCCCCACAAATACATCGCATCTCTTATCCATTAAAATTCAAGATGACTCATCATTTTGTCTTCCTGGTAATCCAGACAGGGTCACTTTTCCAAAGGCCAAATTCATTGGCAGGACTTTTTAACAGGGGCATTCTGACTTTTTAGAAAAAGGCCAAAGTCAACATCAGAAAATCTTTTTTCTGGTCTGCGGTAATAACAGTCACTGTTTGTCAAACGTTACTGTGTGCCAAGCACTGCACATGGTGCTTTAGGTACTTTTCTTATTTAATTCTCACAACCCCGGGAGGCAGGTATTTATTCCCATTTTATAGATGAGGATAACAAAACTCAGATTAAGACAGACACTGGAGCCAGTTCACTCCAGCAGAGGCTCCCACGATAACCCTCCCTGCTCCTCCCAGCTCTGCGTCCAGTGATCTCACGTTGGTGGCCTGCAGTCCGCCATGGTGGGAGTATTTACACCAGAGAAATTGGCAAATGGTACAAACCAAGGTCCCCCTCTTTTTTTCCTCTCTCATCCTCAACCTCATATTCTTTCTAGTTCATGTCTCCGCAAGAAAATGAGCTTTAATAGAGCATCATTTGAGGCCGGGTGTGGTGGCTCCCGTCTGTAATCCCAGCACTTTGGGAGGCCGAGGTGGGCGGATCACCTGAGGTCAGGAGTTCAAGACCAGCCCAGCCAACATGGTGAAACCTCGTCTCATTAGCTGGGCGTGGTGGATTACAGCCATGTGCCTGTAATCCCAGCTACTCAGGAGGCTGAGGCAGGAGAATCTCTTGAACCTGGGAGACAGAGGTTGCAGTGAGCCAAGATTGCGCCACTGCACTCCAGCCTGGGCGACAGAGCCAGAGTCCGTCTCCAAAAAAAAAAAAAAAAAAAAAAAGAGAGTCGTTTTGTTGTAGGCAATGCGTCCTCAGGAAGCTGGGCTGCTGGAAGAAGCTGAGCACTGGCTGAGCAGGGGTCCCTTGCTCCTCCTTCCCAGGGCCTCACAGATGCCTGATCAGGTATTACTGGTAAACACATCTGAGTCCTTTTCCTCATCAGTGCTAAGCGAGAGAGATTCCACTTAAATTACAAGGGCTGAGTAAGCTGGAGACAGGATTTACTAGGTAGTAATAATGTGCTCTCACATATGGTCCTTTTCATCTTCAAAGCATTTTATAGCCATTTACTAATTAGTCTTGGGCTGCCCTCTGTGCGCAGGTACAAGGCTCGATGACAGGCTGACCCGGCAGGAAGTATTTACAAATATACAGGTGACCTCCACTCACTCACAGGTGCCACTGGCTTCTGTTGCTGTTGCGGGGTGAAGATAAAATCACGAAAACCCTGGAGTTTGAGTCCCTCGTTCTGGAAACATACAGTGCTGATTGTCACCTTGTGGTGAGTCCCCTCTAACCAGCCCAAATCCTCCCCTGTGGCAAGGAAGTTGAAAGTCTTTTAAAAATGATCATAAATCTCTATCCTCACAAACCTATGTAATGTCCACCATCCTTCACTGGGAAAGACAAAAATAAGCTTCAGTTTGTTCATGAGAGTATGGACTCACATGAGAACTGGTGCTGGAGGGGAGCCAGGAGCCTGGGTTGGGTCTTGGCTCCGGCCGTGACCGGCTGGTGATCATGGGTAACTCACTTAGCTTCTCTCATCTTCCGTTTCCTCATCTGTGGAACAAAAGCAACCCCATTCAGTTGCTCACAGCCCAGGTCTGCTGTAAAGTGTGCTGAGCTAATGTGTGTGGAAAAACTTCTGCGTAGACTGTGTGCGCTTCGCTGATGGGCACGGTCTCGCTCGTTATCTGGGTCTGTGGGTCCCCAGGGGCTGGCAGGGGCAGGAGGATGACATTCCCAGACCACACTGCCCACGACTGGCTGCTGTCACTGCTGAATGCTTATTTGAAATGCTGAGGGGATGTCCAGTCAACAGGACCTCGCCCCCTCCCACAGTGCCAACCACCATCTGCTAGAACTGGAACCAGAAAGAGCTGACTGAGCCTGGGCTTGCTTCAGACCCAGTTGCAGCTCAGAAGCGAGCCCGGGCTCAGTCAACTCTTGGTGCTGTGTATAGTAGAGCCCAACCCATACCCCTCCATCAGGGGAGGGTGACCCTAGCAATCCTAAGTGATTGTGCTACGGCGCCTTACTGGGGGGACGGAGGGGACATGGGGCATGGCACACAGCTGCCCCGAGTAGAGGGGCAGTCAGCAGGCCAGGGTCAGAAGCAGTGCCAGTGTGGTCAGCTGGCTTAGTGGGTCATGATCACTTGCTCAGTAGAATCGCTGGGGGAGTTTTATCAAAATCTAGAATACTAAGCTCCAGCTAGTGAGATTCCAAGTCAACAGGCCTGCAGTGGGAACTACCAGAGCAGTAGCTTCCTAAAAAAAGCTCCTCGGGTGATCTGATGAGCCGAGCCCACGATCCAGTCCAGCCTCCTCCTAGTATTAATATGATGGAGAGGAAGGGACTCAATGAAGGCCACATAGCCAGTTAATGGCAGGGCTGGCGTATGGACACAGGACACTGGACCGTTGTTCTTGTCCTGGGAATTCCCAGAGTTTCAGGGTAGGGGGCATAGTACCCACACGGTGAAAAAACCCAGAGCTAGGCTGGCTTCCAGTTGACAGGCACGACGGGAGGTCTGTTCCAGCTGATCTCCAGCCTCCTGAGAACATTCCTGGGTGCCAGAGAACACGGGAAGGAGAGGCACGCCTTCTCCTCACCAGTCCTCACAAGGGCCCAGGGCTGGTTCTTTTGGGCTCACCTGGTGGAAATGGGCTCCAACAGCCACAAAGGGAACTAAGGGAAGAGGTGAGAGGCCCTGTGAAATCATGTGTGTGTCCTGCAGGAGGGGCTGGTGGCTTCGCCTCGGAATGGGAAGGCCAGAGGGTGTCAGGGCGAGCACCCAGGCCAGCTCTTGCCCTCACCTCTGGGGGTGGTACATGGGCCCTGCTTTCCTGTGTGGAAGGCCATCAGGACAGGACCAAGTTAACCAAACTGTAAACCTGGTGATGTGGTCAAGTTGACGGCAGCCATCTTGTGTTTCAGCTAAGGGAGTGTGTGATGGTACAAGGAGTCCTGGCTCCAAGTTCCCAGATTTGTTCCTAATTTGCTGTTTCTAATTTGCATGTTTCCTTAACGCTTGGGCCTTAGTTCTCTCTGTACACTGAAGGGAGTAACGGGGTAGAAACGAGGTGACTTCTGAAGACCCTTCTGGCTGTGAGGATCAGTAAGTTCAGGGAAGATGGTGTCTGCTCAGGCTATCTTCCCCAGCTCCGTTCCTGGCTGGCTGCACAGCCGCCAGGCCCCGAGCCCGGAAAGCAGACACATTCCCGTGATAACCCACGACACCCAAGCTTTGTCTTTGTGTATAATTCACACAGAGCTGCAGAGGCCCAAAGGACTCTCCCATCAGCCTAGGGAGAGGGGACGGAGAGGGGAGAATGGGAAGGACAGAGCCCTTGGTGCACTCAGCAAACTTGAATGACTACCTACTGTGTGGAGCTGGCCTGAGCACAAGGTGCCCACACAGGGGGCTGGAGGGTATGGATGGCCAGGGGTGGGGGTGTGTGTGCTAGAACCCATTTGTCATTGAGCAACAGCTTTTGGCCAGGCTGGGTGAGTGGCTGAAACCCAGCGGGTTGGTCAGACTGACTCAAGTAACTCCTTCTCACAGTGGAGGACTGCGCAGATAGGAAATGCTGAGGTATGAAACACACATGCACACACACAGGGAAGACACTAGTTTCAGAGGAAAAACGGCGAGGGGCATTTAATCTTAAAACTTAAGAGGTCTCAGAGACAAAGGCTTTGGAAGAAAGGTGTGGGCATTCCTGATGCTTTACTTTCCCCGGAAAATTACTGCACCATAATTTGTGAGTTTATTTCTTCCAACTAAGAAATAGAGGCAAGAAAGAGGGAGGAACCCGAAGTGAAGGGCTCTAGGATCCAGGGACCACCAGCCAGCTCCAGTTGGATTTCAGCAGTCGGGGCTGCCTGGGGTGTGCAAAGCTGCTGTGTGAGCAAAACGCTGCCGTGAAGACATGCCAGGCGGCTTCCAGGAAGCGGCTGTGTGTGCTGACACGCATGTGGACAGGCAGTCTGGCTGGCCACCTCTCAAGACTGGTGTTTCCTAGAGCTTTCCATTGGCAAACGCTGCCTCCTGGAACTGAGGGACAAAGGTTTTGAAATAAGCCCTGGTGGGAAACAAGGGGAGAAAAAAAATTGTGGTTAGCACAAACAACTTGAAAAAAAGTGCAACTCGGAGCTTTCAAGCTAACTCAGAACAGTTGTTATTTATTGTTCATGCATGTTGGGCTGGATTTGCCTTCTCTGCTGAGGCAAAGCCCTTCGGATTTTTCCAAGGAGGTGCACGCAGTTCACTACTGTGATATCTCTCAGGAATATTCAAAGGGCCTGTACATGCGCCCTCCTGGCTGCCAATTCCTATGAGATACCTGCACTCAGGTCCTGCCGCCTTTTTTCAGGACAAAGACAAGGGCCTGGTCCAAGCTACAAGACAGTGTGTGTGCAATTGAACCACATAGTCATTTAGAGATCTGAAGTATCAGGAAGGTTGCCTTTTCCACTCAGTTGGACCTTTGACTTCATAAAGACAAAGGGTCTGATAAGCTTTTTAACACATTCTATTTTTTTAGAGACAGGGCCTCACTCTGTGAGCCAGGCTGGAGTTCAGTGGTCCAACCATAGCACACTGTAGCTTTGACCTCCTAGACGCAAGTGATCCTCCTGCCTCAGCCACCCAAGTAGTTAGGACTATAGGCGTGTGCTACCACGTCAGCAATTTTTTTTCACTTTTTTGTAGAGACAGGGTCTTGTTACATTACCCAGACTGGTCTCAAACTCCTGGCTTCAAGGGATCCTCCTGCCTCGGCCTCCCAAAGTGCTGGGATTATAGGCCTGAGCCACCACACCCAGCCCTAATAATTTCTAAATGATTCATGGTCTCCATTTATTTCCAAACGCATATGCAGTCTGGTCTACTGGAAAGAAGCTAGGCTGGGTGTTAAGAGAACCTTCCCAGTCAGCGGAAGAGGGGTGGCAGGACCAGAGGCAGCCCATTTGGCCTTTTCGGCATCCCAGTTTCTAATCTGTGGAAGCAGGGCCACGTTCTACCTCAGATGTGCACCCGCCGAGCCCACACTGTGTCAGGCACCGTACAAGGCATCAGGCGTGGCGGGGTGGCCCAGCCATGGGACCCGCCACGTGGGAGACTGCAGTGTGGAGGAGATGGACATATGGGTGACCCCACATCAGGGCACCAAGGGCAGTCCCGCAGGCCGCAGTCCGCAGTCTGGGCAGCAGGGAAGAGGCAGCGGAGGGGCATTCCCAGCAGCAGCGTGCTGTCAGTTGAGAGGTGAGGGAGAAAAGGGAGGGGAGGAGAAGGGAGGGGCTGCAGAGGAAGGAGGTGGGCACCCGTGCTCCTGGTCACCAGGCTTGCCTTCTAGCCCCGCCCCACCGACACCCACACAATCACAGTGACACCTTACGTGTCCAGGAATCTCACCTCAGAGCAGTGGCGAGAACCAGGCAGGGCCACCAAGAGCTGTCACCCTCATCATTGCAAAGGCTTCATCGCCTCACCCACAGGGAGCCTCCCACAGTCCATTTTATTTAGGATCTGGTCCTACTGAGCCTGGCTGTACCGGCTCCCAGCTCCCAGGAGATCAGAAGCAGCAAATCTGCAGTGGAGAAGCTAACCCAAGGGCAGGAGGCGGATTCACGGCAGCAGTGAGAAGAGAACAGAAAACTGCTCAGGAGCACGAGCACTCACCGGGGTTCCTGTGCCGCAGGGCAAAGAGCCCCACGCAATCCGACAGGCTCTGGAGTCGTCTCTGGAGCAGAGCAAATGCAGCGGCTGGTGCCACCAGCTGCCCGCCCCCTTCAAGTCAACTGCAGCCCTCTATCCAATCTGGCCTTGGAATGCTCTGGCTCTTTCTCAGTGCAGGCCTCCACCATGGCCTCTGCAGCACTGAAATGGCAGCTCCTCTCTCTGGAAGCTCCCTTTCCCTGTGACTTCTGTGACGTGTGGTGCCACAGCTGTCCTGCCTCTCTCTACCTCTCCCTGCCCCTCCTTCGGCACTCCCAGGCGCCATCGTCCTTGGGGTCATGCAGAGCAAGGTGGGAACTCCTGGGCCTGCAGCACCGCTAGCCCAGCCCTCCCTCCCCTCAAACTTCCAGTCCCACGTCTCCAACCACCTGTGGGACCCCCCACCTGTCACTCTGTAACTCACACCAGTGTTCCACATGGATGTTTTCATCACTTTCATGGATCTGAAAATGCTCTGACCAATTTGGTTTTCTGTAACAGAACCTTCAGTTTCCTTCTGAACCAGTTTCCATTCTCCCTAAACCCCTATGGCGAATTCATCCTCAAGGCTCCTGCCGCTAAGTCCCTCCATCCGTAGTGACTCCCATAGCTCCTGTCTTATCTTTTGATGGCACTGCTGCAGAAGCTGCTTCTCCCCTGGACATGAGGCCTCCTTTGACTTTGTTTGCAGCTACATTGATTCTCTTACAGTGTGAGTCTCTGTCCCTTTCCTGAGCAAGACCTTAATGTCCTCCAAATTCTCAGCCTGGCATTCAATGACTCTCACTATCTGGCTCCAAGTCATTAAGAAGACAATCTATTCTGTTCCTCTATCATGTTTTTTGAGATCATGCAACCCTTTGAGAAGCTAAGAAAGTTAAGGATCCTCTCCTCAGAGAAACTGCAGGTAAGACCTCCCCACACTGCAACTCGGGGATGTTACAGGCCCCCTAAGCCGGCCACGGTCCAGGATATGAGCCTCGGATCTACTCCCTCTCCCTTCTTCTCATCTGACTACCTGCTCTTCCTCACACGTGCCATTTACCACCTCTGGGCTTATTCATGCTCAGGACAAATACCCTTGCTTCCATCAAGTCTTCCCTGGTCCCCAGGAGGTCCTCTCCCTGCACTGTCCGTGCTTCTTCCGGGGCACTTGTCTCACACGCACAGGTCTTATCTGCCAGCCCCTGGAAAGCAGGAGCACATCCTGCTCCCAGTGACCACCAGGCCTGGCCAACATGGTGAAACCCCATCTCTACTAAAATTACAAAAATTAGCCGGGTGTGGTGGTGGGTGCTTGTAGTCCCAGCTACTTGGGAAGCTGAGGCAGGAGAATTGCTTGAACCCGGGAGGCAGAGGTTGCAGTGAGCCAAGGTCACGCCCATGCCATGGCACTCCAGCCTGGGCGGCAGAACGAGACTCTGTCTCAAAAAAAAAAAAAAAAAAAAAAAAAAGAAAAAGAAAAAAATGAAAAAAAGAAGGTGGGAGAGAGAGCAACCCCAGAAAGACAACAGGTACAGCATTTAGGTACTGAGGAAGAACACTTCAGTCCATTCTCAAATTTCAAACTTTGTCAACAGTAAGAAAGATAAAGCACCCTCTTCCATCCGCTTGTGATCAACACAGCCCTGAGCCCGCCAAACCGCCACCTCCTCTGGCCCTCAGGACCTCAGAGTCCTTATCCATTAACGGCACCATGCCACAGTCACCCTTAACGCAAAAGAGGAGCTGTGATGTGGAAGAGCTCTAGACCTAGGTGAGGCCGGGGAGGGCAGGAGAAGCCCTGGGCACTGTTCTCTTACGAAGAGTAGGAGTGATAAGGCCACCTGATGCCACACTCGCATGGGACAATGTGTGGGAGGAGACAATCAACTGTTGGCTGCCACCCAGACGTGAGGGCCACTTATTCCCTCCTATGTTTCACCTGCTGCTATTTTCCCAGCACATGGAAATGCGGCTAGAGAGAGTCTTGTGGCCCCACTTCTCCAGAGGGTCTGAGATCGACAGGCTGCCACCAACCTCTGCTGCATGGATTCTGTGACCTGATGTGCACTGCGGAGTCTGGCCCATCCCAGTACCACTTTCAGGGAGGGCCGAATGTGCCCCAAGTTAGAGGTGAGGACGCCAACTTCCCCGACCTTACAGCTACGAACATCAAGGGGAGAGGCTGCAGCTGAGCTGCTCTGTAGCCCCCACAGGTGCCGGATGAGCAGATGGTGCTGGAACCACTGCTGCCCTGGGTGCTGGCCTGAGCTGGGCAGGGGTCGGGTCCGGGGAGCTCTCCACCTACCTCCCCAGGCCCAGAGTCACACTGGGTCCCAAGGCAAGCCTCATCAGCTCAGATTTTCCTTGGAAACTACTAGGGGAAGGGGCTACAACATTGCAAGCTCCTTACACAAAAAGGTCTTGGCAAGAGGGAGCACATTTGAAAGGCAAGCTTTTTTCTTTTCAGAAAGTTCTAAAGTTTCCTGTTCTGTCCTGGGCTTTCCCTGCCAGGGCCAACTGCGTGCTGCCAAGGGGAAGCGTGGCGAGGGCTATTTAAAGGCATGATGCTACCAGCTGTTTTCAGTGAGTGCTTCTCAACTTGGATCCTCATTAAGTCAGTTAAGGGAGGGGGAGGAGAAGGAAAGGGAAAATGACAACTGGCTCCCACCCATTTATAGATTTTAAAAACACTGTTTTCACTTATTTCACTTTTTATCAGAGAAAATGGAGAGCTGCCCAGAGTACAGATTGCTAATGGCAAGAGGTATCTGTCATCTTTGAAAAACCTTCGACCCAGAGACAAAGTATGTAGTAAGCTTTAAAAGTGTAAGCGTGTTCTAGGGGATAGTGAGGTCTCCTTACCTCCCCATTAACTGGCCAAGTGGGCCCACAGGAGAGGGCCCTGAGTGTCAAGCTCCTCACTGAATGCACACTGGAAGGGAATTTATTTTTAGATGGAATTAGAGCTCAATATGCCTGAGGGCAAAATGAGGTTCGGGCCGTCTTCACTGATCTCAGTCTCACTGCTCAGGGTTTCATAAAATTACAACTCAGTCCAACCCAGGAGTCTCAGTTAGGAGAAGAAAACGTAAGGACTGGGTAGGTTTTCCATGAATTCACAGCAGAAGTAGGGCTGGCCCAGGCTTCAGCCCACAGGCACAGCATGGTGGAGGCAACAGGGTCAGGAGTCAGGGGGTCTACTTTTGTGGGCCTAGGGCCCAGGGTAAATCTGTTCTGGACTTCAGCTCCCTCATCTACAAAGCAGAGTGCTGTTAACTGAGGGTCCTAAGGCTGGTGGGCTGTGGAAGGTGAGGGCAGCCTGTGCGGGGCGGGCTCTGGAGCCAGGCAGACTGGGCTCGAGGCCTGGCCACGCTCCTTACTCGTTGATGAGGGCAAGTGACTGCAGCTTTAGTTTCTTCATCTAAAAGGTGGGAAAACTGTGCCTACCTTAAAGGGTTCTTGTGAGAAGTGGATGAGATGGTCTGAGTAAGCATTTGGCATGGTACGTGGCATAAGAGATGATCAGTAAACATCAACTATTACCATGAGTACCCGCTGGGGCCAAAGGGAAGAGGCTCTGAGTCTGAGTCCGTGGAAACAGCCAGAAGAACGTGTGTGTGCAGAAGCGGGCAACCTGTGAGAGGTCTAGGGTCCTTGCCCTCAGTTCAGCCTTTCCCGAGGCTCCTTGGATCAGGTCCTCCCTCCTCACTGATCACACTGAGCTGGCAATTGCAGGCAGAGATGGCCAATCTCAGGCTTGGACACTTAGCCAAAGTCATGGGACACTGTGTGTCTTTTGCAATCCAGTCTAGAGCTGCTTGTGGCATCCTTGTGGCATCAAAGGACAAACTGCAGTCAGAGGCACCTCCAGCCCTTGCCTGTCTTCTGCCCCCCAAACCTGCCAGGTGTACTCCTTGTGTGTGGTGTGCGGATTTGGTCAGGGCTTGATCAGGGATGACGCTGCAGCTCTTCCTAGAGGGGTATTTAGGAATCACATGGCTCCAGCTGCCAAGAGCAGGGTGTTGGTTGGCCCGGTCCTCAAACAGCTCTCCTTCTGTCCAGGACAACATGCATCATAAAAGGAAGGCAGTGGGGGAAGTGGAAAGAGCACTGCACTAGGAGGCAGAGGACTCACAGCTCTAGCCTGGGCCCTGGCTCATTGTGTCATCCAGAACTGGGACTCCATTTCCTCACCTGTAACAGGACGCTTTCTACTTAATGATCTTATGACCACCCAGTTATGGTCTGAGATATCATCCATGTGATCTTGAGCAAGCCACTTAACCCTTTTGTGTCTTGATTCTTCATCTATTAAATTCAGACACTAGTACCTCTTCTCTTTTTTTTAAAAGAAGTTCCAGGATCCACGTTCAGGACGTGTAGGTTTGTTACATAATAAAAGTGTGCCACGATGGTTTGCTGCGCCTCTCAACCCAGCACCTAGGTATTAAGCCCTGCAGGCATTAGCTATTTATCCTGAAGCTCTCCCTCCCACCCTGCCACCCACCAGTAGGCTCCAGTGTGTGATGTTCTCCTCCCTGTGTCCATGTGTTCTCATTGTTCAGCTCCCACTTATCAGTGAGAACATGTGAGGATAATGGCTTCTAGCTCAAACCATGTCCCTGCAAAAGACATGATCTCATTCCTTTTTATGGCTGCATAGTATTCCATGGTGTATGTGTACCACATTTTCTGTACCCAGTCTATCATTGATGGATTGGGTTGATTCCATGTCTTTGCTATTGTGAATAGTACTGCAATGAACATATGCATGCATGTATCTTTAAAAGAGAATGATTTATATTCCTTTGGGCATATGCCCAGTAATGGGATTGCTGGGTCAAATGATATTTCTGGTTCTAGGTCTTTGAGGAATTGCCACACTGTCTTCCACAATGGCCAAACTAATTTACATTCCCACCAACAGTGTAAAAGCGTTCATATTTCTCCACAGCCTTGCTGGCATCTGTTGTTTCTTGACTTTTTAATAATCGCCATTCTGCTTGGCATGAGATGGTATCTCATTGTGGTTTTGTGTTTCTCTAATGATCAGTGATGTTGATATTTTTTCATATGTTTCTTGGCTGCATAACTGTCTTCTTTTGAATAGTGTCTGTTCATGTCCTTTGCCCACTTTTTAATGGAGTTGTTTTTTTCCTATAAATTTAAGTTCCTTGTAGATTTGCATATTACACTTTTGTCAGATGGATAGATTGCAAAATTTTTCTCCCATTCTGTAGGTTGTCTGTTCATTTTGAAGACAGTTTCTTTTGCTGTGCAGAAGCTCTTTAGTTTAATTAGATCCCATTAGTCAATTTTTGCTTTTGTTGCAATTGCTTTTGATGTTTTTGTCATGAAGTCTTTGCCCATGCCTATTTCCTGAGTGGTATTGCCCAGATTTTCTTCTAGGATTTTTATAGTTTTGGGTTTTATAGTTAAATCTTTAATCCATCTTGAGTTAATTTTTGTATAAGGTGTAAGGAAGGGGTCCAGTTTCAATTTTCCGCATATGGCTAGCCAGTTTTCCCAGCACCATTTATTAAATAGAGAATCCTTTCCCCATTGCTTGTTTTTGTCATGTTTGTCGAAAATCAGATGGTTGTAAATGTGCGGTCTTATTTCTGAGATCTCCGTTCTGTTCCCTTGGTTTATGTGTCTGTTTTTGTACCGGTACCATGTCGTTTTGGTTACTGTAGTATAGTTTGAAGTTAGGTAGCGTGATGCTACTTTGTTCTTTTTGCTTAGGATTGTCTTGGCTATATGGGCTCTTTTTTAGTTCCACATGAATTTTAATGTAGTCTTTTTAAAATTCTGTGAAGAATGTCAATGGTAGCTTAATGGGAAAAAGCATTGAATCTATAAAGTGCTTTGGGCAGTATGGCTATTTTCGTGATATTGATTCTTCCTATCCATGAGCTTGGAATGTTTTTCCATTTGTTTGTGTCCTCTCTGACTTCCTTGAGCAGTAGTTTGTAGTTCTCCTTGAAGAGGTCCTTCACACACCTTGTAAGTTGTATTCCTAGGTATTTCATTCTCTTTGTAGCAACTGTGAATGGGAGTTCATTCATGATTTGGCTCTCTGCTTGTCTACTGTTGGTGTATAAGAATGCTTGTGATTTTTGCACATTGATTTTGTATCCTGAGATTTTGCTGAAGTTGCTTATCAGCTTAAGAAACTTTTGGGCTGAGACAATGGGGTTTTCTAGATATAAAATCATGGCATCTGCAAACAGAGACCGTTTGACTTACTCTCTTCCTATTGAATAACCTTTATTTCTTCCTTTTGCCTTATTTCTCTGGCCAGAACTTCCAATACTATGTTGAATAGGAGTGGTGAGGGAGGGCATCCTTGCCTTGTGCTGGGAATGCTTCCAGCTTTTGCCTGTTCAGTATATGATATTGGCTGTGGGTTTGTCATAAATGGCTCTTATTATTTTGAGGTATGTTCCATCAATACCTAGTTTATTGAGAGTTTTTAACATGAAGGGATGTTGAATTTTATTGAAGGCCTTTTCTGCATCTATTGAGATAATCATGTGGTTTTTGTCTTTAGTTCTATTTATGTGATGAATTATGTTTACTGATTTGCATATGTTGAACCAGCCTTGCATCCTGGGGATGAAGCCGACTTGATTGTGGTGGATAAGGTTTTTGATGTGCTGCTGGATTCAGTTTGCCAGTATTTTATTGAGGATTTTTGCACTGATGTTCATCAGGGGTACTGGCCTGAAGTTTTCTTTTTTTGTTGTATCTGTCAGGTTTTGGTATCAGGACAATGCTGCCCTCATAAAATGAGTTACGGAAAAGTCCCTC
This sequence comes from Macaca mulatta, assembly GCF_049350105.2. Taxonomy (NCBI): domain Eukaryota; kingdom Metazoa; phylum Chordata; class Mammalia; order Primates; family Cercopithecidae; genus Macaca; species Macaca mulatta. The sequence goes on from NC_133418.1 coordinate 96,651,321, forward strand.
CTTTTCAATTGTTCGGAATAGTTTCAGAAGAAACGGTACCAGCTCCTCTTGGTACCTCTGGTAGAATTCAGCTGTAAATCCATCTGGTCCTGGGCTTTTTTTGGTTTGTAGGCTATTTATTACTGCCTCAATTTCAGAACTTGTTATTGGTCTATTCAGGGATTCAACTTCTTCCTGGTTCAGTCTTGGGAGGCGGTGTGTGTCCAGGAATTTATTCATTTCATCTAGATTTTCTAGCTTATTTGCACAGAGGTGTTTATAGTATTCTCTGATGGTTGTTTGTATTTCTGCGGGGTCAGTGGTGAAAGCCCCTTTATCATTTTTTATTGACTAGCACCTCTTTTCAGGGAGGTGGTGAGGAGAATGGAAATACGTATCAGGTACCAAGTCCAGGGCCTGATACATGGCAAGTTTCAGTAGGAGGTGGTAATGCTGTAAAGGTGGTGGGAGCAGTTGGGTTATTATTGGACAGCTTTTATCTGCATAGGATAGTTTTTATCTGCATAGTTTTATACAAATGGGGCAGGGTTAGTGAACACTGCAGAGCCCCAAGCAAAAAGTGCCATAGACAGTTTTGGGGGGGACATGAAGGCCTGTTCCTCTCGGCCACCCCTCTGCCCTCTGGCTCAGGAAGCATTAAGTAATCAGAGGGTAATGCCTGGAAAATGACATAACAGTTGGCTTCTAGAGAAGGGGTCTAGGAAGACGGAAGAAAGTGAAGACAGGGAGCCATCAGGGAAAGGCTCAGAGGCCTTGGGGTTGAGGCCAATAGGAACTTTTGTTCAATGAAGTCTCATCAAAAGGGTTCTTTCCTACTGGAATTATAGTGCTCTATTGATTCAATAGATCTTTTCAAAAGAATAAAAATCCATAAAATAGACAGCTGACAAACTGAATCAATATAGCTTTAAATAAATGAAAACAAAAACAGAATATACAATCCAAAGAGGCTGGGGACTCTGGGGGCAGGGAGAGAGCACCTAAGGCAGTTAAGCTTTGCACAGGTGATTCTTGCAACACTACCGGGTGTGGCAGGGGTCATGCTCCCCATTTTGCAGGTGAGAAAACAGAAGCTTAACAAGTGTAGTTAAGATGCCTGCCAATATCACTCCAACCCCAGTGCCACTAGAGCCTGGCCCCGTGGATGAGACCCTGTGGTCTTGCTGCTGTTAGCCTCCTTTACTTGGAACTTTTTATTTTGCAAGAGCCTAACAGTTGCCTTCTTCCAAAACAGGACTTGAATTCTGGAATTCAAAAATGCTTTTCTTTGGGTAATTGTAAGATGAGCCTCATGATGTTTGCTAGAGTCAGGCCAATGTGGTGGTAGGGTGGGGTGTGGTAGGAGAAGTGGTTCAGGGACACAGCCCTCACTGTCAGGAAATCAAGGGCATAAATCAAGTCAGAGGTCATTTTTGCAAATAGAGGCAAGTTCCAACATCTAAGGCTCATTGCTTTTTCCAGTTTTCTTCTGCAGCTGTGACTTCAACTGGCACATGTTTTTAATCAGTCATGTGAAAACCGATTGTGGTCTGAAAATCAAAGCAGTCCTGTAAATAGTGTAAGACAAGTCCTGCTAATCATGCCTCGTGGTCTTGCCTTGTCCTTATTGTCCTGAACCGCCACTGTAAATTCTGACTCACTTGGGGTTACTCGCCTCGTGTCAAAGGGCCTCGTGTCAAAGGGTCATCCTCACAACAGGCTGGCTACAAAGAGACCTGCTTCTGTTTCAATGCCCTTACCCCCTAACCCTCCAAAGGCCCCTGTGACAACTGCCATCCAACTGGGTGCCTTGGTGAGTGAGTGACTGGCACGATGGTAGCTTGTTTTGTAATTATGCCTGGGGCAATGGCAGCCTGGCTCTCGGGTGTGGGCTTTAGGAACAAACAAGTGCTTGTAAATGGCTCACCTACACAGTCAGTCTTGCTAAATGCGCCAACCCCTGAGCATGCCTGGTTTGTTTTCAGGGGGTCTAAGCTTGCAAAACAAGGAAATTAACAAACTTGAGATGCAAAGGCTTGATATCGCAGCGAGAACACAGTATCACATGCTCACAGCTTCAGGCAGAGGCCCTTGCCCTCAGCTGCAATCAATCTCCCCTCTACTTGATTCCACAGCACGCTGGGCCTCTAACCTCGGGCTGAGCTATGTCTGCCTTGTGTTTGAGATGTTTAGATTGGTGTCTAGACTACAATTTATACAGCTCGGCTTCCTCGCCTGCGAGAAGGCTGACTGTGGTCTCAGTATGTGTTGAATTAAATCAAATGCCGTTTTAGGAGGACTTCAACAACAACTGACTGAAATCCATTTCTAGACATCAAAGTATTGGGATGGATTCTGGTTCCTGCTAAATCACAGGGTATTTTTAAATACTTACCAAAGTGATCAAAATTACTGAGCAGTTCTCTCTCCCTCTGAGGCCCTCCAAGGAGGCCCTCTGGAGCTTGGCCAGTTCCTCTGGGGCTGGAGCAGCTTGCAGCCAGTTTTTGCAACTGCAAAGGCCAGGACTTGCTCCCACGGGCTGCAGGCATCTCTGCTCCCTTGGCATCCCCTGGTGCAGCAGATGAGAAGGAGGAGGAGAAGGGAGGGCCAGCTGGCTAAATGGAGGGAGGGACAGGGTAGTCCTAATGGGCTCCTGAGCCTCCGCCGGCCATGGGACCAGCTTCCTTCTCTGGTGTTCATCGCAGATGTGTGCACGCATCTACACATACCAACTATTCTCTCACACCCTGGGAGAAGCTCCATGAGGGCAAGGCCCATGGGTCATATTCATCCATCTTTGCATCCCCAGCCTGGAATATAGTGTCCAACACACACCAGCTCAATAAATATTTCTCAAATGCAAGCATTTAGCTTACTTAAGATATACTTTAGAATGACAGAACGTTGTAATAGAAGGAAAAAGGAAACCACCGAGGTCAAACATTACAGGGAAGGAGAAGGGGAGACTAAGGGCGGGAGGTTAGGATGGTTCCTGTGGCACTGCATATCCTAATGATACGTTAGCATACGTCATCCCTGTAAGTGCCTAGAGGGCAGAATTTGGGGATGGTTCACCCTTAGTGCCCTTGGTGCTCACCTTGTCAGAAGCTCCTAGCAGGTGAATGTCAATTTGGTGCTAAATGAATGCCTGTTTGCCCAGGGGGTTGACCTGAGGCCCCAGAGCTAGTAGGAGGAGTGTGAGCCAGTCCTCTCCATCCCCCTCCCTCTCGGACTGCCGTGCCCATCATACCCTGCTTGATGAGAGGCAGGAATGGCTGTGTGGCACTGAGAAAGGCTGGGAGGATGGGTGCACCTGGCTGGGCCGGGGCTGGGAACGAGGCCAGGTGGTGGGTGTGGGGGGCTAAGGAATGCGCTGCTGCCTGGGGCCTGGGAACCCAGAGAAGAGCCCCAGCCCTGGATTTATCTTGTCTCCCCATCTGCACCTGCCTGGTGTGCCCAGATAGTGAGTTCTCTGCTCACTCTGCCCAGGGCTGTAGGAGCAGGCACTCAGCACAGGCCATGATGTGCTGATGGCCACGTGGCTGCCTGGGGTGCAGGGAGCTCGCCACAGTCCCAGCCAGGAGGAGGGCTACTCACGCAGCTCACCTGCGGGGAGAAGTGGGCCACCTGTCCGATGGTGGTGAGTCACCACCAAGGTCACAGATTACCCTCCACTTCTTAGTCATCGAAAGGTGAAAAACCAAAGGGTGGCCCTCAAAGAGGAAGTGCCCAGGGACCCAGCAGAGCTGACCCTGGAATGTGGGTCCAGGCCCCAAGTCACACCCCAGCTGGGACAGTGCTCCGAGGTTTGTGCGCGGCACAGCCAGGCATCAGCCTCCACAGCAAAGTACCAGACTCCCAAAGGAGGGCCTGAGGAACACTTAGGAGACCAACTCCTTGGGGCCACTAACCTTCCCTCCCCTGACGCTCTCTAGGGCTTTGAAGTGTTATTTGCCTGGTTATAAGTTCAGTTTCTTCCACCAGATCTCAGCATCCAGAGGCCAGAGCTCATGGCTTCCACAGGTGCTCAGTCCCTGCATGCTGGCTTTTGGGCACAGATTTTGGTCACCCAGAACTCTGGGACATTCACCCCCCTGGCTGGGTGTTTGAGGATGTGGGGGAGGGGCAGCAAGATGGCCATGGTCCCTCCTCTCTTCACCCTCATCCCCCTGACAGCTAAAATCACACCCCCAGACACCTGGCTCTCTGGGCTTCAGACAGAAAAGCAGCAATTCCCAAAGAAGAAAGTACTCAATGGGAGAGGGTGTCCAAACTCCACTCCCTGCTGGGGTACAGTGGCCTTCTAGAGACAGTGGCCTTTGGTAACAAGAGTAATCCTCACAGCAGGAACTTCAGGTGGGCTCTGCTGGGGTAGGGTGTGGGGAAGTTCCATGCAGGCTGGCAGGGAGCAGAATGTCTGGCTGGAGGGGCCTTAGGAGTCTTCTGCAATCATGCAGTAGAGAGGCTGGGGAGAAGCACAGGAGGAGGAGATGCACTTGCTCTGGCTGGGCCGCAGGGCTCACTCCACACTGCACCAGCACGGGCCCTGCACGTGCTGACAGCAGGTAGCTCTGTGGCCCCAGGCTCCAGGTACAGAGAGAGAGGGAGGGAAGGAAAGGAAGGGCATATATGCAACCTGGATGAATGATACCCACACGTGGTGTGAAGTAGGCTTGTTCAAACAGTGGGTTGCAAAATCCATTTCGTGGGTTCTGAGCAGCATTAAAATAAAGTGAAATAAAATCAGGGTGCACTGTATGTGGCACTTTTGTTTTAGTTATATATACTGGATTCAAATGTAAAATATCTTGTGGATTGTGGTTAAAAAAAAAAAGGCTGGAAGCCATGAGTATAAGGAAAGGGAGGCAACTACTACATGCCAGATATCATGCTACTTGTTTTCATGTATATTATTTTATATTTACTCCTTCTAACAGGCCTACTACCAGACAGGTGATTCTATTTTTGCCAAAAATAAATCTATGACCAGAGATGGAAAGTAAGTTTTCTTTTCTTTTTTGAGATTAAGGTCTCTCTCTCTGCACTCTGTCACCCAGGCTGGAGTGTGGTGGTGCGATATTGGCTCACTGCAGCCTCGACCTCCAAGGCTCAAGTGATCCTCCTGCCTCAGCCTCCCGAGTAGCTAGGACTATAGGAGTGCACCACCATGCCCAGCTAATTAATTTTTTTTTTTTTTTTTTTTTTTTAAAGAGATGGGGTTTCACTATGTTACGGGTCTCACTATGTTGCCTAGGCTGGTCTCAAACTCCTGAGCTCATGTGATCCTCCTGCCTTAGCCTTCCAAAGTTCTGAAATTATAGGTGTGAGCCACCATGCCTGGCCCAAAGTAACTTTTCTAAGATCACACAGCTAATAGGTGGCAATGCTAGTTAGGAATCCAGAGCTGTTTGACTCCAAAGGGCACATTCTTCCCACGCCACCATGATTTCCAGTGGAAAGTGTACTGTCCACTGAGTCGGGAGCTTTGGGTTCTGTCCCTGGCTCTGCCGTATAATGGTGAGTAACTGCTCTGTTTTCTCATCTATGCAGTAAGGGAGTAAGAGAAATAATTTCTAAAATTTTTTGATTTCATGCACTCTCCCATCCCAAACCTCATTGTGGCAGTATTTTAGTCTCCCCCATTAAACCTTTCCTAGAGCTGCCAACAGCTCAGTCATGAATTTCGAGGGCTACTTACTGCCAATCCCCATTGCACCTACATTTGTTCTACAAAACCCCCTAAATGGCCCTGTCTCTGGTAGCTCTGTGTGTCTGCAGGTATTGACTGGTGCTGTTAGCTCTGATCTAGGGACCTGCATCGTGTAGCTTTTCAGCAGAATTATGACTGTGATGACAAGAGACCAAAGGGATGACCTCGACCTCCCTCTCACGGGCCCATGTGGTTCCTGGAAGGGCTGGGGCATCCTAATGAAGAATGAAGGCTACTCTGAGTGTCTGGGGAAGGAAAAGAAGTGCAAGAAGCAGAGTACATGCAGTCCACCCAGGTGACATGTGAGGGACCACAAATGTTCTCCAAATAATGAGCCCCAGAAGAGCAAAGGAAGCCCCGAAGGTTCCTGTAACATAAAGATCATCTTAAAACTCCCTAGGGTTGATGAGGAGTAGTATCTCTGTGAAGTGCTGTCACAGCGGAGGTGTCACAATCCCGCACAGTCAAACTGCGGACTTGGCATGGGGAGCTTGAGCTGTGGTTCCAGCTCTGCTTTTCTCTGCTCTGCCACTTTGGAGAAGCCACTTCACCTCCCTGTACCCCAGGGATGCCTCATCTGCAAAGTGAGGGGATGGTTTCCGAGGTCACTGCTCGGTCTAATATACTATTATCCATTACTACTATTTCTGCTTTGGTATCAATCCAACCACTTTAGCCAGAGGCAGTTTCTTAAGTGGAAGCAGTAATTTAACAAGTGACCTCTCCCGGTGCTTTGCTGGAGGTGTTCCCTCAAGAGCCTCCATAAGCATCATCAGAGGTGCTGCACAGGTCTGAGCCGTCTATCTCCCCTTTGTCTCCAGATCTGACTTAGGACCCCAAGAATGCTGGCCAATATCCATCCTGCTCATGTTCCTTCCACCCTTCAAATCAGCAGACAACTAAACATTCACACGTTCATGGGCCACTCCTGTGCTAGTCATGGGCTGGTTCCTGCAGGGCTAAGGGGCTGCATTTGGGCAGGGCCCTGGCCCTCCGGGCACACACAGCTTGACTCCCAGAGCAGAGAGGGCTGCATGCTAACCCTGGATGAGAGTGGGGAGCTCTGCTTTCACAGCCACAGGCTAAGCCCTCCCTGGCCTGCCCCTCCTTACTGCTATTGCTTCGGAAGAACAGGAGCAAACTTCCTGCCTTGGGCTGGCTTTCTTTTCTGCTCAGAGCTATGTGGGGGCATTCTCCAGCAGGCCAGACGTCTAGCCCCTTTAATGACAATAATGATAATTTACATTTATACAAGGCCTTTCATTGGGGGATTTTAATTGCATCGCAAACAATAATTAATTCCCCTTTGCGAGGCTGGCAGCCAGCTAAGCGGGAGCCCCTTTACTCTGCAGGTCAGGGGTGCTTTCCTGGGCCTGCAACATGCTGGGGGTCTCCCACCTAACCTGACACCTCCCCACCCTCAAGGCCTGGCCTAAGCATCGGGGCCTGGGGCCGCCAACTACAGTCCATGACTGTTTGTCCTGCCCCTGAAGCTCCACAACATCAATTGTTGAGCCACTCATTTGGTGCTAACCAGAGAACCTTGCTATTGGGCGAGACTCAGGATCTTGTCCAAGGCAGTAGCACTACTCGGGGGTGATCCTCGGCCGCTGCCAGAACACCTTTCATGATGGAGAGCGCGCTGCTTAAAGGCGCCTCTGAGAGTTACAGGGTTCATCTCTCTCTGGAACTGGAATCTGTCCCCTCGAAACTTCTGCCCACGGGTGCCAGCTCTGCTCTCTGGAATGAAGCAATCCTACATAACTGTCTGGGGTTGCTGGTTGAAGTTTCTGGTACGTAAGTTGTCTATTTCTGTGGTCACCCTTGGGCGGAGCTTGGTGGCTTATACTTCACTGAAGTTCAGGGACACTTGTCAACTGAGTGGTAGGGGCAGCCGCAAGCTCCATCACTGGGGAGTGCCGAGCTTTCAATGCAGCACTACAGACTACTCTGCCCCAGTCTCAGTGGTATAAACACTGGAGGCTTCTGAGTTCATTTCACTGGGGCTGCACCTCAGTGACACCGAAGTACCCTCATTTTCTGTTGAATGACTGAATGAACAGCCTTCCTTCCTAAGGATCTATTATTCTTAAGTTCATGCAACCACTGTCAATTGCAAGGGACTGGTTTTTGGAGACCAAGTCAGACAATAATCCATTTAGTTTTTTTCTTTTTCTAAACCCACTTTATCAGAATAAATATTTGGTGCTAAACTTGAGAAATGGAAGCATCAATGCTGAGCTGGGAACTGACCCAGGGCAAGGAACTCCACAATCCTCCTCCTCTCCAAGGAGTGAGAGGCAAGGGTGGGGCAGAGGGGCAAATGAAATCCTTTGCTAAGTTTATTTTTAAAAAGCTAGATCTTCTGGGGAAACCGACACTCCCTAGAGTGATTTCTGGGTCCCTGCTGGTTTGCTTTTTGCCTGAAAAGACACCGGCCCTCCCTCTGCCAAGAGCACATTGTTTGGGTGAGATTTTTCTCACACTGGCTTACCATGGAAGGAATTTCGAGCATGCATTAAAGGCTGTTGTTTTCCTAAAACCTGCGCAGTATGAACAAGAGGTTTGGCTAGTGGTGACACGGCCTCATTCTGCTTAGATTTCACACGATTCCTATCTGCCTAGAATTGGAGTGAGCATTTTTGGCTTGGGTTTGGCCTGGATTGTAGATCTGGGGGATGCTTGGGAAAAGAAACATGGGTTAGAGACGGAGCCTCCTGGTGTCATTCTGTGGCAAGGAGAACACGTGACAATCATTCCCTATCTGATTAAGTGGGAAGAACGTGGATTTTGGAGTAAGAGAAAACTGAATTCAAATGTGGATCTATTACTTACTAGCTGTGTGTCTGGAAAAGTCCCCGAGTCTCTGTTTCTCTCCAGTGACCCCACAGTAGTTGTTATGAGGCAACAGTGCCAGGCACATGGTAAGAACTCAAGCCTTGGTTTCCTTCCTGCCCAGCCCTCCACTGCCATCACATAGCTACAGACACACACACACTGAGGACCTCCTGTTTCATGTTAACTCATCAAACAGTTACTGAACAGCTCTTATTAACAAGGGCCTGGATCTCCTGGGGACACTGTCCAACTAGTGTCTGGTACCAACGGGTATGTATGCAAAGTGAATTAACTAACTTGATACTTGCTATTTTATAGTTTAGAATGTGCTTTCAAAATAATCTCATTTTAATCCAAGCAACAATCATGTGTATGAAATCGATGCCATTACTCTACTCCCCCTATATACATGAAGGAACAGGCTTGGAGAGGAGTAACTTGCCCAAGGCCAGGCACATGATAAAGGCAGAACAGGACTTGGAAGCTGCAAGCCTGTGTTCTGAAGACAGCACACTGCTAGCCCTGGAGGGTATTCCTGCCTTCTGCAGCCACTGAGGGCTAAGGCTGAGGAGGAAGGGCACGGCTCTGGGCGCACCCAGGTTGCAGCCACTGAGGGCTAAGGCTGAGGAGCAAGGGCACGGCTCTGGGCGCACCCAGGTTGCAGCCACTGAGGGCTAAGGCTGAGGAGGAAGGGCACGGCTCTGGGCGCACCCAGGTTCCACTAGAAGGCACCCCACTGAGTGACGCTGCCAACCTATGCCTGGCCACAGCAGGCTGCAGCTAAATGTGAGGCCATCACCGTGGGCCCGGCGACGTGGAGTAGTAAGTTTCTGAAATTGGAGACATTGGCCAGCAGTCAAGTTTCTTTCTCTCAGGCCCTGGGCTCCGGTCCTGCCCTGATGTGCACAGATGTTTCCAGGTTGACTTCACTGGGCTCCCACTGCCCTTCTCAGTGTGCGTGACTGCACTGATATGCAGGTACTGTCCTTTACCTTCCCATCACATCCTTCTAGGTCACAGAGAAGAAGTGCTATGGGCGCCGGACTCTAACCGTTCCTTAGCAGGGTGCCCTGCACATGTCAGGGGCTCACAACAGGGACGAACTGCATTCCTTCTTGTTCCCAGTAGGCTCTTAAAACCAAGTAATGGGACAGGAAGCAGATGTTGGTCCTGGGTTGCTGTCAGCTCACTGCCTCTTTCTTCCCACTCCTCTAGCCTCTGAGCTGCTGGGAACCGCTGATAGATGCAGAATTGAAAGGGTAGGACAGGAGTCTTTCAAAGTTTGCCCATATGGCTGGCCCAAATACAGTTTCCAGCATGAACTGAGCGGTGGAAATCGGATCTGACCACAATGCTGCAGCACCCACAGAGTTCATCAGTCTACTCCAAGCCATTCTGACAACACTCCCTGCCAAGGGTGGGTGTCCCGAGGAATGCCGTCACTGCGCACACTGCGCAGCGGGGAACCCAGTGTCTCGGGGATGAGGTCAGTTCCCCCACCGTGAGCCTGTCTATTCTGGACCTCTGAGCACATTTCCCTGTGCTGCAAGTGTATTGCCTTTGAGGTTGAACCGTGTGGAAAAATCATGTGCACTCCTTGAGCTGAGCTGAAGCTGGCAGGAGGAGCCAGGCCTTGGGCTCTCCTGCGTAAGCACCTGGCCTACAGCGGGGCCTATGGCATCTGCGGCCAGAGGACCAGCTCTCTGCTCGCAGCATGGGGCACCAATCCGTCAGCCCTGACTCCAGCCACACTTGCCTTGCAGTGCTGCTGAAGGGCACAGGGATGAAGAGGTGTGCTGGTGGCTAGCCTAGTCCACTGTGTCCTCAAAGACCAAGGTCAAGCAGAGTTAACCTGTTGTTGCCCAGCTAGGCCCCTGAGGGGACCCCTCAGACTTCTAACATGCCAGGTACAAGGGGCGCAGGGGGCTGTGCATTTTTGGACGTGCAGCTTCTGCCCCGCACAAAGGCATCAGGCCAAGAGAGCAAGTGGGGGCTGAAATTGAGCCTGTGCTCTGCATGCTAAGCTGTGTGCTCACCCAGGGACAGAGGCTCAGATAGACAGCTTCTTCTTTACCTAAAGCTAACTCTACCGGCCCAAAGTGGGAGCCTTTTCTTAGTTTGCACAGAGGTTCTTATTGGCCAAGGTGACCCTGAGAAGACCATTCAGTTCTGTGTGTTGGGTTCCCTATCACACACCTGGTGCACTAACATGGGTATGGGGAACTTCACTGGATGCAAATTCTATAAAGTAGAACCTTGTTTGGATGATTTTGGGGGAAGAAAGTGAAGATTTCTTCCTTCCTAATTTGCATTTTAAAAGACATCTTCAGAACCCATTCTTGTTCTCCTGGCCACAGCCTACTGCACTACCCCACCGCTTACAGTTAATCTTTTCCATCCCATTGGAACGAAGGCAAACACACACAGCCCAGGGGTGAGGTGGAGTTTGGGCAGCCCTACAGGTTCTCCAGGACAGCATTTGGCTCCCTTTCCTGCCGTGTTTATCAAGCAGAAGAATCAGCATTCTCTTCCAGGCAAGTACAAATGGGTGTCCCACCTCAAACCATGCCACTGAATACAGTCAGACCTACACAGCTGGGATATCTTTTCTGCAAAACTGGTGGACACCATGCATAGCAGAGCCATTAGACCAATAAACAAATACAGACACACAGCAAAATAAACTCTGTAAAAATACAGCAAAATAAGCCCCGCCCTTTGTAAAGTTCAACAATCTCAAAGCATGCTTTGTTTTCTAACTACTACAGGATGGAAAGAGGCCCATTCCAGTGAGCCCCTATTCCAGGACCTCTTCCTAGTCAAGAATTGCCTCAAGTTCAAGAGCCATAGAATGCTGGATTTGAAAACCCTAGAGCTCATCTAGCTCAGGGATCAGCAAACTCTTCCTGTAAAGGACCAGATAATCAATATTTGCAGCTTCGCAGGCCATACCTGTATTCTGTTGTAACAATTCAACTCTGGCCTTGGAGTGATAACAGCCAGAGATGATATGTAAATCAATGGGTGTGGCTGTGTTGCAATAAAACTTTATTTATAAAACCAGGCAGCTGGCTAGCTTTGCCCTCAGGCTGTTGTTTGCCCATCCATTATCTAGTCCAGCCCTTCCTTGTACAGAGGAAAAGAGATGAGGTCACTCCTTCACAGTCACAGGGCCATTTGGAGGTCCACCCAAGACCAAGACCTGACTTTCAAGGCTTGCTGGGAGGAACAGAGATACTACTGCCAGCCTCAGAGCCACCAAGGCAGAGGCCAAAATGGCTGCTTGGATAACGAGAGATTGACTAACATGTCCAACTTCACCAGAGAGGACCAAAAAGCAGGTGGAAAATCACAAGTTAAAATCTATCCACAGATTAAATCTACAGGTTAAAATCAAATGGGACTGGAAAGACAACCTGCATATCCAGCTGAGCCTGCAGAGCTCTAACCATCGGTCACAGCCTCTAAGCGTATGCTGCTACTGTTCATTCATCAGTTAGACTCAGGCACAACCTTAAAATGTCTCTGGTGAAGAAAAGGCTGGGAAACAGGAACTGGAAAGTCACTGGCACTTGTCTGTGAACAATATGAGAAGAAAACAGCAAATTCATGTTTTCCAGTCAGCAGCTAGTCAAACCTCTAACAGTACGTAAGTGGTCAGAGAGGACAAGCCCTCTCATCCAGGGCTGAGAACAGGTTGTTTTGGCTGTCAAGCATTTTCAAAACAAGTTTTCTTGGTCTCATGACAGGTTGTGGCAAGAATAAGAAAATAAAAAGAGTGGAAGATCCCATGATCGCTGCCCTGGGCTTCCATGTGGGCTGGCCCCGCCTGCACAGTCAGGTTTGCCTTCAGTGTTCAGATAAAGCTGGTCTTAAGGTTAATACCACCTTGCCAGTGACACCACTGAACAAAGTGATTCCTCTAAGAACTCTCTGGCAGCCAGATAATTTTCTAGTCTGGGAGGAATAGGTCAAAGTCACTCTTAAGCCCAAGGATGCTATTCTGCTTGAACCTACGCCCTGTTTTGTTTTAATTTTTACCTCATGTTACGTGGATGAATTATTCCCCTGAAACCGAGGTGAAAAGCTATCTGCTCTGAATTGGATTTTTCCATCTCAACTGCAGGACGCTTGGTCAGGGTGGGGCAAAGAAAGCAGTGAGGAGGCACTAATGGGGACAGCCATGAGTAGGCTGGTAGAGAAAGTGCCATTGGCTCCTAGCAGCAGTGGTGCCGCTCGCTTTTAGGAGACGAGGGTCAAAGCATAAAGCTGAGCATGGCAGTGCCGGAGGACACGCAGCCAAGTGGGGGTCTGGGGGATACTCATCGGGTAATCCAGTGAAAATGACCAGAAATCAACCAACAAGAGTGCTGAGAATTCTCCGATCCCCTGAGCTATTATCGGAGAGCCCAAAGTAGTAGACAGACACCTAGACCTGAGTTCAGACTCAAAATCTGTGACCTTGGGCAGAATTCTCCCTTGTTTCATTTCTAAAGTGAAGCAGCTGGATTATCTTTCTAGCTCTGATATCATGATCCTGAGATTGCCAGGGCACAGGGCACTGAGTCGTTACCATCACGTGTGGATGGCTGTGTCAAGTCACTCACACACGTACCTCCCCACAAGGGACAACTCAAGTTCCCGCTGTGAGCGATGTTCCTGGAAGAAACCTGAAGAGGATGCTCTGCCCTGAGATGTGCTCGTATCCTATGAGACACGTTCTCAGACCACAAAGGCTGTCTTCGTTCTACCGATTGTCTGTGGGAATGTTCTGAAGAAAGCAAAGAAAATCCCCCATAAAGTCTTTAAGTTGGAGGACGGAAAGGCTGATGCATGTTCTTGCCCAGACAGAGGGGGCTGAGGATATGTGAAGGCTGGGGCAAGACATTCTTCCTTGCTGCACCCCCACCCCACCCCTATTCCCACCCCCACCCCCATTCCCACCTCCATCCCCACCCCTACTCCCACCCCCACTCCCACTCCAAAACATGCACAGTGGGACCCATCAGATTTGATGTCTCTGCCTAGGAAGTATTTGGAAGGCCCTGCTCAAAGCCTGTTGCGTGGAGCCTTTATCACCTGAGAGACAAGGCTAGCAGGCAGGTGAGCCTCTTTCCCCAAATATGGGGAACAGGTTTGTTCCGGCTGATTCCTGACCTGCCCCTCAATACAGGATGCCTGGTTAAATCTGAATGTCAGATAAACAACTTTTTAGTATAAGTATGTCCTAAATACTGCATGGGGCATACTCACACTAAATTATTTGTTGTTTACTTGAAATTTAAGTGCACCTGTACACGTTGCATTTTTAATTGCTAAATCTGGCAATTCTAACTGAAGATCCAGAGTGGGATCTCTAAAAGCCCTGGGCATTGAGGTGGCAAAGAAGGGGTGAAAGAACCCAAGCCAAACATTCCTTTACAGTGTTCCATGAGTATGACCCTTAGTTTTGAACTGTGTTTATTAATATTTCCAAGGTCAAGGAGGATCTATTATGATTTACATATCAACACCACAGCAGATCATTATACCAATATGCAATCTGTAAACTTACAAAAAACCTGGCTGGGTGAGGTTGCTTATGCCTGTAATCCCTGCACTTTGTGAGGTCGACATGGGAGGACTGATTGAGCCCAGGAGTTAAAGACCAGCCTGGGCAACATAGCGAGACCCCATCTCTAAAAAAAAAAACCAACAACAAATTAGCCCAGTGCTATCGTATGGACCTGCAACCCTGGTTACTTGGGAGGCTGAGGTGGGAGGATCGCTTGAGCCCAGGAGTTCAAGTCTGCAGTGAGCTATGATTGCACCACTGTACTCCAGCCTGGCAACAGAGTGAGACCCTGTCTCTAAAAAGAAAGAAAGAAACAAACAAAAAAACACAACAACACCACATACACAAAGAAATACCTTATTGCCTACAGAAAAAAAAAAGATCAAATGTTTTAGCATGGTGAACACCAACAATATGCCAGACATTTTACAATCATTTCAGCATTTAACACAATCCTCTGTGAGAAAGTCAAGGCCCACAGAGATTTAAAAACAAACAAACAAACAGACCAACCAACCCTACTAGAAAGTGGTTGAACAAGGACTTGAATTCCAGCCGGTCTGATTCCAGAGGGCATGTTCTCTGTACCCTGAATATCTCCTCTCCTCTCCATGTTCTCTGTACCCTGAATATCTCCTCTCCTCTCCTCCCCTCCCCTCCCCTCCCCTCCCCTCCCCTCTCCTCTCCTCTCCTCTCCCCTCCCCTCCTCCCCTCTCCCCTCCCCTCCTCTCCTCTCTCCTGTCCCTCCCCCCTCCCCTCCCCTCTCCTCTCATTCCTCCCTCCCTCCCTCCCTTCCTTCTTTTCTCTTTTCTTTTCTTTTCTTTCCTGCCTTATCTACTGCTCTTGTCTTCAGCGGACCCTGGCATACCTACCGAAACCCCCATGCGTCCCATCTTCTGGGACTTTGTGCACTCTGTTTCCTCTGGAGGAGTGTCCTCCCCTCTCTGCACATCAAATCCTACCCAGCCTCCAATTTCAGCTTCCTAGGTCTCAGGAAACAGACATAATCTCTTCTCCTTGACTCCTAGTGCTCTTTCCCTGCACATCACCACCTTAAAGAGAAGACTCTATGTGCAATTCTCATCCTTCCTCTAGTTCACTGAAAGCAGGGACTGTATCTTACATATCACTTAACATCGTATCTAACACCTACTTTGAATTCAATAAACATTTGCTGAATGAATGAATGGGAAAAGTGATCTAGGCTAGTGATGTGGGCAAAATCTAATTCAATGTTAGCCACTACAAATCCACACTGGGGCATGCCAAACCTGAGTGTCAACCAAGGCAAACAGCCTAAACCCTGCAGTTCTAAACAGAGAGCTGAGCTTAGCTGCCTGGTAAATTTGGGATAACTCAGACCATTAATCTGAGGAAAAGAGGTGGTGTAGTACGAAACCAACCTAAAAGCTGGGAAAGCCAAGGTATATGCTCAGTTCCTACACTAAGTTACTCTGTGACCTTGAACACGTCACTTCCTTTTGCAGGGCCTCAACTTCATAATCTGTGAAACAGGTGTGATAGCAGTACCTAGCTCATAGGGTTGTTACGAGAATTACAGAAATTAAAAAACATGAAGCATTTAGAGCTATGCTGGTGTACTGTCATTATTCAATACATTTTAAAATTATTATTGTCTATAAGGTGATCAGGAGGGACTGGGTGTCCCATCGTTTATTGTGAGAAAATATGCATGTTCCTGTAATGCTCACTTTTCTGGATACCTGGAATAATGACAGTTTAAGGCTTATCCAGTCCCCCAAATGATCAATAATGCAAATTTGGGGTTTTCTACATTTTGATTTTGATTGTTAGAAGAACTACATAGCTTCCCGCTTTGCAATTTGGACTGTACTCAGTCTACTGAGTAGTTAATGCCGTGGACAGCCTCATTGTCAGAATGTAATCTCAAGCAGTGATGGACCATTCCAGAAATCAATCAGCAGGCTTTGAGTTAGTGCTCTTCAAAATGTGTGTGTATGTGTTAGTCTTCAGTGCTTTGTACATATTCTGTATGCAGTGAGCTCTTACACATCTGCTGAAGAGATTGAGCAGTAACTTAACTGCAGCTACACACAGACTGTAGGCTTACTAGCTGCTTCTGGATCAACTTGAGGAAACCACTGTTCTGCCCAATTCTCACAATCATGGCTGCTGTAAAGCCTGTTCTTCCGAGGGCCAAGGCCCTGCCCATCCATGGCACACAAGGAGACAAACCACTTCTTTTCCTCAGAAGTGGCTTTGGATTACAGACTACCCTAGCTCACCCCCACTCCACTTCTGCTTTCTTGGCATCGATTTTCCATTAGGCATGACTAAGTGCCAGAGGTTCTGTCTGTCTGGGAAAATAGGAGTCACTGGAATTTTCTGTCCTCTTCTCAATGTGCAGCCTCCCTGCTGCTTTGGAGGCAGCAGTACAGTGATGCCTTTCCTTCGGCGTGTTCCATTACAATACTCCTTCTTCTCTTTTGCCCATGGATGCTAATAATAAGTCTGGCCACAGGAGCAAGTTACCTTCTCTTAAAAGTACTTGGTTTTTAGACTCTCAGCAGAGCTATTGCTGCTCACAAACACCCTGGGTTTTCCCCATGGACACAGAGGCCTTCAGCCCCCTGGGTGAGCCACTAGGAAGAAGGTGCCCATGTCAGGCCACTCCATGGTAGGTGGATGGGTACACGGTGCAGGCTAAACTCCTGCCCTTGACAGCTCTGTGCTGTTCCTGTGAGCAAGGGAGCAGGAAAGAGGGGAAAGGTAGGAGGTCAGAGGTGGCTTGGGCTGGGCTTTGGACCAGTAATCAGGGGCATAAGGTTCTAATCTTGGTACTGTATGCCTTGCACAAATTCTTCTAGGAAATGAAAATGATGAACTGAAAGTCAACTCTAGGCCAATCGCCCTGCTTAAGGGTCTATATCGATTATTTCATTGAATGTCTGTCACAATGGTTAACGTTTACCATATTTGGACCTGGCTGCACGACATGATCTCGAAGATTCCTTCCACGTTCCATGTTCTGTGGCTGGCCCCCACTGTCACACTTAGCTTCCTAGGATGCATTCCTGCTTAATCACCCAACTTATCTCTGCTGTTGGTTGTGGATTTTGCAGGACAGTGGAGTAGAGGTAACTGCCCCAGTGAGTTTTCTAAATTTTGGTTTTGATTTTTAGAAGAACTATATAACTTCCTGCTTTGCAATTCTGAGTTGTACTCAGTCTTCTGAGTAGTTAATGCCATGGATAGCCTCATTGTCAGAATGGAATCTCAAGGAGTGATAGACCATTCCAGAAATGCAATCAGTAGGCTTTGAGTTGGGGCTCTTCAAAATATATGTGTGTACGTGTGTGTGGTAGTCTCCAGTGCTTCGTACATATTCTGTATATAGTGAGCTGGATGGTACCTGCCTCCCATTTTTGCTCACCTCTGTAAATCCTCTACTTTAATAAGGCATGAATCTAGTTCATTTTCACAGGTGGCCCTTGTGCTGAATGATCTGACAAAAGACAAGACAGAATCTTGTTTCTGCAGAAGCAAGGCCTCTGCTTGTCATTATGATATGCACACAATGGACAATCCTGATTGTTCTTTGATGCTTCCCTTTTTTCTAGAATTCATGCCTTAATGAGAAGTGATAGAAACAAGCGGCTTGGCCCTCCTGCCTTGGCTGGACTCCACACATGACAGCCCTGAGCAGCCCTGGCGGCACCTGTCAGAAACTAACACACACATCTGAACAGTCAAGCCTAATTCCCAAGAAGCTGTTTTAACTTGACATCTGAAAATGCATTGCATCTAGAATTATTTTACTGGGTGTGTGTTCAGGGCATATGTGTGCACGTTCTGCAACTGAAGTGTTCTATAAATATCAGATATGAGCTGTACAAAAAAGTATCACGTACATGATGTACTTAATTCCATTTAGTAATGTTTTCAATTTGTGTCTGACCTCTGGCAACAGAGATGGAAGTTTCTCAACATGAATAAAAAAGTATGCTCAGCTACCTTAAACAATTTTCACTTAAAATTCCAGAAATATATTAGAGCTTAGTGATTACCAGGTGGGTACTAGCCCAGTACTTTCAGAGGAGGGTACTGAAATCCAGAGAGGTGACGTGTCTTTCCCATGATCGCGCAGGAAATTAATAATGGTCCCTAGATGAGACTCAGGTCACTTGACTCCCAGGCCATTATCCTTTGCTTTTTCTTGACTACTGTATGTTTCTTCCCCCAACTGTTCAAAAGGAACTCTGATTCCATTAATAGCGTATGTTCCTACTATGGTTTATTAGAAAAATCCCAAACCAGCTCCTCTGCCCTTTCCTTTCTGACTCTATAGGGCATCTGTCTATTTTTCCAGGAAAGAGAATACGTGACCCTAACTCACAAGCAAGGAAGTTGCTGTCCTTGGCGATCCCAAACACTTCCCCAGTGGCTGGCGGGGTAATTGGAACCCAAGCCTGAACACTCAATTGTTCCTGAAAGGGCACAACTAAGTTAATTTTCCCGACAAAGATGTGCTGACCTTCCAGTTGCTCTTTTTTTTTTTTTTAATTTTTATTTTTGAGACAGGGTCTTGCTCTGTCACCCTGGCAGGAGTACAGTGGCATGATCTTGGCTCACTGCAAGCTCTGTCTCCCCGGTTCAAGTGATTCTCCTGCCTCAGTCTCCTGAGTAGCTGGGATTACAGGCGCCCACCACCATGCCTGGCTAATTTTTGTATTTTTAGTAGAGACGGGGTTTCACCATGTAGCCCAGGCTGGTCTTGAACTCCTGACCTAAGGTGATCCACCTGCCTCGGCCTCCCAAAGTACTGGGATTACAGGCGTGAGCGACCACGCCCAGCCCAGTTACTCTTTCTGTGTGACTATCCTGGTAAGCGGAGTTCAGCGTAGCTTCTTCTGGCTCGTGTGACTGAAGAAGCCAGAACAAAAGCCCTAACTGTTTTCCACTGAGAAAGCAGGATGAACAGGGGGTGCAGCCTTTAAAACAGCTCTCAGAGAAGCTTCCAGGGGAACCAAAGGAATACAGATGGAGGGCCTAGGAAGAGATGGCCTGAGGGGACCTGCAGAAGGGATTTACCTGCCGCCCCTCCCCCAGGGGAGCCAGGAGGCTCAGCTGCGCTGTAAACACTCCGTGCCTGGTGCAGCCTGGTCTGCACAGGCTGAGAGGATGGTGAGTGGCTTCCTCTGGGATGAGGGCTGTATTAGCAGTAATTGATGGCCAGGCTTTTTAATGGAGCTTATCATTTCACTGCAACAGATGTCAGGTTCTAATAAATACCACGTTCTCACTGACCTACGCAATTTGGAGAGGATGCCTGGATGTCAGGCAGAGCTTGATTCCTCCCCATCTCTGTTGCTCTCTCTTCTGTAAGGAAAAACAAACCAAACCCCTTTAAGATACTTTTCAAAGGGATTCTCTTTGAGAGTTCAAGGATCCAATAATTTCATGTTATTTAGATGATTTGCTTTTCTCTTCACAGCTCTACTTCTAAACCCCATGAGGAAAAGGCCCAGGAGGGACGGGTGAGCTTGCTCATGCGGGAACCCAGTCCGTGTGGAATGGACGGCCTTGGTGACCTCAGTCCCCAATTCCTGTGTCGCTCACCAGCACTGACTTTATTATCTTCTCGGGGGCTCTGATCACCCAAGCTATGCTGGCCTGGGCCTGGAAAATTCCCTCATCTCTCTTGTGGGGAGTTCAGCTGAGATGAGGTTGGGATTTTTGAAAGGGAACTATTCCTAGGAAACTCAGGGCAAAACAGAAGAAAAAAAGAAAACCCACGAATCGTAGCACCAGTTGGGCTTGCAGGCTCTGCCACGGAAGTCTGTAGTGCGGAGCTTCCTGGGAGCCCAGTCCTGGTCCCTTGCCTACCCCAGCGCACTGCCTTCTGCAGGCTCTGTTCTGCAGCTGTTCCCCACGTGCAGAGGGAATGTGGGGGGTGACCAATTCCAGCTAGCCACGATTCTCACCTTCTTGTTGCCTCCTGCCCCACCCAACCCTTGGGTACCAGATGGGAGTTCCAGGAGTACGCCATGAAGGGGAGGGACAGGTCGGGGAGTGAGTAGTGATGAGGGAGAGAGAGTGTTGAAAAGTCTCTATCAGGTTTTTCCCTAATAGCGAGTGGTGTCTGGATGAGAAGCGCACTGCTACTGGGGCTCCAAAGCTGGTTCAGCCCAGACTCCTTCGGGCCAGCTCACAGGGCACAGGGGCTGCAGAGAGAAGCCCGACTCTGTAATGAAGTCTCAGCAGAGACAAAGCATCATGTGAGCTGCCTTAAGGAGCTACCTTAAGGAGTGAAGAAGACAGCAGTGATTAATTCCTGGCGAGACAAACACACAAATGGGCTCATATTATAACCTCTTATACTTCTTCATGAACAGCCCTCCTCTAGCTCTACCCTAGTCCCCTAGGAATTCTCAGGCCTCAGGGATCCTAGGACCATGAACTGGGATTTCCACACTGGGCTCCATGGAGTCGCAGGGGGGCCAGCAGGGCCTCAGAAGACAAGGAAGGCGGTGTCAATGAAGAGCACATCGGGTGGGACGTCTACCTTCTTTTCTTCAATCAAGGGGAAAATATCTACTTTTTAATCTGTTTTATTTAGAGGACTAATGCATGAGACCAAATTGAAGCATTGGCAGCTAATGAGAAGTTCAAAGAAAACAGTGTCTTTGGGAATATTAAGTAATGTATTAACGATGAAAAACAATTGAAATAGCCTGGAATGTACACTTTTAAAAGATTCTTGAAAGAATTTTTCCTGCAAAAGTGATTCCGCAAAGATAACGAGATAAAAAAATTTAGAAGTATGCATGGTGAACAGCAACATATAAGCAATTATGAACTGCTTTCAGAGGGTTTGGATGAGTTTTTAAATAAGAAAATAATGTCTCTTTGTGACCTTGAGGGAAGAAGGGAAACAACAAATGATTTTAGGAGGTTCATAATGAATTACTCCCATGTGTTGACTAATAAGCTATTTTATTTATTTATTTATTTATTTATTTATTTTTTTGAGACGGAGTCTCGCTCTGTTTGCCCAGGCTGGAGTGCAGTGGCGTGATCTCGGCTCACTGCAAGCTCCGCCTTCCAGATTCATGCCATTCTCCTGCCTCAGCCTCCCGAGTAGCTGGGACTACAGGTGCCCGCACCACGCCTGGCTAATTTTTTTGTATTTTTAGTAGAGACGGAGTTTCACTGTGTTAGCCAGGATGGTCTCAATCTCCTGACCTCCTGATCTGCCCACCTCAGCCTCCCAAAGTGTTGGGATTACAGGTGTGAGCCTTTTTTTATTTTTTTAAAGTAATGTTTGGTTTTACGTAGACTAAGCAAGGATGGAGTTGGAATTTTTCCACTTTTCAGCTGGTTATGCTGGTACCAAGAAGATACAACCACAGGGGATGACAGTCCATTAATGGGGTGGCCTTAAACTTTGGGAGCTAGCCAAGTTACCGAGGTTAAGGGACTGTTTACTGGGGTACATATGATGGTATCAATATTGACTCTGTTTTTAATTTTAAAATCTCTATTTTTCTCTAGGGATGTTGCTGCTGATAGCTAAAAATGATCAAATTCTTACCATATACTAGACTTTATGCTGGACAATTCACTGACATTATCCCATGTAGTAGGCAGAATTCTAACATGACCCCCAAGATTCTCCATCCTCTGTGTAATCCCCAGGATTGTGAATATGATGGATTTCATTCTGGTAAACAGGTTTTGTTATATGGCACAGATGACTTTAAGATGGGTAGCCTTTAAATCTGTGACTAGCAGAAGAGACATGAAGGCAGATATTCAAAATATAAGAGGGATCTGATGCACCACTACTGGCTTGAAAATGGAGGGGACCACATGGCAGAGGACGCACGCAGCCTCTAGTTGCTGAGGGTGGTCTCCAGTTGACGGTGGCAAGGTAACAGGGGCCTCAGTCCTACAACCACAAGGAACTGAACTCTGCCAACATACTGAAAGAGCTTGAAGGAGAAGCGTAAGCTTCAGGGGTGAGATTGCAGCCCCAGACAAAGCCTTGATTTTAGTTGCCTAAAACCCTGAACTGAGAACCCAGGCGTCTTGTGTGGGACTCCTAACCCACAGAAACTGTGAGATTAATAACTAGGGGTGTTTTAAAAGAGTTAATTTATGATAATTTTTAAATTAGCAACACAGAAAATCATACACCCCAGGTGATACCCATCATAACCCTCTGAAGTAGGCTTCACCATTTTATAGACAAGGAAACAAAGACTCAGGGAAATTAGGAATTTGCCCAAAGTCACAGAGCCTGTGAGTGGCAGAGACAGGTTTAAACCCAGCTGTCTTGACTTTATGGTCAGTGCTCTTCACTGCCTCATGCATTTCCTCTCTGTATGAGGCGAGAGCCTCAGACACATGGTAAAAAGAGTATGGAACTGTTTCCGTCTGCCTGGGTGTGGATGTGCAGAAGGGTCAGAGGACCTGTGTTTTTGTTTTGGTTTTAAATGGTGAAAAGATATATATTTAGAATTAACTAGCTGGATTCAGTTTAGATGATCCCAATATGCCTTGTTCTCTCCATCAGGCCTGATCAGGGTGTTGGCTTTGGCCACATCAGTGTCACTGAGCTTCTTCACAGCCTGTTTGATCTGGTGCTTGTTGGTTTTGACATCCACAATGGACCCAAGTTGTGTTGTTGTCTTCTATCTTCTTCATGGCTGACTCAGTGCTTGGGGAACCTGATGATGTATTATTGCTCAAGCTTGCTTCTCCTGGGAGTGCTTTTCCAAGGATATTTCAGCTGCCTCCAGAGCCACACTGTCTTGGGCCACCGGAAGGTGGGTCATATGTGGATCGGATCTTCTTTTTGTGGCTGTGGACATCTTTAAGCACTGCCTTCCTGGCCTTCAAAGCGTTTGCTTTGGATTCAGCAATGGGAGGCCAAGAACTTCTTTTTTCACTTTTGGTGCCATCATGTGAAAATGAGGACCTATGTTGAACCCTCACTCCTCTAGAAGCCAGCTGTGTGCCCTTGGGCAAGTCAATTAATCACCCTGAGCCTCAGATTTTGTAATCTGTATGAGGCGTACTAAGAATTTCTGCATTACAACCCTTGAAGGGCTGCAGTTGACGATCCCATGAAAGTGTGTGAGGGCCACTGTGAAAGAAGTCCACAGGGCAGATAGAGGCACCTGGATGTCATGTAGGTATCGTTTTCTTTTCTTGATGACTGCCAATTTCAATATCCTCTGCCTATAGGTTGGATATAATCACTTTGATGGCTTGTTTGGAGGAAGTCATTTTAAATAGTTTTTTTTTTTTTTGGAGAGGAAATGATTCTTTATTACATTTATTGAAAAACTACAGAATAAGATGGAATGTAATTTTTTTTCTTGAATTCTTTAAAAGGTAGTTGACTATTAAAAGCCAAAGTAATAACAATGTATTGTGGAATTCATAAAATACGAAGACTGAAAGTGTGTGAATATGATAGCACAAAGGTAAATAGAAAGTATACAGATGACTACACTGTTTATATAGGAAGCATTATAATATTAATTCATGGTAGGCTGTGATAAGTTAAGAGTGTATTTTTAGTGTATAAATGACTAAAATACACAAGGAAATATAGCTAACACACCAACAGAAGAGAAAATGGTAAACTAAAAAATACTTGAATAAACTGAAAGAATACAGGAAGAAAAGAATAGTGGAATAAAAAACCCCCCAAACCGAAAATATGAATGGCAAGACTGTAGGGCTTAAACCCAGTAAGCTTATTATTTATATTACATGTATAAATGAAATACTCCAGTTAAGGCCAGGTGCAGTAGCTCATGCCTGTAAGCCCAGCATTTTGGGAGGCCAAGGCCGGTGGATCACTTGAGGTCAGGAGTTTGAGACCAGCCTGGCCAATATGGCAAAACCCCATCTCTACTAAAAATACAAAAAATAGCCAGGTGTGGTGGCGTGCGCCTATAGTCCCAGCTACTCGGGAGGCTGAGGCAGCAGAATCACTTGAACCAGGGAGGCGGAGGTTGCAGTGAGCCAAGATCACGCCACTGCACTCCGGCCTGGGTGACAGAATAAGACTCTGTCTCAAAAAAAAAAAAAAAAAAAAAAGGCCGGGCACAGTGGCTCATGCATCTAATCCCAGCACTTTGGGGGGTCGAGGCAGGTGGATCACGAGGTCAGGAGTTCGAGACCAGCCTGGCCAATATGGTGAAACCCCATCTCTACTAAAAATACAAAAATTAGCC
Organism: Macaca mulatta; assembly: GCF_049350105.2. Classification (NCBI taxonomy): domain Eukaryota; kingdom Metazoa; phylum Chordata; class Mammalia; order Primates; family Cercopithecidae; genus Macaca; species Macaca mulatta. The sequence continues at coordinate 96,675,637 of NC_133418.1, forward strand.
AGGTGATAGTGGCGCAAGCCTGTAATCCCAGCTAATCAGGAGGCTGAGGCAAGGGAATTGCTTGAACCCAGGAGGCGGAGGTTGCCGTGAGTGGAGGTTGTGCTGAGCTGAGGTCACGCCACTGCACTCCAGTCTGGGCGACAGAGCGAGGCTCCATCTCAAAAAAAAAAAAAAAAAAAAAAAAAAAAAAAAAAAGAAATACACCAATTAAAAGGTAGACATGTTAAGACTAGATTAAAAAAACCCAAGGTCTACAAAAGGTTTTCTTCAAATATAAAGACACAGATAGGATAAAGAAAGGATGAAAAAAATATATACCATGCAAAAAATACACAGAAGAAAGCTGGTGTAACAATTTTAATATGAAATGAAGCAGATTTCAAGTCAAAGAATAATGCCAGAAATAAAGAGTCATCTCATAATGATAGAAGGACCAATTTATTAAGAAAACCTAACAATTCTAAATATGTATCTAAAAATAAACCTTTAAGATATAAAAAGCAAAAATTAGCAGAACTAAGGGGAGAAACAGACAAATCCAAAACCCCACAGGTGAAAATGTTAATACCTCATTTTAATAACTGATATAATAGATATAAAAAACCAGTAAAGAGCTAAAAGATTTGAATAACACTAACAAGTAATTTAACTTAGTTAATGTATATATAGAACACTATACCCCAAAACTGCAGGACACACATTCTTTTCAGGTTTACATGGAATATTTATCAAGATAGACCACATGCTGGTCTACAAAACAATTCTCAACAAATTCCAAAGGCTTGAAATCATACAGGTTATGATCTCTGACCAAAATCAAATTAAACTATAAATCAATAACAATAAGATATTTAGAAAAATCTTTCTAAACACTTGAAATTCAAGAAGCACAACTATAAATAACCCATGGTTCAAGAAGAAATCACAAGGGAAATCAGAAAATATTTCTAATAAAATAATAATGAAAAACAACATACAAAACTTTGTGGAATGCAGCTTAAGCAATCCATAGAGAGTAATTTTATATTAAAAAAATAAAAAAGATTAAAATCAGTGACCTAAGCTTCTACTCTAAGAAACTTGAAAAGGAAGACATTAGAAACCATGTACTGCCAATCACTTTGACAACTTAGACATGATGGATCAATTTCTTATTTAAAAACCTAGCTTGCTAAAACGAACACAAGAAGAAATACAACAATCTGAATATCCCTACATTTAGTAAAGACACTAAGTATTTTTTGCACAAAGGAAACCTTACCAAACATTTGGAAAGAAATAATACTAAATCTGCACAAACTCTTTCAGAAAACAAGGAAGAAATCTGCACAAACTCTTTCAGAAAACAAGGGAAGAAGGAATACTTTCCAGTTTATTTAATGAAGCCAGCATAGTACTGATATGAAAGACCTGACAAGGACAAACACGAGAAAAGAAATTTTAGACCAATATTATTCATAAATGTAGATGTAAAAATCTTAAAATTTTAGCAAATCAAATTTAATAATATAAAAAAGGATAAAATCATGACTGAGAAGGGTTTATCTTTGGAATGCAAGGTTGGTTCAACAAGCAAAAACTAAATAATGTAATTCACACTAACAGAATAAAGAAAAAGCACACGATTATGTCAATGTCAAAAGATGCAGCAAAAGCAATCTATAGAATTCAATACCCATTCACGATAAAAAAAAAAAAAAACCTCTTAGCAAAGCAGTAACACAAGAATTTCTTTAATCTGATAAAGACATCTATGTAAAACCTCAACATTAACCTTAATAGAGAAACATACAGCTAGATTCTGTTCTTATCACTTATGTAAAAAATTGTACTGGAGATCCTATTCAGTGCCAGTAGGTGGAAAAAGAAATAGAAAAACATAAAGATTGGAAAGAAAGAAGTAAAGCTGTTAGCATAAGGGGTGACTATTTATGTAAGAAATTATAGGCCGGGTGTGGTGGCTCATGCCTGTAATCCTAGCACTTTGGGAGGTCAAGGCAGGTGGATTGCCAGAGCTCAGAGTTTGACACCAGCCTGGGCAACATGGTAAAACTCCATCTCTACTGAAAAAAAAAAAAAATACAAAAAATTAGCCTGGTGTGGCAGCGTGTGCCTGTAGTCCCAGCCACTCAGGAGGCTGAGGCAGGAGAATTGCTAGAACCCGGGAGGCGGAGGTTGCAGTGGGCCAAGATCACGCCACTGCACTCCAGACTGGGTGACAGAGTGAGACTCCGTCTCCAAAAAAAGAAAAAAGAAATTATAAGAAATCTATAAAAAAACTATTAGACTTTAGTAGTAATAAGTGAATTTAGCAATGTCACAGGACGCCATGCCAATATAGAAAAATCATTTGTATTCCTATATACCAGCAACAAACAACTAGAAAATATTTTTAAATTTTATGTTTATATTTTTATATATTTATAAATATTTTATATTTATATCTTTATATAATTTACAATAAAAGCAAAAACGGGTGGAGCGCAGTGGCTCATGCCTGTAATGCCGGCACTTCGGGAGGCCGAGGCAGGTGGATTGCTTGAGGCCAGGAGTTCGAGACCAGACTGGCCAACATGCTGAAACCCTGTCTGTACTAAAAATACAAAAATCAGCTGGGCATAATGGCTCATGCCTGTAATCCCAGCACTTTGGGAGGCTGAGGCAGGTGGATCACCTGAAGTCAGGAGTTTGAAACCAGCCTGGCCAACATGGTGAAACCCCATCTCTACTAAAAATACAAAAACTAGATGGGCGTGGTGGTGGGCGCCTGAAATCCCAGCTACTAGGGAGGCTGAGGCAGGACAACCGCTTGAACCTGGGAGTTAGAGGTTGCGGTGGGCCAAGATCGTGTCATTGCACTCCAGCCTGGGTGACAAGAGCGAAACTCTGTCTCAAAAAAATAAAAAATAAAAATACAAAAATTAGCTGGGTGTGGTGGCACATGTCTGTAGTCCTGGGTACTCGGGAGGCTGAGGCACAAGAATCTCTTGAATCTGGGAGGCGGAGTTTGCAGTGAGCCAAGATTGTGCCACGGTACTCCAGCCTGGGCAACAGAGCAAGACTCTGTCTCAAAAAAAAGGGAAAACATGTAAAAATATTTCAAGACTTCTACATTGAAATATTTTAAAAATTTCTGAGAAACTAAAACCATGTTCATTGATTCAGTATTATAAAAGATTCAGTATTATAAAAATGTCAATTCTTCCCTTGTCGATCAGCAGGCTTTTATGGGGGTGGGGGGGTGGGGGGAGGTGAGAATTGGCAAGCTGATTCTAAAAGATATATGAAAATGCAAAGGACCTAGAAAAGCCAAAACAATCTTTAAAAAGAACAAGCTCGGATACCTTTCCTGATTTCAAGAAATATTGGTATACAAACCTATCAATGGAACAGAATAGAGTATCCAGAAATAGATCCACTCACATGTGGTCAGTTGCCTTTTGACAAAGATGTAAAGGTAATTCAATAGGGAAAGAAAAGTATTTTCAACAAATGGTGTTGTAATATCTGGATACATATGAACAAAAAATTAACCTTGGCATCTACCTCATATCATATACAAAAATTAATCTGAGATGGATCACAGGCCTATGTGCCAAAACAAAAGCTTCCAGAAGAAAACACAGGAGAATTTCTTCATGATCTTCTAGTAGGCTAATAATTTTGAGTACACAAAGAGCGTTAACATAAAAAACAGATTTCATTAAAAAGATGAAGATTTCCTGCTCATCAAAAGACACTCTTAAGAAAATGAAATGGGCCAGGAATAGTGGCTCACACCTGTAATCCCAAGACTTTGGGAGGCCGTGGCGGGAGGATCAAGGATCACTTGAGCCCAGGGGTTCAAGACCAGCCTGGGCGACATAGTGAAACCTTGTCTCTATTAAAAAAAAGAAAAATAAAATGAAATGGCAAGCCACAGATTGAGAGACGATACTCATAATAAATATATCTGACAAATATATAAAGAAACTCGTATATACAACTCATTAATAAAATGACTAACAACCAAATTAAAAATAGGCAAGATTTGAACAGACATTTCATGAAAGAAGATAAACCAATAAGCACATGCCAAGATGCTGAACATCATTTATCACCAGGAAATGTAAATTAAAAATATGAGATATTACTTATCCTCTCTAGAATGGTTCAATTTAAAAAGACTGACAATAGGAAGTGTTGATGAGAATGTGAAGCAACTGGAACCCTGGCATATTGCTGATGGGAGGGTAAACTGATACCACTTTAAAAAAGCTTGTCACCTTCTTATAAAGTTAACCACATATGTACTCCCACTCCCGGGTATTTACCTGAAGAAAGGAAAACACATGTCTATAAAAAGGCTTGGTCATAGCAGCTCTATTAATAAAATCCCCAACCTGGAAACAACACAAATATCTACACATGGGTGAATGGATGAATACATTAGGCTATATTCATATAATGGACTATTACTCAGCAGTAAAAAAGAAATGCTGTAACAGATTAAAAAAAAAAAAAAAATATATATATATATATATATATATTTTTTTTTTTTTTTTTGAGACAGAGTCTCACTCTGTCACCCAGGTTGGAGTGCAGTGGTGCGATCTCCGCTCACTGCAACCTCCGCCTCCTGGGTTCAACAGATTCTCCTGCTTCAGCCTCCGGAATAGCTGGGATTATAGGCGTGTGAAACTATGCCCAGCTAATTTTTGTATTTTTAGTAGAGATGGGGTTTTGCCATGTTGGCCAGATTGTTCTCAAACTTCCTACCTCAGGTGATCTGTCTGCTTCAGTCCACTCAAAGTGCTGGGATTAGAGACGTGAGCTACCGGGCCCAGCCACCATAACAGATAAATCTTAAACAATTATGTTGAATGAAATGAATATAAATTTCATTGATCTGTATTATTTCACTTAGAAGTATCTAAAAGGAAAAACTAAGACATGGTGATACAGAACAATAGTTGCCTTGAGAGTGAAGAGACTATTTGGAAAGAGGTTATAAGGTAACTTTGTCAAAACTTTTCAAAAGATATGCTTAAAACCTGTCCACTCCATTGTATGTAAAATATACTGCAATTTTTTTAAAAAGATACATATGCAAAGCCATTTCCTTCAAAGTACTCATGGTTTGGTTAAGGAAACAAAACATATATGAAGATGTGCAGAACTAAAAGAAAATACCAAACAGATTCCAAAGCAGTATGTGATTAGAGTCAAAGGAGACTGGGAGGAGGGGAGAGAGCTGCCGGCAAAGTAGAGAGGATGGGAAAACCCACATGGGAGGTTGGATATGTGTCTATTTGAGGGGGCAGAAAGAGGGTGGGAGGAAAGGCATGAGCAAAGGCACTGAGTTACACAGCAGAAGCTAAAACCCATGGTCTTCCACGTGTTAACTTGCTGGCCTTTCATAGCAAGTTCATCCAACAGGGAGTACAGTCCTGTTTTAGGAATGAGGTTCAGAGAGGTTAAGAGCTCTGCCCAAGACCACAGAGCTTGCAGGATTAGACTTTGCAATAGCAACTGGGGCATGCATGACCCCAAAGCCTGTGCTCACCCTGTGAATGGTGTTTCACTTGTGAGGGACAGAATCTGCTGGACAGCCATGAGAAAGAAAGAAGCACATGTGGTAGGAAAAGCCCTGGTCAGTGCCAGGAAGTGTCCTTTCTGAGGTTACATTGTTTAGAATTTTGCTCTACAGGAGGGAATAAACAGCTGATTCCACTCAAAAGGCTCCACTGCTGTTCATAAACCATGAGAGTGTTTATGTCATGGGCAGAGCTCCCCAAGTGAATTATAGCCTTTTACACACTGTGTACATACAGTATTTTCACAGGACAAAGAAACAGGGTGTGGAAGGAATGCTACAGTTGACCCTCCTCTCTTTCCACCCTTTGTCTTCAACCTTCTCCACCAATCTCAAGACTATACTGCAGGACAGTTCTTTCATGGTGTTTATCTGGCTTTCTGACATAGCCCAGGGAAGTTACTCAGTTCAGCTGAAGAATGGAAACTTTAAACTACTTCTTCTTGCTAGCACGAGCTGCTGGCTTTCTCTTTTATTACATTTAAAATGGATCCATCTTCGCTACAGTAGAAAGCAGATTTTTTAAACATTACTTCAGATGTTTTCTTTAGACTGGTGTTAACATAAAGCAAATGTCTCTTGAAACTCTGAACCAATCTGTTAAGATAAACAGGCTTCACTTAACGATATTCCTGTACTGAAATCATGGGCTTGTGGTCTGCAACTTCTTAAAGACTCAATTCATACTTGCTAAAATGTCTACTTAGGAAAAACACATGCACACACACACACACATACACACATACTAAGATATCTTTGCCATGGAAACCACAAAGACACATCTGGTTCAGACTCCACAGCACATACCACAGATAGTGCCCATCTTCTAAGGGCAGATCGTACGTATACACAGGGAAAGCCCAGAAAATTAAACGATACCAATACTTCAAGCATAAAACATACTTTATAATTCCTTTTTTCCATTGTATTTCAAGATATGTAAGTCTTAATCATTGTTACTTGTTACATTTGCATATGCTTGTTTTTGTCCTTAATGGGATTTCAGACTTGGGTGTCATAGATAAAAAGAGAAAATAAAGGGAAAGAAGAAGGCAATTAAAGTTTCAGATAACAACTCTGGATTCTGCGTATAAATCTGAGGCAGTCTGGGTTTCTAGAAGAAGACACTGTCATTATTTAAGAGTCTCAGGCTAGGTGTGGTGGCTCATACCTGTAATCCTAGCACTTTGGGAGGCTGAGGCGGGCAGATCACCTGAGGTCAGGAGTTCAAGACCAGCCTGGCCAACATAGCAAAACCCACTATGTTGTATTTCTCCACTAAAAATACAAAAATTAGTCGGGCGTGGTGTCACGTGCCTGTAGTCCCAGCTACTCAGGAGGCTGAGGCAGGAGAACTGCTTGAACCTGGGAAGCAGAGGTTGCAGTGAGCCGAGAATCCTCAGCTGGTACTCCAGCCTGGGCAACAGTGCAAGATTCTGTCTCAAAAAAATAAAATAAAATAAAATGAAAAGTTCTCAAGCCTGCTATAAGTGAAAGTCTTGTACTACAGAAAAATATAGGTGAGGTCAGGAGGCCCCATGGAAGGGAATGGGGTCTCTCTGGGAGGGAGAGGCAAGAACAAGAAGTCCTACTAAGTTCTTGATTAGTCATGGCTAACCAAGAGCATTCCAGATCTGGAGGTCCAGGTTTTGTTAGTAGGTACTTTGAAACTGTCAGAAGTTTGTATGATAAAGGCTTTATCCCCCTTGCTGGGCTACAAATTCCATGAAGACAGGGACAATTTCTAATTTGTTTATCATTATATTCCTAGCATGGAGCACAATGCTTGTAACATGGTAGATGCTTAATAAATACTGGATGAGCAAATGAAGAGGATGCTTAATAGACAGTCTATATTTGTGTGATACTTTGGATCTGATCATCCTTCAGCTGGGATCACAGGTGTGAAGCATATGACTGTTCCAAGCGATAAAGTTATAACCACATGCCACTCTATGCTTTATTTTTGGAAACTGTGATTTTGATCCACTGCTTCTTCAGTCTAGGAGGCCATGGTTTATGAAGACTGATGTTCCACACACCAAAGTCTTAAATATAAAAAACAATCAGCATATTTCTGTATTTACCTATTCTGTATGACTGAAGTGAGGCCTTCCACACTGAGAAGTTCATGAGCAATAGTTGTATCTCTAAACTCTAAACTTTAGCTAACTTCAACCTCTGTGAAATCCTACTTCCATATCTATTCTAATAGCCCTAAGCTATTTGTGTAGCTGTTTATTTGACCGAGAAATACACAGGTCCTACTTTGGGCAACGGCTGTGGTATACACTGCAGAGACACAACGAGGTATAGAATTCAGGGAGATTCATTTTCATACCAAAGAGTAGCTACTGGTTCCAGGTGTTGACTACTAAGCAAAAATTCTGTTTGTTTACTGCCATCTGAAATTTCCATTTTTTAAAAAGTAGCTGCGAACATTTTCATCATTGATGCCATTTACCCACAACTCGAATTCCTGTTTAGTATTTATCCTCCAGTCTAAATAGAGAGGTCGTTTTCTGATAAATGCTACACTCCATGAAAAAAAAAAAAAAAAAAAGCTGTCATGGCTAATCTTAGACACCAACAGAAACAGCAGAAAAAGGAAACACTTTCAGATGTAGATCAGCTTCTTCCTGATGAAGCTACGAAGGGCCAAACAGTAAATATTTTTGGTTTTCTAGGACATCCAGTCTCTGTTGCAACTACTCACTCTGCCATTGTAGCATTAAAACAGCCATAGATAATAAGTAAAGAAATGGGTGTTGCTGTGTTTCTATAAAACTTTATTTACAAAATATGCACAGGCAGGATCTAGCCTGCAGGCGGTGGCTTGCCAACCCCTGGACTAGATAAACAAAATGCTCTTATCTGTAGGAAATAACGACAGATTCACTTACTTTGCTCTTTTGGCCATTTCATTTCCATCCCATCTGGGGCTGTACGGGTAATTTTTTTGGGCCTGGGAGTAAAGCTGTCCGCTGTTGGTGAAGTGATAGACGGACTGAAATGTGAGAGTTGGCTGGTCTCGAGGGAAAAACAGAGGCAGGTCAACTGCGAAGACAGAAGAAAGAAAAAGAAAGTTAGAGCATAAACACATCTTACGATTTTTTTTTTTTTTTTTACTAAATCCGAATGTTAGGTACAAAACTCTATTCGAACCACTAATACTGTTTGAGGCTTGGATGAAAGGTGTGGTGTATAGAGAGGGACCAAGAAATAAATACAAGGTGACTTCTCCATCTTCGAGGAGTTTATAATATAGAGAGACAGATCACACACGGGTGAAAATGTCACCAATGGAAAGCATGACGTGTAGGTGCTGTAAAAAGGCTTTGAAATGGTCACAGAAGCTTAGGGAAGGATGCCTGGTCGCCTGCAACCATCTGACATTCCTCTCTAGCACTTCCCTGGATCAATATTCCATTGCAGAGTTCTCTTTCTATCTGTTTTAAGTGTCTATTATAGTATAAACTCTTCAAGGGTTGGGCAATGTCTTCCACATCTATAATTTGATGGAGGAAGCGGGACAGAGGCTGTTTTTCAAGAATGCATTTGGAGAAGGGGTAAAGAGTGCAGGTGATAATCTTTCTACTTGATAAGATATGGCAACCAGACTACCAGGAAAAATGAAGTTATCACTCTACTTCCAATCAAGCAGTGAATTTTGATACTCAGCAGTTTCAATTTTTTCCATATGCATTCCCACATATATTTATATCTCCTAAATCAGTGGGAATTCCTTAATGGAATGTATAAGGGACTACTCTGAGCACTAAATATGTCTGCTGTGATAGTACAGGCTAATTCCAATCTTTGCTGTTAACATGTGTTACATGCTTTATCTTTTCATTTTGGGGTTAACTCAATTTTTAAAAGTAAACTGATTTGTTATTAGTTGAGGCAAATCATCATTAAAAACACAGACTGTTTCAATAACACATTCTTAAAGGTATATAATGTATATGTGTGTGAATGTTATCCACTTCTAGGACAAAGAATAGGAACAGCATAAGAGTAATAAGAAAAACAAGTATAGAATTTTCTAGATTTATAGGGTACCTTCTTTATACACTTTATCTAATTTGTAACTTAGAACTCCATGACAGAGATATTATCTTCAACATTTGCATTTAACAGGTGAGCAAACCTGAGACTCTAAGAGGTTTATTAACTTGCTCATGTCACAGCCAGGCAGGGGCAAGACTAAAATCTAGTCCCATGATTCAAACACTGGGCTCCTACTATGCCCCACATTGCCTTCTCCTGCTCCAAAGGACACTGGCCTAACCTGCTTACAACTCATTCACTATGTCACAATTTAGGAAGCTACAGTTGTCATTGTGAAGGATGTATAAGGTTCATCTTTTTAGCTACATGAGGAAGATATATTTAAAAATACATACCAGATAATTAGGCCGGGCACAGTGGCTCACGCCTATAATCCCAGCACTTTGGGAGGCGGAGGTGGGTGGATTACTTGAGGTCAGGAGTTCAAGACCAGCCTGGCCAATAGGGTGAAACACCATCTCTACTAAAAATACAAAAATTAGCCGGATGTGGTGACAGGAACCTATAATCCCAGCTACTTGGGAGGCTGAGGCAGGAGGATCACTTGAATCCGGGAGGCGGATGTTGCCGTGAGCTGAGATCGCGCCACTGAACTCCAGCCTGGGTGACAGAGTGAGACTCTGTCTTAAAATAAATAAATAAATATACATACTAGATAATTATACATGTATCACTATTCTAGTCTGGGGTGACATACAACTTGGACTAGGTACTCTCAGCACTCAATATGATTTCTTGAAGGAAAACTTAGGTCCACAGCAGACTTTTAAGCAGAAGCCAAAAAACTCCCAAGAATCAAAAAACTATCCAGTTGGGAGGGCCTCTTAGACCTCTGAGTGCACTTGACTCTGATGATGTCTGACTCAGTGCTGCAGGGGGTTTCTACAGATGAATCACACGACAACCAGAGAAAAGGGCACGATTTTGAATGTACATTCTTTAGTCACATTTTTCAAGCACCACAATAGTGCAGTCTGAATACATGTCTGTTGGTGCCAAAGCAGAGATTTCATAATATATAGGAACAATACAAAAGACTGATTCAAATAAATAATTCAATTCAGAAATTGCTTTTGAGTCCCTGCATATTGCAAAGCTTGATCTGTAACGTTTTCAGTCACTCTGCACAAATAGTGCTTTCTAAAATTAACTTTGTATCTTTTCTCATTACTACTTCCATTTCTTCTGATTAATATTCATTTATTTATTTATTTATTTTTGAGACACAGTCTCGCTCTGTTGCCCAGGCTGGATGGAGTGCAATGGCGCCATCTCAGCTCACTGCAACCTCCGCCTCCTGGGTTCAGGCAATTCTCGTGCCTCAGTCTCCCAAGTAGCTGGGATTACAGGCACCTGCCACCACATCTGGCTAATTTTTTATATTGTTAGTAGAGATCAAGTTTCACCATGTTGCTCAGGATGGTCTCGAACTCCTGACCTCAGATAATCCACTCACTTTGGCCTCCCAAAGTGCTGGGATTACAGGTGTGAACCACTGCGCCTCTTCTGATTAATTTTTAAAAATGGCCTATTCACAGCCGGACGTGGTGGCTTACTCCTGTAATCCCAGCACTTTGGGAGGCTGAGGTGGGCAGATCACCTGAGGTCAGGAGTTCGAGACCAGCCCGGCCAACATGGTGAAACCCTGTCTCTACTAAAAATACAAAAAATTAGCTGGGCATGGTGGTGCGTACCTGTAATCCCAGCTACTCAGGAGGCTGAGACAGGAGAATCTCTTGAACTCAGGAGGGAGAGGTTGCAGTGAGCTGAGATAGCGCCACTGGACTCCAGCTTGGGCAACAAGAGAAAAACTCTGTCTCAAAAAAAAAAAAAAAAAAAAAAAAGGCCTATTCACATATACTTTGACTTCAGTTGTTTTATACTATGTACACTTTTGCAAATATAAAATAAGATTGAGATTAACCTCCAAAGCAATCATTACTAGCAGAAAAGTACCATGAGAGCTTCCCTACAAGAAAGCAACAACTTTAAACAGTAGAACTCAATGGCAATAATTTATAAATTTAAAGCAAATACAGTCATCACTCAGTGTCCAAAGCAATGCAGATAATACCACAGGCTATGTGATTTGCAAGCTACTGGCTTTTTTTGGGGGGTTTTGGAATGTCTTCTATTTTCGTTCTTATTATTTTGTTTTGTAGAAAATGAGCTGATGATATTAATATTTTAATATGCTAAAAAATGATTTTTTCCCACCTATTTCGGAACCATCTTCTTTGACCCCCTAAATGCCCAGTTAGCATCAGAAATAATTCGAAGGAAATTTATCTACCTGGGCAAGTGAGTTGTTCTGATTTTTAAAAAACAGCAGCAAGGTAATGTTGATATGCACAACAATCCCTAAAAAGCATTGATTACATGATTATTTCTCCATGGAGATTTGTCTAACAAAGTGTAATTGAAGCCAATATTAAAATTTGAATACTTTCTCAGTGCACACAGTAAATGTATTATCAGGGGAGCAGCAATGGTCAGAGTACCTCAGAGATAAAATCGGTAATTCACATATGAGAAAATAAAAATTTAAAAATACAGTATCTTGCTCAACTTAACTAAGTTGTATCCTGTCTATATCAGTCAATGGTCAATAAAACGATGGCTTATTTAAAAATGTTCTATGCATAAGAATGAGTTAATAACTAAAATATTTATGAGAAATACTTCGCATTTTTCTGACAAGAATGATTTGAATGGTACAACTTAGTCAAGATTAAAAAAATTAAAACTTTCTTTCCTTATCCCTAAATGTTTCTGTCACTTCACTTTTGCCTATAGGTTAACTCATGATTTTCCAATGCATAGTAAAATAATTACTTTAGGACTTCCAACAGCTAACTTGCTCGGAAGGAACCGCCCAGATTCCAAGGATTTGGGGCTCATAGTTTCAGCTATATAAAAATTGAATACTTTAACCATTTGCTTTCTTTCTTTTTTTCTTTCCTTTTTTTTGAGATGGAGTGTCACTCTGTTGCCCAGGCTGGAGGGCAGTGGTGTGATCTCGGCTCACTGCAACCTCCACCTCCCAGGTTCAAGTGATTCTCCTGCCTCAGCCTCCCAAGTAGCTGGGATTACAGGCGCCTGCCATTATGCCCAGCTAATTTTTTGTATTTTTAGTAGAGATGGGGTTTCACCATGTTGGTCAGGCTGGTCTTGAACTCCTGACCTTGTGATTTGGCCGCCTCAGCCTCCCAAAGTGCTGGGATTACAGGCGTGAACCACCATGCCTGGCCAGCCATTTGCTTTCTTAGAACCTACTGGGTCAGGTTTGATTCTTACATCATCCCATTTGATTCAGTTACTTAGTGTCGGTATTATTTTGACAACTGCTTCCTATTTCCTTCTTCCCATATACAGAGACTAAATTTTGGTTGGCTTTTCATCCACAGAGGGGATGGTCTGCACTTGTTTAGTAGAATTTTAGTCACCATTTCTTTCTTCTCCTTGTTTTAAAAAAAAATTTTAAATTTTAAATTTTTTATTTTTAGAGATGAGGGTCTTGCCATGTTGTCCAAGCTGGTCTCAAACTGCTGGCCTCAAGTGATTCTCCCTCCTTGGTCTACCAAAGTGTTGGGATTACAGGCATGAGCCACTGCACTTGGTCTCAATAACTATTTCTGAAGCATTACTTTCTTCAAGAACTTGCTGAAAGAAGTCACACCAAATGCTTCTTAATTCTACACAAACCAGGCAGTTCACAGGATGCATTCACAGGGCTCTGAAGCCCTGGGGGAGGGAGGAAGAATTAAGCTCTGCACCAGTTGCCTCACTCTGGACAGTCACTGCAGTGATGGGTTCCACAGGTTACAGTCTCAGAGCTTGTGGTGCTCTCCAGACAACAGCCAACCACGTGGCTTTGGGGGGAAGCCGAATGCACGATAAACTATGCTGCCTCTCTGTGAACTCTGGTGAGGTTCAGGTAGTGGCTGCAGTTCTACCTTCCCAAGCAAACACGCTTATCTGTCCATAAATGCTCATCTTCTCACTAGAACACGACTCCAGTAAGGTGATATCTCAGTTCTTAAGACTTTCTAGAAATTTCTCACTTCTCCAAACACCTCAACAAAGGAAAAATGAATAGCCAAAAGAAATGCCACACCATGCATCTGACTCCCAGGATAGCCTATCAGACACTCAACATTTCAGGCATAGTTCAACAAGTTTGATTATATGATTTCTCCAGAAAAAAAAAAAAGTATCTAATTATGGCAAAATGAGGACAAGGAACATTAACGGCAAGCAGTCACAATTCACAGTCTAGCATAGAGGAAGAACAGAATAAATACACGCAGGGTTAGGAGAGCTGAAAGAATCCCAGTCTGGCCATTCAGTGTAGGAACAAAAAGCTCTATACGTCCCAGCTGTCCCTTAAGCTATCACTATATAGTAAGTGATATTCACTCCCAATCTTGATAGCGGTGGCGGACAGTTGTGTTTGCCTACCTAACAGCCATTCTCCATCCTTCTTTCTTATGGGCAGAGCCTTCCTCTCACCCCAGAGTCTGACAGTGCTGGATGTCACTCTCTCAGCCTTCCATAAAGCAAGACATGGAAATGTGAGTCAGTCCTGCCAGTAGCCCCTGAGGGGAAGTGGGCTATGGGTCTTTTGAGAAATATTTTCCTCTCTGATTAAAAACACGTGTAAAGAGAAGCCCCCATCTCATTCTTGCCTTAGAGTTGATCATGTGAGGTCTTGAGGCTTGGAGTTGAGGTGCCCCTCTTGTGACCATGAGGCAAAGTCAGCTTGTCATCAATGTGTGGCTGGATTCATCATCCCTGACCTACCCAGCTCTGGATTTCTTGTTATGTGAGATGATCTTTAAAATTAAACCTCTTATAATAGGGTCTTCTGATACTTGCAGTCAAAGGCATCTAAGGAAACGTTATTTTCTGAAGCTTCTGTTCAAGAAGGCAAGATAACTGTATAATCTACCTACATATAATTGTATAATCTATTTCAGAAATCTTTCCACCCAGCATGGTTAAGAAAGCATTCAAGGCATATAAATAGGAAAGTTTTGGTTGTCTGGAAAGTTCAGTTTTGCGGGACAGTTCGATCCTTGAAAATGCCAAACAAATGAGGGGTTAACCATAATTGCTTCCCTGGGAGTCACATCATCAAATATTTTCATCATTATTCACAAGTTGGCCATTGTTCCATTTCTTCAAACCTTCCAAAACTATATAGTTCTGTGCTTTCCCCCGTGTTCCTGGGTCGGCAGGGAAGATACTCATAGATTCGCTTTGTGGTGGTGATGGTTATATTCCCATTTCCAGTCCTCTCAGGACGCTCCAGTTCCTTGAAGCCTCATTAGGAAACGTTTTAACCCTTTGTTGCATTGCTGTAAAGTCACTCTCCAATGAGGATTCCATTTGAGACTGATTCTTCCTGAGAGCAATCTGTACACTTTTCATTCTCAGGCTATCCCCACAATGGGGGAAGACTGCCATGTATTTACTGACTCACCCTGATCTTACTACCTACACATGAAACCTTTGAGACATGTGGATTCCAACCACTGGAAAATTAACACTACATATCCAAAATACTCACCTACAAGAAATACAAAAGTAACATTTTCCAAATCAGAAGTATCTATTCAAGGTATCTCCATTTATTATCACTACCTTTCATTTAAGTGACAAGAAAGACTAAATATTAACCAGATTTTGTTAAATGTGTTCTACTTTTCACTGGTTTAAGCTGGCTGTGATATAATCATGTAAACAAATTATCTTTGTTTTTTTTTTTTTGTTTTTTTTTTTTTGGAGATGGAGTTTTACTCTTGTTGCCCAGGCTGGAGTGCAGTGGTGCGATCTCGGCTCACTGCAACCTCCACCTCCCAGATTCAAGTGATTCTCCTGCCTCAGCCTCCCGAGCAGCTAGGATTACAGGCATCCACAACCACACCTGGCTAATTTTTTGTATTTTAAGTAGAGACTGGGTTTCACAATGTTGCCCAGGCTGGTCTCGAACTCCTGACCCCAGGTGATCCACCCACCTTGGCCTCCCAAAGTGCTGGGATTATAGATGTGAACCACTGTGCCCGGCCTGTCTTTTGAGGTTTCAATATTACTAAACTGAAGCTTGGAGTTTCTTAGATTTTTCTACATATGCTAAAAAATCATATTATGGAAAGAGCATGGTATGCCCTTGAGGTCAGATAAAGTGGGTTCAAATCTTGGCTACACCATTAATTAGTGATGACATCATAAGCAAAATATTTCACCTCTTTGAATCCTGATTTTCTCATCTGTAAAATGAGGATAATAATTTCTATCTCACAGTGTTTGTTGAAAGAACTAAATAAAAACTGCAGGTACTCAGTATGTGTTCATTTCTTTTCCCAACCACTCTTTCTTTAGTTGGTTTTTTTCTTCCATCTAGCTTTATACACTGTTCTGTATATGTGAAATTTCTGATAACTACAGCATACGTTTCAGGTTCTTAAATTTTAACTATTTTGATGAAAATCTTTCTAAACTTCATGTCTCAGTAAATATGATATACTGAAAATAAATTAGCCTTTTTTGGATGATAGAGAATGCATTAAAAAGTTATACACCATGGCCCAAGTGTTAAGGAAGATTTAGCTTACCATTTCACAAATGCCTC
The DNA here is from genome assembly GCF_049350105.2 of Macaca mulatta. Classification (NCBI taxonomy): domain Eukaryota; kingdom Metazoa; phylum Chordata; class Mammalia; order Primates; family Cercopithecidae; genus Macaca; species Macaca mulatta. The sequence continues at coordinate 96,691,920 of NC_133418.1, forward strand.
CTACCTAAGAGCCCGCATTCCCTAAACCTCATTTCTGAAAATGCATCTCAAGTGATTTTAATTCACTTTCCCAGGTAGGAATCACTGCAGAGAACTGTGAAGTCCTTAAGAACAGGGGCTGTGAATTAGTTATTTTAGTATTTCTAGCACTTAGTACAGTGCATGACACCTGAGAAACACTCAGTAAAGGCTCATATAAAGCACATGCAAATTAAAACCTCAATGAACTTCTACTTCATGCCCATTTGATTGACAAACATTTTAAAACTGGAAAATACCCAAGTGTTGTCAAAGCTGTGGAACACAGGGAATTCCCACTCCCTGATGGTGATGATATAAATTGTTAAAACCCTTGTACAGTAACAGTGAAGGTGTACGAACTCCGTGACACAGCAATTCCACTCTTAAGAAACTGCCACATGTGTGTAAAAAGATCGCAGGAGAAGGCCTGATGGAGTCCCACTTATGATAACAAAAACTGGAAACATCTTAAATGTCCATCAACAAGAGACTGGATAAATACATTGTGCATATTCTTTCACAGGAATACCTTACAGCAGTTTAAAACACTGAGCTAGGGCTACATGTGTCAACCTAGATGAATCTCAAGGACCAAATGTTCAGTGAAAAAAGCAAGCTGCAGATGAACGCTGTTCAGTATATACTTACAAGGATCAAAAATGTGCACACATTACATAGTATTTAGGAATGTCTATGTAATTAAAGTATAAAGACATGCATGGGAAAGATATACACCAAATTAAGGGTAGTGGTTACCTCTGTGGGTGGGGAAAAGGGAGTGAGTGAAAGATGCAGATGCATTTTGGAGGGGCACTCAGGAGGCTTCAGCTGAACTGACAGTGTGCTATTTTCCTTTCCTCTCCTTTCCCTTCCTTTCCATTCCTTTCTTTTTTTCTTTTTTGAGGCAGAGTCTCTCTGTCACACAGGCTGGAGTACAGTAGCGTGATCTCAGCTCACTGCAACCTCCACCTTCCAGGTTCAAACCATTCTCCTGCCTCAGCCTCCTGAGTAGTTGGGACTACAGGTGTGTGCCACCATGCCTAGCTAATTTTTGTATTTTTTTATAGAGATGGGGTGTCACCATGTCGGCCAGGCTGGTCTTGAACTCCTGACCTCAAGTGATCTGCCTGCCTTGACCTCCCAAAGTGTTGGGATTACAGGCATGAGCCACTGTGCCTGGCCTAACAGTGTGCTATTTCTTTTTAAAAAATTCAGAAGTGATTACAGCAAATTATGAAGATTTGATTAAGGTGAGTACATGGGTATTTGTTTTCAGTCTTTATACACATGTATATGCTTTAAGTATTTATAATTTTAAAAAGTTTAAAAAAGCAAGACATTAATATTCACATAAGAAGAAATCAGTATGATTCCATTTAGATAAAGTTCAAAAATAGAAAAAATAAATGATATATTTTTATGGCTACATACTAAGATGGTAAAGCTATTGAGAAAATCAAGGGGGCAGTTAACATAAAGTTCAGGGTAGTGGTTCCTTCTGGGAGAGAGACCCATAGGATGTCTATGACACTGGCACTATTCTATTTCTTAAATTGAGTAGTGTTTATGAATCTTTAAAGTGTGTGGATATGTTTTACATAATCGGGTGTGTGTGTGTGTGTGTGTATAAACAGATAAATATTACTTTAAAAATGGGGACATTTATTAAAAAACTGAGGGTCAGGAAAACTGAATAGTCTTCAGAAAAAAAAAAAAAAACCAAAAACAACCCACAGTGGGTAGAGTGCCAGGAACAATGAGGGTGTCCATGCCCTTGAGCTCATGGTCTGGAAAAGGAGACCTGGCAAGGTCAAGAAGCAACTTCAGTTCAGCATGCTAAGACAATGGCAGAGGCACACACGCAGTGTCATGCAGGGAGAAGGGCAGCTGTCTGAGGTTACAGCTCTGCAGAAGAGATGGACTTTGAGTTGGTTCTAGAAGGTTACAAGCTGAATCAGAATTGGAGCCTGGGGAATATCTCATAGAAAGGAAAAGACTCAATAAAGCCTTTGATCTTTGTAAACATAATTCTTCACTTTTTATTTTGCTCTTTTGGTATCTCATATTCAATGCAGAAAAGTCATAACCTATCCCAGCATTTTGGGAGGCTGAGGTGGGTGGATCACCTGAGGTCAGGAGTTTGAGACCAGCCTGACGAACATGGTAAAATCCCATCTGTACTAAAAATACAAAAATTAGCCAGGCTTGGTGGTGGGTGCCTGAAATCCTAGCTACTCGGGAGGCTGAGGCATGAGAATCGCTTGAACCGGGGAGCGGGAGGTTGCAGTGAGATGAGATCACGCCATTGCACTCCAACCTGGGTGACAGAGTGAGGCTGTCTCAAAAAAAAAAAAAAAAAAAAAAAGAAAAGAAAGAAAGAAAAGCCATAACCTGTGCTATCTTACCAACGTTTCCCACTACTCTCCTGCCCTTTGTATCTGTGAGGAGACATAGGTGACACAAAGATGAAGGAAGCAGATGCTGGTGTCAGGAAGCTCGCAGGCCAAGTCCTTCTCCCTGTCTGGAGGGCGCCCCTTGCTTTTCCGGGTTTATCTGGTTTTACTCTCATCAAAGTTCTGATGATCAGAAATGCCTCTTTTCTAGAACTCTGCATGCTTCCAACCTGTGCTCCCAAGCAGGGCTCACTCAGGGTGAGTCCTCATGAGGACAAAGCGTATCAGTGGCTGAGGCCAGGATGAAGGGGTCCTAAGTGCTTCTCTGTCCCTCTGTTTCATCCACTCTCTCATCTATCACACACTGAGTGAGCAGATACTCTGTTCCAGGCTGCATGCTGGAACCGAGGGTCCACATTTCCTGGAGAGGGGCCGGGTGTGAACTCTGCATCTCCTGCCTGCTATGCCATCTGGGTTCTGTGCCCTCTGGATATACCTCCTACTACTTGGATCCTGGCCCCTTTGCCGCTCTGACATTCTCATTTCCTCGGGCCTGGCTCTGTGTTCATTCCCTTCAACCTGTTATTGCTTCCAATTCTGTGATGCAGTCCAAGCCCCGCCTTCTTCCAGGAAGCCTTCCTTGCATGCTCCATCGCTCAGTGATTTCTCTAGCCTCCATGTCCGCATAATCCACTTCTTGGGGGGTTGTTGACAATTTCAGTGTACTTATCTTTGTTAGATCCCTACATGTGTGCCACTGAGTTAGACACACAGTAGGTAGTGGATGCATATTTAGTGACCGACTGGCATTTATTAGTGAGAAAATGGGGACTGTACTAGACATGTACAAAGAAACATGCTTTTATGAGATGCAGAAAGAAATTGAGCAAGAGAGAACACCATAAATAGCATTTAGTACTGTTTTAACTTCTATTTTTGAAAGAATTGAGTCACAATAAATAAACTCCTGGCCTGGGAGGATTAAAAAAGACATCTGGTTAAATTAAGGAAGAGTTTGATTAAAAGAATCCTTAAATAAATTACAATATATTCAAATGCAAAATCCTTAGCATTTATTAGGCAAAATCTTTAAAAAGTCATAAGCTTTTAATTTCAAATAATTCATAGACAATGTACCAAACGTAAATGATCAGAAGAAAAAGGACAAATGAGTTGTCTGTGATTAAAGTAAGGGGTCGGTTTAAACTCCGGTCTTGAAAAATTAGAACAAAGCAGTTAGATACAAATTTGGGAATATTGTGAATACCCCAATGCGAAGTATGACTAATGCGGCTTTAGGAAAGAAAAAAAAAAGTCCCTCAAATGAATCTAACTTTTTTCCCTGAAGGATCTAGTTATGACCTTTATATTCTAGAGAAAACAACATATATCCAAACTGACAAACATTCCCTGAGCACATACCATAGCCGGCTCTAGGGAAACCCAGCTGAGTAAGGCCAAGTCCTCCCCACAGTGTCAGCATGCCCTCAGCTCACTGTTCTCAGGAAAGGAGACGAGGATGAAGGTTATAAGAGAGGTGTCAACCACCATGCAGCATGGGTGCAAAGATACTCCATCGAAGGGCTTCTAGGAGGCTTATTAGATGAGACTGCTTTGAGCAGGGCCTTGAAAAACAACTAGGATTTGGACAGGCAGTGGCAGTGGGAGGACTATGACTGGGAAGGCAAGGAGAGAAGCAAAAGAATCCAGGCAGAGGGAAAAGTATTAAGCAGTTACTGTAGAGGCCCAGCGAGGGAATGTGGGGGATCTGGGTAGACGGAATACAGGCTGGAGAACAGAAGCTGGTGCAGAGGGGTTCTGGATAAAGCTGTCAAACTGTGGAGTGTTCTGAACACACAGTGAAGGACTGTGAATGTCTTTCTATGGGCAGTGTTACCCTTGAACATTTCTACGGAAAAAAGCCCACACCACTCATTCCAGTGTGGCAGACACTTTCCTATAATGCCCCCAGCACGGTATAATCCTCTAGAATGGAGAATGCTTTGGAAAGTATGATGTACAAATTTAAAAAAAGGCCGGGCGCAGTGGTTCACGCCTGTAATCCCAACACTTTGGGAGGCCGAGGTGGGTGGATCATGAGCTCAGGAGTTCAAGACCAGCCTGGCCAACATGGTGAAACCCCGTCTCTAATAAAAATACAAAAATTAGCTGGGCGTGGTGGTGCCTGCCTGTAATCCCAGCTACTCAGGAGGTTGAGGCAGGAGAATCGCTTGAACCCGGGAGGCAGAGGTTGCAGTGGGCCCCGAGATCGTACCACTGCACTCCAGCCTGGGGAACAGAATAAGACTCCGTCTCAAAAAAAAAAAAAAAAAAAAAAGTTATTATTCATTAGTAGAAGGATGTGACTATTTACTTCTCAGTATAAGAACCAATGCTTTACAAAACATCTCTTAAGACTTATCAGCTGGTGTGGTGGCTCATGCCTGTAATCCTAGCACTTTGGGAGCCTAGGCAGGAGGATCGCTTGAGCCCAGGAGTTTGAGATAAGCCTGGGCAACATAGCAAGATCCTGTTTCTATTTTTTAAAAAAGGCTTATTTGCGTGTCTCTTACGTTCAAGGGAGAGGCTGAGCGGAAGACTTGATAATGGACTTCCTATGTGAAAAATCCAGAGAGTCAGGCCTGAAGTTTGGGATTGGGTGTAAGGCTGGCACAGGACACAGTTTAAATCAAGTATCCGGCAGAAGGATTACATGTTTCCTCATAAGACTCGGTTAGAAGCACCGGTCACCATGTCATTCCCCCATGCAGAAACCTTCATTAACCTATTTTTATTTCAACATTATCCTTTCCAAGCAGTTTCCATGCTGGATTTATACCGTGCAGGGAAATTACAATTACAGGACAATGTCTGGCCCACTAGAATGCATGGAATGGGGATATTTTCCCCAGAAAGGTTCAAAAATCAGCCACTTAGTCTGCGAGATGGGTGGGGAACAGCTCATCTGGGTGCAGCCGAGTGTTGAGTGAGGAAGGCATGCGTACTGGAGGTGGGCAAGCTTTGGCAGGTGAACTGACCTCTGTGCTCCTCTTTTCCCATTCCTAAGACTAGAAAAAACTTTAAGCTCAGGGTTGGAAATGAAGCAGGTAAAGCACACCATACAGAAAGTGCTCGATAAACAAGGACTGCAACCTAAAGGAACGTAAGGATGGGAGGGATGGTATACTGGGAAAAAACAGTGTTTGGAATTGGACAGATCTGGGCTTGATTCCTCCTTTGCCAGTTGCTACCTGGGTGACCTCAGGCAACTGACTAAACTCTCTGAGTCTAGCTTTTCTCATCTTTAAAATGGGATAATACCTACCTTGCAAGGCTGCTGGATGGTTTACATGATATAATGAATATGTGTGCAGAATACTTGGCACATAGCATGTCTTCATAAATGATACCTATTATTACTCACTTTTCTCTTAGAAGCAATTAAAACAGACAAACAAACCTGAGTCTATGTAATTTCTTTTTCTAGCCTGATTTCCAGCTGAGAAAATACAAACCAAGCTTTCAAAACAACTTTCAAAACAAGTTGAAAACTAAGCTTTCAACTTAGTTTTGTCCACCTATTTATTTGAGGTAAATTCAGAGAGTCCTTTGGAACGCTTCACTTCTAATTCTACAATCTTCTTCCATCAAATAAAAAAATCATAGCTCTAGAGAATCTATGATCAAATGGGGCCCTGCAGCCAAACAGGACCACAGATCAGAAAAAGATCTGAACAGAGAGGATGAAACCTCCGTCAGACAGTTTTCCTATTTTTTGTTGTTGTTGTTGTTGTTGACATGGAGTCTTGCTCTGTCGCCCAGGCTGGAGTGCAGTGGCGTGATCTCCGCTCACTGCAAGCTCCGCCTCCCGGGTTCAAGCCATTCTCCTGCCTCAGCCTCCCGAGTAGCTGGGACTACAGGCGCCCACCACCATGCCCGGCTAATTTTTTGTATTTCTTAGTAGAGACGGGGTTTCACGGTGTTAGCCAGGATAGTCTCAATCCCCTGACCTCGTGATCCGCCCGCCTCGGCCTCCCAAAGTGCTGGGATTACAGGCGTGAGCCGCCACGCCCGGCCAGTTTTCCTTTTGTGCTTTGATCATGCGGTATTCTCCCCATTCTCACTCTCATAGGTGCTTTCTTTAAGACAAGGGCTTTTTCTTTTTTTTTTGCTAACCAATTTATTTGTGAGTGGTTTTGTTTTTTTAAAAAAAGACCAGCAATAAAAGTCAATCTTTGTATATTTAGGATTACCTCTTTGGCCTGTGAATTGTCCCGGTTTTTGTTTCGTTTTGTTGTTACTGTTTTCTGACTAGCTCCTTGGTCATTACTTCTTCTATGAGCATGGATGGAACAGGCAGCAGGGAAATGGAAATTAATATTCCTCTTTGAAAGCAATTCTGATTGGAAATTTCATTTGAGATAAAGGTATGATTGCTGCCTAAAAATTGCTGCCTTTAATTGTCATATTATTCTGAAATTTAACTAACTCAAAGAGAATAAACTGTGCAAACATAAGGTGATCATGTCGAGGCAAGCCCTTGACTTGAGTGAGCTGCCTGACTTGTACATCCAAATTTAAAGGAATAAGATACTTTTCAATCAAAGGTATTGAATCATTGTTAATCCTAAGAAAAGCATGCATTTTCACACTCAGTAAACCATTTCTGACAGCTGCGCTTTCCAGATAACTGGGGTTTGCTTTTGAAAGCTCTAAAACTTTTATTTTTCATTGTTTTTGATTAAAATCTCTGTAAAATGGAATTTGCACTTACTTCTCCCCTATCCCTTTCTAAATGACTCAAAGTCAAACTTATGAATATCAATACTGATAGTGAGCCATACAATTGTGACATCGAGGCCTAATCAGACATGCCAGTCCCTAAGCTAAGTGTGGCCTGTATTTGCAATTTCCTGGTTCCCTCCACACCTGCCTCCTGGGCCCAGGCTATTAGGTTACTCTTCCTGTATTCTTACAACGTTAGCGTATGTATGTACCACAGACCTTCTCTAGGTAGTTAAACTGCAAGAGACTTGAAACAAACTAACAAATAAACAAACAAAACACAGAATGTTCCAAGGGACTTGGGAACCAGCCACCAAGTTTACTAGAAGGTGAGAGTCAGGCCTGAGAGTGAAATACAGAGAAATGGTGACCCTCTTGAGTTACTTTGTCCTGGCTACCTTTTGACAAGTGTACTTAACAGGGTGTACTGTAAGTACTAAGTGAGACATTTACTTAAAAATCTCTGAGTCTTGTCACAACAGAGGACATACTTGCTAAAGCACAGTTCAGCAAGGAGCCCAGCAAATCAACTCTCCATTTGACAAATGAGATTATGCTATAGAGTGGTGAACCGCCTCAACTGCTTCAGCAGCCGCAGACAGAAGCCCAGGGTCTTGACTCCAAGTCCAGTGAGGTACATACACAGTACAAGGCCACTGCATTGAACACAGTACATCTCCCTGCAGGAACACGGTAACTGCCATTACAATAGCTGTACGACTTTGGGTTACTGATTCATCTATGTTTGAAAGATCTCTTACTACAAATAATAGTTAGGCATGGGAGTCTTTGTTTTGTTTTTATTCTAATAAATTCTTTCTTTCTTTTTTTTTTTTTTTTTTTTTTGGACAGAGTCTCAGAGTCTTGCTCTGTTGCCCAGGCTGGAATGTAGTGGTACGATCTCGGCTCACTGCAACCTCCACCTCCCGGGTTCAAGCGATTCTCCTGCCTCAGCCTCCCAAGTAGCTGATATTACAGGTGCCCACCACCATGCCCAGCTAATTTTTTGTATTTTTAGCAGAGATGGGGTTTCACCATTTGGCCAGGCTGGCCTTGAACTCCTGACCTCGTGATTTGCCCGCCTCAGCCTCCCAAAGTACTGGGATTACAGGCGTGAACCACCGTGCCCGGCTATAAATACTTTCTTAATGCTACAAAAAAGGAGGAAAATCAGCATTTATGGAATACCTACAATGTGCTGGGTGCTTTCTGCCATATGATTCCCCCTCGCCCCTTTCTACTAGGAGTAAGCCTGCCCTGGGGCAAGCCAGAGAACTTGAAGCTATGAGGAGATGGGGCCAGGGTTCGACCCTGCCTGCTGTGTCTGGAGTCCATGCTCTATCCACAGTGCTATAAATGTGATTTACCACTTGTTTCTGACGTTGTGGAAAGAGTTTCTGCCTGGGCATTCTGGCTCATCTACCATTTCAGCCAGGGGTTGCTATAGGCAGGCACATCTCTGGCTGTTGATCAAGAAAGCACAAAAGTCTGAGAGACTGATATACACAGTCGTTTTGGACGGGAGGAGGAGTATGATGTCTGTCTTTCAGACCAAGTTAAGCTCAAGGGCATGATGATCTCGGACTCTTAAGAATTTTTATTTTTGATGTTTCCATGTCCTTGTTTTCTTCCCTTTGGCTGGGAAAACATCTTAGTCATATCTACGGGTTTTTAATGGCATCTGACACTGTTGCTCACTTCTGTTCTTCTCCCATGGTTTCCATAACACTGTATTGATTTGCTACTTTTCTTCCTTTTGAATTTTTTACTGCCTCTTTTTCTCCATCTGCTTAACACCCCCTCACTCCCAAAGCCCAGCTGAGGGACCTGTTGAGCCTGAAGGCTTGGCACTTTGGCGCTTCTTTTTCAGAAAGTCTCATCTGTCAATAACCTTTGAATACTTCAAAATCTCCATCTCCTTCCCTGACTGCTCACCTCTGCTCCAGTCTGGTAATTTCAGAGGCCTGGAGGATGTCCTCATATAAACTTTATGGGTCAAATATGTATCGTCTCATTTGTACCTTCAAGATGGGCATACCACCCCATTCACAGACAAGAACGTGGAAACCCAGGAACACAAAGGAGCTTGTTTAGAATTAGTTAGGTGACAGAGCTGGCCTTGAACTCAAGGCATCAGAGCCACTGGATTTAACATACCAGAATGTTCTGGTACTAATTGGGGGAGAATTATACTACATGTCCGAAATAAAAGTTACAACCTGCTCCCCATTCACCATCAGATTGGGTCTAATATTCTGCCAAATGCAACACCTTTGAGTCACTATGAGTCCTCTTCATTCTGCTGCTTCCATCTCTGGAAAGCCTCCCATTCTGAAGAGGACAGGACACTATCTTGCTGGGAGGAGACTGGTGGGGCTGGGGGGGGGGTGTCACATTTATTTCCACCATGGATAAACAGAAATGGGAATGTGTATTTTAAAAAATACTGACCTACTTTATACAGCAAAATATACTTTTGGTTAATCCTAAATACCAATTCACAATTCAGTAAGCTTTATCTGCCTCCAGGAATTATCCTTCTATCTGTCCTACATGTGGAGGCCAGTTTAATTACCTTAATTGTGCCCCTTGTCCTCATCCACAGGGACTAGCCCAGGTCTCCTGGATAAAAATACAATCCTTGGCTGGGCACAGTGGCTCACACCTGTAATCCCAGCACTTTGGGAGGCCGAGGCGGGCGGATCACAAGATCAGGAGATCGAGACCATCCTGGCTAACACGGTGAAACCCGTCTCTACTAAAAAAACAAAAAATTAGCTGGGCGTGGTGGCAGGTGCCTGTAGTCCCAGCTACTCAGGAGGCTGAGACAGGAGAATGGCGTGAACCCGGGAGGCGGAGCTTGCAGTGAGCCGAGATCGTGCCACTGCACTCCAGCCTGGGCGACAGAGCGAGACTCCATCTTAAAAAAAAAAAAAAATCCTTGAATGCCGGTGGGGGCAGCCCAGGGAGGCCTAGGTCGCCTTTCCTTCTAAGGTGTGGTACAGCCCGTCAAGCTCAGGTTAAAAGACTAGGGATTGAATACAGAAGTTGAAGTTCATATATACAGAGCATTTAAGGACAGATGAAAAAAAAATCAGATTAGAAATAAAAGACAAAGGAAAGTTCCAAAGGGCTTTAAAATAAAGTACCTTAACCCTGGTCACACTGCAGCAGAGCCTATGTGGACTCAACAGCTAACCCCTTCTCATTCAGCCTGCCTGCTGCTCTTACAATAAAACAGCTGCTCTCAGTGGCCCCCGCCTTACTCATGACCCCTCACCAACACTCTGTGATGGAAATCTCTTTGTTTCTGGAGGTCAGATGGCTCATTCTAGATAAATTATTATTGGTTCCATGGAAAAACAGGTTTGGTTTTTTACACGTTCAACTTCCTAAGTCACCACTTGACCTTAGCTCAGAAAAACCTTAGCTCATAGAAGTGAAATCTGCAAAGTAGTGCCTGAGTAGGCCCCAGCACGGATCAGGAGGAGGGATGTATGAACCCCAGGTCTAGAGGAATATTTTACTAAGGAGTGTCATATTTTTATATGCACACACATACACACACATCTGTATCTAACTACATCTGTGTATGTGTGTATGTATTTGGTTTAAAGAGCAGAGCAGTTTAAGCCTTGTACAAAAAGAGAGTTGTTTGTCTGAAACTCAAAGAAGGTGACCATGAGCATTCTTGACCATGGGACTCTAGACCACTGAGAATTAGAGCAACTTTTAGCATGGCAAAGAATGACCTGTGGGATTTTTAATTACTTAAAAATCAGTTATGAGGCTGGGAACAGTGGCTCACACCTATAATCCCAGCACTTTGGGAGGCTAAAGCAGGAGGATTGCTTGAGCCCAGGGAGTTTGAGACTAGCCTGGGCAACATGGCGAGATTCCATCTCTACAAAAAATTTTAAAAAAATGTGCTGAGTGTGGTGGCCTGTGCCTGTAGTCCCAGCTACTTGAGAGGCTGAGATGGGAGGATCACTTGAGCCCAGGAGGTCAAGGTTGCAGTGAGCTGTGTTCAAACCATTGCATTCTAGCCTGGGCAACAGATCAAGACTCCGTCTCAAAAAAAAAAAAAAGAAAATTAGTTATTATTTGATATGAGAGTAGGACCAAATGCATTCTTATAAGTCAAATAGGAAAGGGTTTGTGAGTTTTTACATTTACTTAAAAAGCCTCTTCTGGGTGTGGTGGCTCACGCCTGTAATCCCAGCACTTTGGGAGGCCAAGGCGGGCGGATCACCTGAGGTTGGGAGTTCGAGATCAGCCTAACCAACATTGAGAAACCCCATCTATACTAAAAATACAAAATTAGTCAGTCGTGGTGGCGCATGCCTGTAATCCCAGCTACTCGGGAGGCTGAGGCAGGAGAATTGCTTGAATCTGGGAGGCAGAAGTAGCAGTGAGCTGAGATCGTGCCATTGCACTCCAGCCTGGGCAACAAGAGCGAAACTCCATCTCACAAAAAAAAAAAAAAGTGTAGTTCCCCTGTCTGCACTAACCCTTATGGTAAGGAGTAAGGAGTTTGAATATAGAAGTTGGGGATTTTGAGATGAAGCAAAAATGAACTCTGCCTCAGAGGGTTCATCATTTGGGAAAGTCAGTAAACAAAACAATCCCAATATAGTACAAAAAGTGCTAAAACAGGAGGCTGCACAAAAGGATGCTGGGATTAGGAGGAAGGACTGACTGGCTACTACTCAGGCTTTGCTTTGTTTCATACTGTGCCATTTTTATTTAGGAGATAATCAAACTGGAGATAACAGAAAGCAGCTCGCAAGATGGATGGCCCTGCTTTGCTGATGTGCATCACTGCTGAACTGCCTGGAGGTTTCCTGCTGACGAAACTTCAGGTCCAAAGATAACTCTAGGCTTCACCTCCCAAGCCGCCATTCAACTGGTGGTGGCAGAGAAAGCAAAAGGCAAACCCCTCAGAGGCTCCAAGGGGCCACTCAGGCAGCGGAACCTCTTTGCTCAGAGGAAGCTGAACTCCATACCAAGGAATTCCAACCTCTCCTCCACTGGCTCCTTCCGGTCATGCTGAAGAGTCTCTCATCCTGTAAAGTAGCCTCTTAACTATCACCCCTACTAGCTATTGCCTATTTACTCTTCTTTTAATTCCCCAAATTCTCTAAAGAGGACAGGCTCACCTTCACTGTGAATGAATTCTGTGGCCCATTCACACCTGGCTTCCACCTACTCTAAAGCATGGGCGTTTCTCTTTCTACACCACCAATGGGCACCACCATTACTGAAGCAAATGCTTTTCATGCTCCTCTCCCTTGTCCCCTGCACCTCCCCAGATCTGGTCTTCTGCTGCCTTCGTGATGCCCTCTCTCCTGGTTCTCATCTCACCCCTCTGCTGCTGATTGGTCTCCATCAGGAATCTTCTGCCCACCGCCAACCGCTGGCCTTTCCCAGATCTGTTTTCAGTCCCCTCGTATCACAGATTCATCCTGTGGGAATTCCACCAGCTGAGTGGCTTCCACTGCCACCACTATGTGGGTCATGAAGCTTTAGTCTCACATTTTTGGCTACTTACTGAATATCTCCATCTGCTTATCACATAAACACCTCAAACTCAATATATTCAAACTCACTCACTTTCCTCCAGATTTTGGTACTCTTTTAAAATTTCCAGTCTTTCCTTAGCTACCCTAGCTAGTAATTATATGGTAATCTGCAATTCCTCCCTCTCCCTCACCTCCAGAATCCAAGTGTTCACCAGGTCCTTTTGATTCTACTCTGAAGTAGTTCTAGAATCTCTCCTCTTCCTCCCTATTCCCACTGTTTTAGTACCTCATATTATCTTGCCTGAACCAGTTTCCCAAGTGGTTTATCAAACCCCAGCTTCTTCCCACTTGAATTCATCCTCCCCTCTCCCATTGGACTTACAGTATGATGGAGATAATGCCCCATCCCTGTTCAAAATCCTCCCAAAGCTCTCCATCAGTAATAGGTTATATTTTGAACAAGGTATATAAAAGGGTCTTTATAACTAGGTGCATTTCTTTCCTGCCTCATCTCCTCATTACTCCCTTAACTCACTTATCCTGAAAATCAGATTTTATGAATTATTCCCAATATTTGGAATGGATTGCATCAACCCATGAATACACTGTTCTCTCTGCCTTGGACATCCTTTCCTCTTTATCTACCGAGCAGATTTCCAATTGCACTTCAAGACTGAGCTCCAGGACATATGTGTAAAACCCCTCCGAAGGAGTTTCTCCGACTGTATTATGGCATTTTCCATGCAGTGTTTGCAAGCCTGTCTCCCTTACCCGAGTACAAACTCCTTAGTGTAGCTATCCATTTCTGTGTCCACACGGCTTAACCCAGGGCTTGGTCCACAGTAGACACTCAAATGTCTGCTGAGTTGACTTGAAGGCACACAAGGCTTTTCTCTTGAACAACAGGACCAGACTTTAACCTCTGCACGCCCGATCGCTCTTGGTAATAGTGCTACAGATATAGCAGGTGAGGAACAAAACAGTCAGCTGGTTACGGAGGCAACCGCGAAGCACCAGAAGTGGTTGAAAGCGGCTGTGAAAGGGCAGGCATGGGGCAGGGTACTCTTGCTTTTCATTATACATCTTTGTGAAGTATTTGCTTTTGCAACCATGTTCATGTTTCTTTGGCAAATATAATAAACAAAATTCTTTGTTGGTTATGAATAATCTATTGATGTGTCTGCAAACTACAAGGGACCACTTTCCGTGTATTTAAAAGGACAGGTTATGGGCCGGGCACGGTGGCTCACGCCTGTAATCCCAGCACTTTGGGAGGATGAGGCGGGAGGATCACTTGAGGTCAGGAGTTCGAGACCAGTCTGGCCAACATGGTGAAACCTTGTCTGCACTAAAAATACAAAAATTAGCCAGGCGTGGTGGCACACGACTGTAGTTCCAGCTACTTGGGAAGCTGAGGCAGGATAACCGCTTGAACCCAGGAGGCAGAGGTTGCAGTGAGCCGAGATCGGCCCACTGCACTCCAGCCTGGATGACAGAGCCAGAATCCATCTAAAAATAAATAAATAAATGGACAGGTTACGTTCTGAGGGCTTAACTCCAAGTAGGCTATGTCATCAGTGTGTGTCAGTGATGAGGGAGATATCCAAGCATGAGGCTGCACAGGGAGGGCACTAGGCCAGCAGAGCCCTGTGCCTCAGAACAAAGCAATGGCCCTGCACAGAGAACATGCACTCACTCTGCTGTCTGCTAATGTGTAAAGATAATGCTCATCATTATCATGAGATACGGTAGGAAAACATGAGAATACTGTAGGAAAATATGATTTTATTCCTTCTAACCCCTGACACAGGTAAAGTGTGAAGGAGATGAAGCCTTTGCAAGCTATTTCTGCCAGCTTAGGAAAACTAGAATTTTAATATTTTAGGCTGAAGATTTTCATACATACAAACACATACATGCACATGCATTTGGTTAAAGGAAGCGGGCCGTAGTGCTGGGGCATCTAAGCGTAGAAAGGGTAAGGCTGAGATTTCTATTGAGGACAATTTAGTACTTGGGTTGTGAGCCAAACATGAAGAAGGTGGGCACTGTGATGTGTACCAGCAGGCTGAATGGGCATGTTACCCAGCGTGGATCACAGATCGATTCTTTCAAAGTCCAGAGATGAAGATAAGTCATCTTTGCTAAAAACATCCCGCGGCTGCGCGTTACGAAGGCATATTTTGCTTCAGTATGTAATTTCCTCACTACTTAACTCTCAAAGTGTATCAGAATTGAATTCTAGGGCTTTTTCTAAATGAGAGCTGAGTCACAGGTACCTCGCTGCTGTGTCTGCAGACTCAAGTGGATGACTCACATCTGTAAAATTCTGAGAGAAAGTACCAACCGACCCCTTGCTTAGTCATCTTTTGCATGGATGCTGGGTTCATGAGCTCTGTAAACTATAATGAGCGATCTAGCCTTTTACCATCTCTTTATTCTTTTCTAAACAGTACAAATTACATCTCTAAAAATAACTTCATCTACGCAAGTGAGTCACTTCAACCTAACAAGCTTTCACAAGTTACTCAGCTAAATTGTAATATTTACTGTGAAGGTACAAATCTTATTGTCATATTAGCCCCATTTTTTTTTTTTTTTTTTTTAGATAAGAATTTGGTAGACTTGGAAAAGGGAGGAGAGTTCTAGCAAATGTTTTAAAAAACATATGATTGACTCCTAACCTCTCACATGGGCAGGGGTTGTGATGGGGCTGGAGGAAGGAATTCTTTGAAAACTATTTCTAACAGCGCATGAAAATCAGAATTTTAATATTTCAGGCTGTAGCTTAATCAAAGACTCTGCACTTTTCTTCATGCGAGCCCATGCGTACGCTGTCCTCTCTGTGGGATGTTTATTGGCTGTTGGAAGAGATATATCAGTAATTCTATTTGCTTTAAAATCCTGATCTGTGAATTTATGACATATTTGACGAGAGACCCAGCCACACGAATACATGCACATGTATTAAATACTAATCTTTGCTCTTCCAGGAGCTGATCACTCACCACGCCCTGAATTCTCTAGACACACAACTAAGCTTTGGTACTCCACCCGTTTACTGTGTAGCTTTCCAACCCCGAGGCCTGCCTGCTGGTCTTTAGCTTGCCTTTCCCAGCCTGGCATTGTCAGCTCTCAGCAGCCCCACCCCAGGCCTGTCCCAGTTAGGCAATAGGTCCAATGGAGGTAAGAGCAGGTTACCTGCATGAGGCTTATACCTTCATAACCTAGGCAGCAGTACTGAAATATGAAAGCACTGCTAATCTATACTCTGACTTCAGTCAGAGCGGACCAGAAGGATTTCTCATTCATGTTTGGCCAGGAATGAAATTGCTAATACCAACAGGCTTAGAAAGTTTCCACTGCTGTTTCAGCTTCTCCTTTAAGAGATCAGATCCGTTGGCTTCATCCAAATGGCCATGTGAACAACCTTTCCCTGTGCATGGGGGTGCTTTAGAAGAGGAAAATGAAATCACTGGTCCATCTGAAAATTCCCCAGGAAATGGGCTGCAAAGCCTACTTCCTGACTCCAAGGAGGGCAGAGGCTGAGTCATCTAATCCCTCCCGACTAGTATTCACTTGACTTGCACCAAGTAGGTCAGCTGGAGTCGCCTGAATTCTGCTCTCCGTCCTCGTGAGCAGCCACCCCCTGCAGTGGAGCTACTGGAGCATGCTGGGTCTGGTCTCTTCTGCGAGGTCTTCACTCGGCCTCAGCCCACAAGGTTGATGTTATGTAACCTCTCTAAGCTTTTCTTTTCTCATTTGCAAAATGGGGAGAGTCACACCATCTACCTCTCAGGGCTGTGACAATGAAAAGAGACACTGTACATGCAAGTGCTGTATAGACTTCAAGGTGCTCTGATCACTCAGCTCACCCATTTCAGCAAGTGATTACTGAGCTCTTGTCTAGTGCCTAACACTGGGCAAGGCGCTGTGCATAATAAAGAGTTAAAACATGGTTTAGAAGCCTGGGCAACATGGCAAAACCTTGTCTCTACTAAAAATACAAAAAACTAGCTGGGCATGGTGGCGTGCACCTGTAGTCCCAGCTACTGGCGTCGGGGGCTGAGGCGGGAGGATTGCCTGAGTCCAGGAGGTTAACTGCAGTGAGCCGAGATCGCATCACTGCATTCCAGTCCTGGCAACAGAATGAGATTCTGTCTCAAAAAACAAAACAAAACATGGTTTAGACTTAGTCTTGGACCTCAATAAGCAAATTAAGCAGAATAATGAAGCAAATACGTATGACAGTTAAGGAACCATTCAAGATAATAGATCTCATAATTACGTTATTTGGATCAAGGGTTATTCAGGTGAGAGTGCTCAGGTTAGAGAGTGAAGCTGAAGACAGCTTTTAAGAAATGGTGCAAGAAAGATGAGGAGGTCAAGGAGAGAAAGCAAGAAGGGTCAACAAAGAGGCCAAGGCTGAGTGGGAGAGAAAGCCGGATGGGGAAGGTGAGCCTGTCTACTGGGGGAGGCCGCCAGATAAAGGTGATGTCTTGAAATGATTAATGTGGTGGCAGGGCACAAGAGCCACAGACAAACCAGCTGGCCAGTGAGTTAGTCCTGGAGGTGACAGGTTTTAAGCAAGGGTGAAGGCATGGGAGTGGCAAACACAGGAATGAGTAACACCTTGCATTTCTGTAGCACATGACGCCTTCCCCTTTGCTTTCATGTGATTTATTCCTCACAAACCTCTGTGAGCTAGGCAGGGTGAGCGTCAATCCCATTTCACAGACGAGGAAGCTGAATCTCAGAGCCAGTGCGTGGTGAGGCTGAGAAGTGAACCCAGTTTCCTGAGATAGGTGCTCCTTTGACTGCCTGTGTAGCCTCCACATTTGATGGGCAGGAGATTTACCCATGAAGCTGTTTTATTTTTTTATTTTTTTTGGAGACAGTCTTGCTCTGCTGCCCAGGCTGGAGTGCAGGGGTATAATCTCGGCTCACTGCAACCTCTGCCTCCCAGGTTCAAACAATTCTCGTACCTCAGCCTCCCAAGAAGCTGGGACTACAGGTCCGTGCCACTACATGAAGCTAATTTTTGTATTTTTAGTAAGATGTGGTTTCACTATGTTGGCCAGGCTGGTCTTGAACTCCTGACCTCAAGTAATCCTCCCGCCTTGGCCTCCCTAAGTGCTGGGATTACAGGCATGAGCCGCCATGCCTGGCCTGAAGCTGTTTTATTAAAACCACACAAGTTCAGCAATCAATCCTCCCTAACTCCTTTCAGATTAACAGTGGAGCAGGGACAGGAGAGAAGAGGAGAAAGGCAGGAGGTGCTCAGGCCTCGGAATCTGCCAAGGCTCTCAGGGGTTCTGAGGTAGTCAGGGCAGGAACCACTGCACGACACTGCACTGTACAATGCGGTACCTAAGTGGTTAAGAAGGAGAAAAGAGAAGGGCAAA
The DNA here is from genome assembly GCF_049350105.2 of Macaca mulatta. Classification (NCBI taxonomy): domain Eukaryota; kingdom Metazoa; phylum Chordata; class Mammalia; order Primates; family Cercopithecidae; genus Macaca; species Macaca mulatta. The sequence goes on from NC_133418.1 coordinate 96,710,046, forward strand.
TGAGACATCATTCCAAGGGTTGGAGCCTCAGTTCATAGAACCTGGTCTTGCCATCAAAAGCTGGGTGGAGCAGAAGATATTCAGTCCATGGAATTGGGTGAGAACTGTGCCCTAAACGGGGATGTCGTATCAGCTCCATGTGCCTGTGCTAGCTCTTATTTTTACCCTTCACGGCCAGAGTAAGAAAGTTCCATGGCATTCCAGAAGACTGGTTGTGAGCAGTGTGGCCACAGATGACTTCCTGCACTTGCCCTCCTCCAGTGAGGACGGGTTCTGCTGGGCTCTTCCAGCCTCTCCATCTCCCAAACTCATATCCCTCCACATACCGTCCCAGCCAAGTCAGTCCCCAGTTCAATGGCCTGTCTGTGAAGCCTTCCCCAGCTCCCTCAGGCAGAGGCAGGTGCTCCCTTCTGATTCCCACAGAACCCTCAGAAGTCCCTATCCCACTGTGGGCTTTCTTGGTCTCAAAAACTTCCCTGCCAGGCAATGGGCAGCTTGACCGCAGGCACCATTTTGCATTATCCTGTACCTCCGGGATGGGACAGGCTCAATAACTGTTGGTTAATGTAGAGCCCCCCTGAGTCTTCAGTCAAACTGAAAAAGTTCTGTCCAATTCTCGACTTTCTGCTATGCTCCCACCACTCTTTGGAGCAAAAGTGAGCTTCACAGAAGTCTGAAGTCACCTTCATTTAACTGTTTTGAATTACACCAAGGTCTGACTCCTTGAGTTGAGCCAGTTTGCGTTCCTCTTATCTTGCAGCCTTTGCCTAAGCAATAGGCTGTCCCTTCTGTTATGTGGGATTCCATTACTACTCCACTTTCCTCCCCAAAGCTACAAGTTTTAAAGGATTTTGCCTAAAGGATCATTTTCCCATGAGATGTCCAAATTATTAAAGCCAGCAAACGCATTTCTAAACCTCACACACAAAAATTGATATTTAATTTAGCTTTTACAACTTTTTCACGTATAAGTGTTTGATATCTATTCATCTTTTGAATTAAAGCTCTGAACATATTATGGTCACAGACCTTCATTGCTGCTTTTGTGAACAGTAAGCTGGTCTAAATCCCAGAAGGAATCTTTTGTCTCCTGTTCATCATACCCAGCCTCCAAAGTGGAATCTTAAAACCACCTCCTCTTGGATGCTTTCCCAAAAGAATTCTCCCAATTCTCTACCAGTCAACATAACTCTCCTTCCCCTCCCCTGTCAAAATGTATTTGTATCTACCACATCTCTCCACACATGCCAACTGAAAGTTAATGTCCTTGAAGATAGGAACCACCTCTACATTCCACCATGTGCCTAGAACTGACGGAGTGATCATCTGGGATAATTAAACATTACTGATTGGTATAAATGTCACAAGCTAAGGGTAATTACCGAGCTTGAGCATAAATGCATACATAAAATGAAACTGAAACTTGAGAACTCGTTTTAAATGTAGCATTTTGAAACTGATATGCAGAGTCTTTCAGTATTATATCATATTGTTAACCTGCCTGGTTGGCCCTTTCCCTTTTAACTAATGATTCCGAAAAGGATGATTTGGGGTGATACATGCCTTCTGTATTTATCCAAAACCCTTTTCAAAATCATGAGACCGCCTCTGGTTTAATATGTCAATGGAATATTCACTGTAAAGGGCATGGATATTTAAGAGGTTTGTTTCCTTCACAATGTGTTGACAGAACTCTCAAAATTTCTTTCTTTGAAAAAGAAAACTAGAAATTATTTGAAGACTGTGACAGAGTCATGTCACTGGAATTGGAAGCACAGCTGTCCCTGTGAGGGCCCAGGCCACGAGGAGAGGAAATCATGTTGGTTCACTGACTGGGCGGGGAATCCTTGAAGGAACAAATCCAGGGTGCAGCAGGAAGTTGCCTGGGTGGGAGGTAGTGGCTCTTGTCCAGCCTGAGGCCTAACCAAATCAAACACACCCGACCACCTTGCATTTACAAAAATCTCCTCTATTTGGGATGCTGGGTGAAAATCCTAAGACCTTAGGCCTGTGTGCTTCTGAAGAAGTCCATATATGTGAAGCAGCTGCCTCTTTTTCTCTCAAGCACTGCCAAACACCTTAGGCGTCCCACTGAGATCTAGCTATGTGCTTATGGACAGCTATCTTCCAAACTGGGAAGAACCAAATAAGATACTCTATATCCTTTTGTTTCTCCGAGGCTCTGGAACATAATCTGTACACGTTAACTCGGTATGCCTGCATCTCATGTAGACCTGCCTCCTGAATCCCAGGGAAGAGGGCAAGATCATATCAGTATCAAGAAACACTAGCATTACATCATTGTGTGAGTAAGATAAAGCAAGGCAGAACAGAAAGAGCTGCATTTGAATTTGGACATTTGAGACCTGGTTTAAATTTGGTTCTGCATTTACCACCTGTGGGATCTTAGGCACGTTACTAAACCTCTCCGCTATAGAATGGCAATCATGACTTTTATGTTGCAGTGTTTCATAAATAACAACTATTAGTGTGATCTAGATTCAGGGTTGAGGCTCTTTTGTAGAAACAGCAGAAGATAGCAACAGACTGAAGGAATAGTCATGCCGTCTGGGTGAATAGCAGGTTGACTCTTGGTTCAGGAAAGATGAAGGTGGTATGTGGTTCAGGTATAGTCAAATACACGACCAATAGCAGCAGCAGCCATAACTCTCTCCGAAACATAAAGACCACACAGAGTGTCCACATAGGTGCCAGACACCACTACTCAAAGAGCTTGTTCCTAGGCCTGCTCCTTTTTAAAGAGATAATTTAATTTTAAGTTTCATGAGGGGCCAGGCAAAGTGGCTCATGCCTGTAATACCAGCACTTTGGGAGGCTGTGGCAGGATGAACGCTTGAAGCCAGGAGTTTGAGACCAGTCTGGGCAACAAAGTACAACCCTGTCTCTACAAAAAATAAACAATTAGCTAGGGGTGCTGGCACGTGCCTGTAACCACAGCTACTCAGGAGACTGAGGCAGGAGGATGGCTTGACCCTAGGAGTTTGAGGTGGCAGTGAGCTATGATCGCACCACTATACTCCAACCTGAGTGAAAGAGCAAGACCCTGTCTCTTAAAAAAAAAATTCATGAGGGAGGGACCATGTCTTATTCATGCACCTGATAGAGTGCTTGGCCCAACAGGTGTTCAATAAAATAATTTCTAATAAAATTATAATAATAGGCTTAACCCTGTTTCTCAGCATAGAGTAAAGGAAATAGAACACAGGCTATAAGTAATGTCAAGGCAATATCCCTTTCAGCATTTTCTCAATATGTATAGTTGGCCAAGTACTACTAAGTACTATCAGTCAAATACTATTAGAGCCCCTGATGTCATTGTCAATGTAAAAAAAAAAATGACAAGAAAAAATCCAAAATATCTCAAGATTATTTCTATTGAATAGCCTCAGTTTGCTTTTAATCTTTCCACAGCCCATGTTCACATCTGTGGCCTCCCTTTTATGGGCTCTGGAGCTGTAAATCTGAAAGAAGACAGATAAGGTAGAAACCTTGTTAAACAAAATCCCCATCAAAATGACAGACATTCAAACAGGAGTGGCCTGCCTTTATCTCCAGTTACCACCCAGTCTGTTTCCCTTTTACAAAAGGTTTGCTGTATGAGAAGGGAACATTTTACCCAGGAGACCGAAAGTCACTCCCAGCTAGGCATTTCCCAAAGGAGTTGTACTGTATGTTCCAGAGTGCGGCTGCTGAGCTAACTATCTGGGTTGCAATAAAATGTCTTGATTTTTATCCATGGTTGGACAGATTGAGTTTTCTGATAACCCCAGTCCATTTCCCTAGAAATGCAGGTATGTATCCATATGCTGACTCATTCCGGGTGCAGAAGCACAGTCTCTACAGAGGGTGGAGACTGCAAAGGTGAATACTTCCAAGATGGAGAGGAGAAGGGGGAAGGGAGAGAACAAGAAAAACAACTGAGAGGAGTGTTCTGGATTGATTATTTACAGACAGTTTGCCAGCAACAGATAAGGGATAGATCACGGCTGGCAACCATTACTGGGGTGGTTTCTTTGGGTCTTTCATTTTAAGATAAAAGAGATTTGACATGTTTATTAAGTAATGTGGTTACCCTGGAAGCTGGGCATGTACTTCTAGTGATAACTGTATAGCAATTACTTCTGTTGGTTATAAGCTTCAGCTTTTGTTTGCTGAAATGTGAGATTTGGTTATATCTTTGTAGGTATGAGATACTTTTAAAGGGATAGTGTTTAGTAAATTTAAATATATAAAATTTGCCTTTTATTGGCAAGGATCACAATAACAGCTTTGTAGGATTTCTCCGCAAGCAAATAATCTCTACGTGGACATCAAGACTTTACACTAAGATTCTGAAGATGATTGAGTCAATGGATGAGTATAACTAACTTTTGGAAACTTCAAGGCAATTTAAGGAAACTGCAGGAGGACCAGAAACGATCAGAAAGGATCAAGAGCAGGGAACCAGGGCTGATCCAAAAAATGAGGGCCGGCATTTGTGATCTTGGGAGGAGCCACCCCAGTGTGGGTCAACTCCACAGCATTAGGAAGACCAATTCATCAGAATTACCTTTTCAAGAAATGGATCTGTTCCTTGTCACATTCTTAGAATAAAGACTTATCTTTATTACTACTAATTATAATGTTTTGGTTCATTCTTTTACAAATGATGCAATATGTGATACATACCAAAGAATACTTGTAATACACACTTAAGGTCTGAAACATAGCGGAAGAACAGAACATGACTGAATCTACGCTCCCTCTCAGAACAAAGACAGGAGCCACGAGCTGAGGCGACCTTGCCATCCCTCTCTCTCTATTGTCTCCCTGCCGCTCTCTCCAGAGATAATCACTGTCCTAAAATGACTGTTTATCACTCCTTCATTTTTGTTTGTTTTTTAGAGACTGGGTCTTGATAGGCTAGACTCAATTTCCAGGCTCAAGGTATCCTCTTGTCTCAGCCTGCCAAGTAGCTGGGACTATAGGCATGTGCCCTGCGGCCAGGACACCTTCACTTTTTTAGAAACATGGCTTTAATGCAGATTTCTATATCCCTAATAAATAAATGGACTAATTGTCTGGTTTTGCTTGTTTTTCAGCTCTTTATATAAAAATTCTACCGTGTGTCTCCTGGAACTTGCTTTTTTTCAGTCAATATTAGGGTTCTAAGATTTCATCTTTATTGTCTATAGATACAGTTTGTCATTTTTACAGTTGTATAATAATGTAAACTTGACACTATTTATCCATTCCTCTGTCAGTGAACCTTTGGGTTTTTGGGTTTCTTCTAGCTTCAGCCCCAACTAGAGACACTGCCATGATTATTCTTGAACATGTGCTCACCAGCAATTCTTCCTTTTCCTCCTGGGCATAGCCAAACAAATTTTGCAGCCTTCCTGCAGTGAGGTGGAGCCAATGACTAAATTCTGTGTGTTGGAGAGATAAATGCCACTTCTGGGCCTGAACCCTATGGCCCCTCCCATGCTGGCCTGAAGAAGAGGGTGCAGTGGAGGATGCTGAGGCCATAGGAAATGGTGGAGCCACTAGAGAGAGAAGCTGGTCCCAGAACGTCTGCGAGAAGCAGAGTCCTCCTTTCATCCATAATGACCACCACTGAACTGACAGCACAGGAAATAAACCTTTACTGTGTTAGCCACAGAGATGGGGGTTGCTTGTTATAGGTGTTAGACTTTCCTGATAAAACCTCCATTTCAAAATACATTAAAAGTGTGTGTGTGTGTGTGTGTGTGTGTGTGTGTCTAGTCAGTGTAAATGAAGCAAGAGCTGGGCCTGGGGGTGGGCTCTGCCTCATGCATTTATGGGGGAGTGAGGGAGTTGTGGAGATAAAAGGCACCAGGAGGGATCTCCTAGTGGAGCTGTTCTGCCTCTTGATTGCGTCAATGTCAGTATCCTATCCTGGTTGCTGATATTGTACTACAGTTGTACAAGATGATACCATTGGGAGAAAGTGGGTGAAGGGTACACAGGATCTTTGTATTCTTTCTTTCTTTTTCTTTTCTTTTCTTTTTTTTTTCAAGACAGAGTTTCACTTTTTTTCACCCAGGCCGGAGTACAGTGGCACAATCTGGTCTCACTACAACCTCCGCCTCCTGGGTTCAAGCGATTCTCCTGCCTCAGCCTTCCAAGTAGCTGGGATTACAGGTGCCTGTCACCACGCCCAGCTAATTTTTGTATTTTTAGTAGAAATGGGGTTGTACCATGTTGACCAGGCTGGTCTCGAACTCCTGACCTCAGGTGATCCACCCGCCTCGGCCTCCCAAAATGCTGGGATTACAGGCATGAGCCACTGCACCCGGCCTTTTGTATTATTTCTTACACCTACATGTGAATCCACAATTATCCCAAAATAAAAAGTTTTAATCATGAAAGACTTACATGGTAAATATGGAGAAGTATTAACAAAACTATGAAAGGTAGTTCCTCCCTTGTTTTTGGAACACATAAATAAAGTGGCTTCAGGTACAGACGACAGCCGTTAGATGTGTGAAAATGCCAACCTTTTACTCTTGGTTTCCTCACCTTAAAAACAAGGACAATACCTGTCCTACCAACTTCATAGGGGTTGGGGAAGATCAAATTAATTAAGATGATAAATGGGAAAGTACTTTGAAGTGCTATAAGATCTTATTACTAACATCGAAGAGACAATTCTAGTAACACTTTGGGAATGACAGAGGATACTATCAATCCACTTACATTTATGAGTGAAGAAGAGCTGCAAAGCTGCAGGTGCTGAGCCTTTGTATTAACTCAGTGACCAAGATGGAGGGGAGGTTAAGAATTGCACATTCATGGCAATAAAATATCAAAAGCACTTGCTGCAGGTGCAGATAGGGTGTGTAACATGCTACTTTGCATGTCAGAAAGAAGAAAGGTGGCCGGGTACGGTGGCTCATGCCTGTAATCCCAACACTTTGGGAGACCCAGGCAAGCGGATAATCTGAGGTCAGGTGTTTAAGACCAGTCTGGCCAACATGGCAAAACCCCATCTCTACTAAAAATACAAAAAAATTAGCCTAGCGTGGTGGTGTGGGCCTGTAATCCCAGTGACTTGGGAGGCTGAGGCATGAGAATCACTTGAACCCAGGAAGTGGAGGTTGCAGTGGGCCAAGATAGTGCCACTGCTCTCCAGCCTGGGCAACAAAGTGAGTCTCCAACTTAAAAAAAAAAAAAAAAAAATAGAAGAAGAAGAAAAGTAAGAATATGCACTCATATTTATTTTATTTACATAAAGAAACTCTGAAAGGCCTAATTAAAAAAACTAACACAAGTGACGAGAAGAACAAGGCAGACTGGGAACAGGTGGGGATGGGACTTTGCCTATCGTGTATTTAAAAAATTAGGTGAATATACTGCAGATTCAAACCTTAAAATAAAAAGGTACATTCTTAGAGAGGGTCCCTATATTTTGTATGTGGGGTGGGGAGGGGCAACTACTTTTTGTTTTTCTCAAAGGCTTAGCTCCAAGAGTATAGAAATTAGCTGAGTATTATCACTAGAGTGTACATGTGTATGTGTATGTGTGTGCACATATGTGCATGTGTGTATATGAATAGGACTGTACATGGTGGAGAATTCTGGTCAAGCCCTACCTCCTTCCCATCCCCCAAAGCTGGCAATGCCCAGGAGTCATGGAGGACCACTGGAGCAGCTACTCTTGCTTTTCAGCTTTCTGCCCCTTAGGCCATTTTGTTTAAGAACACCAATTGATTTAATTGTGTCTTTTTTTTTTTTTTTTTTTGAGACAGAGTCTCACTCTGTCACCCAGGCTGGAGTGCAACGGCCTGATCTCAGCTCACTGCAACCTCTGCCTCCTGGGTTCAAGTGATTCTCTTGCCTCAGCTACCCAAGTAGCTGTGATTATGGGCATGCGCTGCCATGCCCAGCTAATTTTTGTAGAGATGGGGTTTCACCATGTTGGCTAGGCTGGTCTTGAACTCCTGACCTCAGATGATCCTCCTGCCTCGGTCTCCCAAAGTGCTGGGATTACAGACGTGAGCCACCACGCCCGGCCTAATTGTGTCTTATATAGGGAGACTGAGGCTGATCTAACACACTTTATAGGGCAAAACTAGATCAGAATTAGAAGCCACGGTCCTTACTCCCACTCCTTCCCTGTGCCCACTGGTCAGTACATCCTTGGGTCAAACGTGGATTGAAAAACTAATGCTATCTCTGAGTAGCAAAGTTAAGTCTGGGTTGTTTCAAAGGACTTTCTAGTTGTTAGAAGAATCAAACTTGAAAAGCTGAAATCAAGAAGCAATTCTTTCAGATTGTGTTGGTTTTCTGTAGCCCCCATGACCTCTGGAATAATGGAAACAATGAATGATGTTGGGGTAAACTGTCTTTGAACATTAGCATGTAAAGTCTTTGTGTTTACTCTCTGTGGAGTCCACTGAGTCTGCAATTTTAGGCTGTTCACCTCCCAGAAAAATGGGTCTTTTGAAGTATTTTGTCCCCTTGGTTAGAGGCCAACTCAGCATGTTTTCATCTTCTTGTAAATACAGTGTTCAAGCACCATCCCATCCAAATGGGTTCTACCTTCTCATTGACTGGTTGTGGTGGAACAGTATGAACTGAGGGTTTTGGCCCACTCCATTCTTCCAACATAAAACAAAGGCTATGCCATTTGGAGATGCTTTTGTTGCGACCACAATTCATTTCTGAGGTCTCAATCAAACAAAAGCTCAAGGATAAACTTTGCAAATTCTTTTTAATTTGCCTGACATAGGAGACAGTTTATAATACATATGAGGTTTCCAAGCATATCGCCAAATAAAAAATGAGAAATATTAGCTTAGCCAAAGAGTTTTTTTTTTTTTTAAAGACAGGGAATCTGTGTATATAAGACTGTGAGTTCCTCTAGAAAAGGAATGTCCCATTCCGCCCTGTATCTTTAGTATCCAGTATGGTATCTGGCATAAAGAATTTGCTTACTTTCAGCTCTCACCTGGGAGTATAAAAAAGGCAAACCCCATCTCTACAAATGTTAAGTCCTATAAACTAAATAAGATTCCATGTTTAACCTGAAAGCCACGCTGGAAAGACTAGTATAGAACTAAATTTATATCTTTATTGGAAAACAAAGCTGAAACGAGACAATGGTTTAGAGCAGAAATTGATGGGTGGTTGGCATTTAAAAATCTGAATGTAATTGCTAGTTCTCTGGCCTCAATCACACTGACGGATTCCTTTTGGCAATTATCTTCACTAGGCTTGCCTGTATGCAAAGTTTCTGATTACTGGCAGGTACTATGGTTTCCCTGGAGACGGGGGAATTGTTAATCCACCTTTTCAACACTGGGAGAGTTCAAAAGACTCATAGTACAAAGAGAAAGTTCCACAGTTGGGAGCATCAGAGGTAACAGTGGGGAGCCCCATAGCACCTCATTTGCAGAAAGGAACTAGAAATTAGGATCCCTACCCACCGCGTGCTCTGAGGTTGGAATTCTGACCATATACATGTGTAGGGTCTGGTAGCTGTTACAGAAGAGACAGTACAGTTGTAGTGTGCCCCCCAACTCCTTTCAAATCATGCCACTTACCCAGAAAGTGGCACTATTTTATGGCACACTAGGAAAATGGGTAAGGCTGGCAGAGGTCACTCACTGTGCGCTCCGGCTCCCCCAAGGACTGAAGAGGTCAGCAGCCTATCTGTAACCTATCCCTAACCCATCAGTGTGTCCCAGCACATGGACTGGGAAGCTTTAGTAAACTGCTTAGAACAAGAGATCTGGAATCAGATGGTCTTGGTTCAAATGCTCTGTCCTTCAGCTACTAGCTATGGGACTTCTGGCAAGTTACCCTATCTCTAGGTGCTTTCTGTAAAATGGGGATATCTGGTAGCCCAACCTCACAGGGCTGCTGAGAGACTTATATGGAATTATTGTATTTAGCACAGTACTTTGCATATAGTAAATACTCAATAAATTACATTATTTATGTATAACAATGGTATTATTATTATTAATACTAATAATCCCCTCCCCTCTCCTCCTCTCCTTCCCTTTCTTTCTTTTTTTTGTTTTGAGACAGTGTCTTGCTGTTACCTCAAATAAGTGGAATCATGCCATATTTTTTCTTTCGTGAGATAAATTGCTTCACCTTTCACCTACCAGAGGGCAAGGGTTCAAGTTTCCCCAAAGGTCATTCTCAGTTTAGAAGTTACTCCCCAAAGCCTCTCTCAGTACATCCTAGATCGGGTCATCTCAGGAATTTGGATCACCTCTTTGGGAGGAAACGTGTATCAAAAAGGTTTCGAGTTCCAGGCCACTTCCTGTCCAGTGTGACATGTGACTGAACAAAAGAGTTCAGTCAGGCCAAACAGTTCAGCACCATCTGGACTGGGGACAACCAGCGGTTTGCAGGTTGGAATGGACTCTAGGTTAAGCTGGTGAGAGCCTCCACCACACCTTTGTTCTAATGTTCTCTCATTTATTCTTTAACTGGATGTCCACAGGCTCCTAAAACTCATTATATCCCTAATGGAGCTCAACATCTCCAAATCTGTTCCTGCTAAAGTAATCCCTGCCTCAGATGATGGCATCATCAGCTACCTAGATGCCTAAAAAAGAAATCTGGGGATGATCCTATTTCTTTTCTGTCCCTCATCTTCTACTTGGGATCAATCACAAAGTTTTTCAAGTTCTGATATGTTTCTTACACATTTTTCTTCCCCTCTGTCCCTACTATGACTCCCCTAGTTCAGGTCTAATCTTCTTTTGCCTGGACTGTCTTTTTAGGTCCCTGGTCTCCATCCCAAATCATCTTTTATGTAATACCAGAAAAGCCTATTTTTATAAAAGCAAATATATGCCACTTTTCTGCTGAGTGCTCTTCAATAACTCCTTGCTATCCTCAGGATAAAGTCACATTTGTTAGCCTGCTAGGCAATGCTCTCTGTGTTCTGCCCTCTGACTGCCTCTTCAGCTTAATCTCTTACTACTTCTTGGGGTCCACCAAACATTTAGGAGACTGGAAACCACTCTCAGGTCCTCACTTCCACTCTAAGATTTCTTCCCTCCGTGCGTTTGTTTACGCCAGGCCCTCTGCTTGGAATGATCTTGTGGCCCTCCTCCTTTACCGTGTTGGGTGACCCTTCACTGTATCCTCATAACATCTGGTGTATGCCTAGACATGCACTGTAAGTAATATTTCATTGTTACTTTCATATGTTCATTTTCCCCACTAGATTGTGAGCTATTTCAGAGCGGGTATCTTTCATCCTGGTATCCCTGAGTCTTGACAGCACCGGAACCAATGCAGGTGCTCAATACATGATGACCAAAGAGATAAATCCATACACACATGAATAAAGTATTGCATAGGTCAGGTCTGGAGGCCACTGGAAGGGAGGGAAGGGAAGGGGAGGAGAGGGGAGGGGAAAAGGAGGGGAGGGGAGGGGAGAGAAAGGAAGGGAAGAAGGAAGGAAGGACAAAACTCACACTGGAAAGGAAAAAGTAAAACTGTCATCTGCAGATGACATGATCATGTACATAAAAATTCTAAGGAATTTACTAAAGGTCAATACACAAAAGTCAATTATATTTCTATGTATTAACAATGAGCCATTTGAAAATGAAAATTTTTAGTCTGGGTGCAGTGGCTCACGCCTGCAATCCCAGCACTTTGGGAGACTGAGGTGGGTGGATCACTTGAGGTCAGGAGTTTGAGACCAGCCTGGCCAACATGGTAAAACCCCGTCTCCACTAAAAATACAAAAATTGGCTGGGCATGGTGGTGCATGCCTGTAATACCAGGTATTTGGGAGGCTGAGGCAGGAGAATCGCTTGAATCCAGGAGGTGGAAGTTGAAGTGAGCTGAGATTGTGCCACTGCACTCCAGCCTGGGCAACAGAGTAAGACGCCTTCCCCCCCACCCCCCCCCAAAAAAAGAAAGTGAAAATTTTTAAAAACTTCATTCATGATAGCTTAAAAATATACTTAGAAATTAATTTAACAAGAGATGTGCAAGACCCATATATTGAAAACTATAAAACATTGCTATGGGAAATTAAAGAAGATTGAAATAAATGAAAACATACACCATGTTCATGAAAGGGAAAACGCAATTCTTTCCAAGATGGCAATTCTCCTCAAATTGAGGTACAATAGATTCAATGCAATCCCAATAATGCTTTTTGTGAAGAAACTGACAAGCTGATTCTAGAATGTATAGGGAAAGGCAAAGGATGTAAAAGTCTAAATAATTTTGAATACAGAAATACAAAGTTGGCTGGGTGTGGTGGCTCACACCTGTAATTCCAGTACTTTGGAAGGCCGACGTGGGTAGATCACCTGAGGTTAGGAGTTCAAGACTCTACTGGCCAACATGGCAAAACGCTGCCTCTACTAAAAATACAAAAATTAGCCGGGCGTGGTGGTGGGCACCTGTAATTCCAGCTACTCAGGAGGCTAAGGCAGGAGAATTACTTGAACTCGGGAGGCAGAGGATGCAGTGAACCAAGATTGCGCCACTGCACACCAGCCTGGGTGACAGAGCAAGACTCCATGTCAAAAAAGAAATACAAAGTTGGCCGGGCGCGGTGGCTCACGCCTGTAATCCCAGCACTTTGGGAGGCCGAGGCGGGCGGATCACAAGGTCAGGAGATCGAGACCACGGTGAAACCCCGTCTCTACTAAAAATACAAAAAAAAAAATGAGCCGGGCGCAGTGGCGGGCGCCTGTAGTCCCAGCTACTCAGGAGGCTGGGGCAGGAGAATGGCGTGAACCCAGGAGGCGGAGCTTGCAGTGAGCCAGGATCGCGCCACTGCACTCCAGCTTGGGCGACAGAGCAAGACTCCGTCTCAAAAAAAAAAAAAAGAAATACAAAGTTAAAAAACTTACACTACACGATTTCAAGACCTACTCTAAAGGGAAAGCACAGGCACACAGATCAATGGAACAGAGTAAGAATTCAGAAGCCTGGGCGCAGTGGCTCACGCCTGTAATCTCAGCACTTTGGGAGGCCGAGGTGGGCGGATCATGAGGTCAGGAGATTGAGATCATCCTGGCAATGGCGAAATCCCATCTCTACTAAAAATACAAAAAATCACTCGGGAGGCTGAGGCAGGAGAATGGCATGAACCTGGGAGGTGGAGCTTGCAGTGAGCCAAGATCGCACCACTGCACTCCAGCCAGAGCAAAAAGCGAGACTCATCTCAAAAAAAAAAAAAAAAAAAAAAAAGAACCATGTCCCTTACCTTATACCATATACAAAATTAACTTGAAGTGGAACACAGACGTACATTTTAGAGCTAAAACTAGAAAGTTCCTAAAAGAAAACATTTTAAAAATTATTTGTGAACTTGGTTAGGCAAGAATTTCTTAAGCAGGACATAAAAAGCATGGCTCATAAAATTTAAAAATGATAAAATTGATTCCATCAGAATTAAATTTTTTTTGCTCTTTGAAAGACACAATTAAATATTCTCAACTAATATTTGCAGAACAGGGAACTGACAAAGGGTCTGTATCCCAATGTATAAAAAACTCAACTCAAAAGTAAAAATAACAGCCCAATTAAAAAACAAGAAAAACTGCCTGGGCAGCATAGCAAGACCTCATTTCTACAAAAAATAAAAAATTAGCCAGCTGGGTGTGGTGGCTCACACCTGTAATCCCAGCACTTTGAGAGGCAGAGGTGGGTGGATTACAAGGTCAGGAGATCGAGACCGACCTCACCAACATGGTGAAACCCTGTCTCTACTAAAAGTACAACAATTAGCTGGGTGTGGTGGTGTGCGCCTGTAGTCCCAGCTACTTGGGAGGCTGAGGCAGGAGAATCGCTTGAACCTGGGAGGTGGAGATTGCAGTGAGCCAAGATCCCACCACTGCACTCTAGCCTGGGCGACAGAGTGAGACTCCAACTCAAAAAATAAAAATGAAAAAAAGAAAAAGTAATTAGCCAGGTATAGTGGTGCATGCCTGCAGTCCCAGCTCCTCAGGAGGCTGAAGTGGGAGGAACACTTGAGCCTGGGAGGTAGAGGCTGCAGTGAGCCTGATGGTACCACTGCACTCCAGCCTGGGTGACAGAGCGAGAATCCGTCTCAAAAAAAAAAAAAAAAAAAATTAGCTAGGCATGGTGGTGCATGCCTGCCGTTCCAGCTGCTCAGGAGGCTGAAGTGGGAGGAACACTTGAGCCTGGGAGGTAGAGGCTGCAATGGGCCTGATGGTGCCACTGCACTCCAGCCTGGGCGACAGAGCAAGACCCTGTCTCAAAAAAAGAAAAGAAAAAAGAAAAAGACTTAAACAGATGCTTCACAAATTAACTTACCTGAATGGCAGATAAGCATAGGAAAAGATGCTCAACATCACTAGTCATTAGGGAATTGCAAATTGAAGCCACAATGAGATACTATTATATATCCTATAATGGCTAAACTTAAAAAGAGTGACAATATCAAGAGTTGGAAAGAATGTGGAAAAATTAAACTCTCACACACTGTCAGTGAAAATGTAAAAGGTGACAGTCATTTGCAAAATAGCACAGCAGCACATCACTGAGTTAAAGTACGTTTACCATAGGGCCCAGCATTTCCACTTCTACATTTTTACCCAAGAGAAATAAAAGCATATGTCCATACAAAGACTTGCACTTCAATTATGTTCAAGGAGAACTATTCTCTCTTTCCTTTTCTTTTTATTTTATTTATTTATTTATTTGAGACATAGTCTCGCTCTGTTGCCCAGGCTGAAGTGCAGTGGTGTGATCTCAGCTCACTGCAACCGCCACCTCCCGGGTTCAAGCGCTTCTTCTGCCTCAGCCTCCCAAGTAGCTGGGATTACAAGTGCCTGCTGCCATGCCAGACTAATTTTTGTATTTTTAGTAGAGATGGGGTTTCACCATGTTGGCCAGGCTAGTCTCGAATTCCTGACCTCAAGTGATCCGCCCACCTCAGCCTCCCAAAGTGCTGGGATTACAGGCATGGGCCACCATGCCAGGCTTCTTTTCTTTTTCTTTTACTCTGTAACCCAGGCTGGAGTGCAGAGGTATGAACAAGGCTTACTGCAGCCCTGAACTCCTGGGCTCAACCAATCCTCCTACCTCAGCCTTCTGAGTAGCTGGGACTATAGGTGCATTCACCACACTGGGCTAATTTTTAAATTTTTTTGTAGAGAAAGGGTCTTGGAATGTTGCTCAGGTTGGTCTTGAACTCCTGGCCTCAAGTAATCCTCCCACCTCAGCTTCCCAAAGCACTGGGATTACAGGCCCGAGCCACTGAGTCTGGCCTAGCATTATTCTTAATAACTAAAACTTGGCAACAAATAAAATGTTCAGCCTCTGGTAAATGCATAAACAATGGAATGAAAAAATGAAATACTACTCAGCAATAAATGAGAACAAAACATTGACACACACAACACCATGGATGGATCTCAAAAACATTATACTAAGTAAAAGAAATCGAATACAAAATAGAATAAACTAGAGAAACAGAAAGTGGTCAACGGCTACCTGGGGCTGGAAGTCAGGGGAAGAGACCAACTGCAAAGCCTTACAAGGCCTTTTTTTTTTTTTTTTGAAGCGGAGTCTTGCTCTGTCGCCCAGGCTGGAGTGCA
Source organism: Macaca mulatta (assembly GCF_049350105.2). Taxonomy (NCBI): domain Eukaryota; kingdom Metazoa; phylum Chordata; class Mammalia; order Primates; family Cercopithecidae; genus Macaca; species Macaca mulatta. The sequence goes on from NC_133418.1 coordinate 96,725,630, forward strand.
GTGGTGCCATCTCGGCTCACTGCAAGCTCCGCCTCCCAGGTTCACGCCATTCTCCTGCCTCAGTCTCCCGAGTAGCTGGGGCTACAGGTGCCCGCCACCACACCCGGCTAATTTTTTGTATTTTCGGTACAGATGGGGTTTCACCTTGTTAGCCAGGATGGTCTTGATCTCCTGACCTCGTGATCCACCCATCTTGGCCTCCCAAAGTGCTGGGATTACAGGCGTGAGCCACCACACCCGGCCACAAGTACACTTTTTAATGTAACAGAAAATGTTATTTGTCTTGATTGTGGGGCTAGATCTATGCCTGTATATGGTTGCCAAAATTTAAGCATTCACTTAAAATGGTAAATTTTACCATATGTAAATTGTACCTCAAAAAAGATGGGAAAATGTACTCTATGAACTCATGAAAGTTGAATCTGTGCAGTTGGTCAGTATACAATCTGCAAATGGAAAAGTCATTAAACCTCAAATCAGGGCATTATTTTCTGTTATTTTCCTTATGCTGAACATTAGTCAGTACTTCAGGCCAATACGAGATGCCAACAGTCCGATACTGGACACGTATTGCTGTAAAGCACTTACCTGTCCAGGCTGGGTGTGGTGTCTCATGCCTGTAATTCCAGCACTTTGGGAGGCCGAGGCAGGTGGAGCACATGAGGTCAGGATTTCGAGACCAGCCTGATCAACATGGTGAAAACCCGTCTCTACTAAAAATAAAAAAATTAGCTGGGTGTGTGTGTTGGTGTGCGCCTGTAATCCCAGGCTGAGGCAAGAGAATCGCTTGAGCCCAGAAGACAGAGGCTGCAGTGAGCTGAGATTGTGCCATTGCACTCCAGCCTAGGTGACAGAGTGAGACTCCATCTCAAAAAAAAAAAAAAAAAAAAAGAAAAAGTGAGCCATTCAAACATATGAAAAATACTTAATTGAATTTTAAGAAACTTCATTTCTAGTCCTATTCTTCCACTAATATCATGCATGACCTTGGGCCAGGTACTCAGCCAATACCTCAGTAAATGATAAGAGTTTTCAGAAATTCTCAATCTGAAGTCCATGCATCTCTATTCACTGCCCCTGAAAGCGTCCTTGGATTCAGGGCATCTGGGAATTTGGATGGGAAAATGTGTATCTTTACACATTTTCTTCACATAAACATGTATCTTTGTTTTTACAACCTTTAACTGAAATTTAGCATTTCCTTCAATTATGGATATAGGTAACAATCTGCAATGGCTTTAGCAGTAATAACTTTGATAGAAATCACAGGAATTTTTATATTAAATTGTGTTGCCCATATCTCAAAATATTATTTATATTTATCACATTTCAAAATTATGGTGGTTATTAGATTTGCTACTGGATATTATTATTTAATGTGTTAACAAAGAAGCTATGTATCTGCTAAAGAAATGATATTTCTGATTATAGATACATCTCTATATCATAACTTTTTAAAGACTTGATAACAGGTTCCATATAATCGGTTTCCTTTTCAGCACAGTATATTTTATTTTAGGCAAAATACCTTGTTCTACAGAACGGATCCATGGAATTCACCAAAAGAATCTTTCACACACACACACACACACAGTTTAAAACTTCTTAGCTAGGCCAGGCATGGTGGCACACACCTGTAATCTCAGCACTGTGGTACAAAAATTGGCTGAGTGTGGTGGTGAACACCTGTAATCCCAGGTACTCTGGAGGCTGAGGTGGAAGGATTACTTGGGCCTGCGAGGCCAAGGCTGCAGTGAGCCAAGATCATGCCACCACACTCCAACCTGGGTGAGCAAGTGAGACCATGTCACAAAAATATAAAAACAAAAAAAACAAACAAAAACTTCTGAGTTAGATGGCCTCTAACCGTCCATTCTAGTGCTAAGAATTCTATTAAAAACTGGTATAAAGACTGGATGGCAGCTGGGCGCTGTGGCTTATACCTGTAATCCCAGCACTCTGGGAGGCCAAGGTGGGCGGATCACTTGAGGTCAGGAGTTCAAGACCAGCTTGGCCAACATGGTGAAACCCCACCTCTGCTAAAAATACAAAAATTAGCTGGGCATGATGGTGCAAGTCTATCATCCCAGCTACTTGAGAGGCTGAGTCAGGAGAATCGCTTGAACCCAGAAGGTGGAAATTGCAGTGAGCCAAGATTGCACCACTGCAATCCGGCCTGGGTGACAAAGTGAGACTCCATCTTAAAAAAAAAAAAAAAAAAGAATGGCTCAGATTCTAAATGAAATAACTAAAAACACTTTTTCTCTTCTTTTCTAAATAAAGGCTTTCAAGATTCACGGATTCTTACTTGTTCGTATCCTGATTTGAACAAAGTAAGTGTTAAAAAAAACCTCACGTTTGAGACAAACGGGGAAATTTGAACACAAACTGGGTATTAGGTGATATCAATTAATTAGATATCATAATATTACCGTCAATACATCTTTTTAAAAAAATCCTTATCTGGTCTGGGTGCAGTGGTTCACGCATGTAATCCTAGGACTTTGGGAGGCTGAGGTGGGAAGTTCATGAGAGGCCAGAAGTTTGAGACCAGCCTGGGCAACATAGTGAGACTCTGTCTCTATAAAAATTTTTTTAAAGATTAGCTGGGCATGGTGGTGTAAGCCTAGTCCCAGCTACTCTGGAGGCCGAGGTGGGAGGTCCCTGAGTCCAGGAGTTTGAGGCTGCAGTGGGCTAGATGATCATTCTACTGCACGTTGGCCTGGTCTACAGAGCAAGACCCTGTCTCAAAAAAAAAAAAAAAAAAAAAAAAAAAAAAGAAAAAAAATCCTTACCTGTTAGAGATACATAGTGAAGTATTTATAGGTAAAATGATATTTCCTTTGCATCAAAATATGCAGGAAAATAAAAAATTAAAAAGGAGGCAGGATGGAAGAAACAAGGTATTCAAACTGTGATATGGGTGATAGTGGTTCACTATATTTTTCTTTCTACTTTCACGTTTGTTTGAAATTTTTACAATAATTTTTTTTTAAATTAATAAGTTCTCAGGACAGATCCAACCCACAGAAATGTCTGGATTGTACTCAGTTAAAAAAAACAAAAATGGGCTGGGCGTGGGCATGCTGGCTCATGCCTGTAATCCCAGCACTTTGGGAGGTCGAGGTGGGAGGATCACCTGAGGTCAGGAGTTTGAGACCAGCCTGGCCAACATGGTGAAACACCGCCTCTACTAAAAATACAAAAATTATTCGGGCATGGTGGCACGTGCCTGTAGTCCCAGCTGCTTGGGAGGTTGAGGCAGGAGAATCGCTTGAATCTGGGAGGCAGGACTGGAGTGAGCCGAGATCAACAATGAAGAGGATAGAAAGGAGTGTGCAGTTTGCCACAGTTCCTACTCCTCCAACTGTCTTAGAACCTGGGCTACTCCCATATCTAAATCACCTCTTCCTCAGGAGGCATTTGACCTTGTAGGTTAACATGAACTTTGTATGACAAACCATTATAATTGACCACATTCACTATGTCTAAACAGGTTAAATCACATTTTTGGTAATCAGTAGCTCTTTCATTCCTTAATAAGCTGCTTAGTTTTATTCTTTCAATGGCCAGAAGTGAATCCCTACCTTGAGCCAGTAGTTTGTGCCACAGGACAGGGGATTATAAACGAACAACCTGTTACCTCCACTGAGGAACAACTCCAGCTTCATGCCCTGTTGCCTTCAGATCAGTAATGTCTTTGCTGAGACATGCACTCCATTCCTGAGAGATGAGACAGTCTCCACATCTCTCTGACCTGTGCATGGCTGCAGACATTGACCCTCTGCTCTTGTTCTTGGGGCTAAGAGGGTCTCTGTGAAGCTCTAAAGGCTTTTGAAATTTATCACACATACTTGGGGATACTGTCAAACAATTATCTGAAACAGTATAGTAATGCAGTTTAGCACATGGGATCTAGAATCTGTTCCTGGATTTAAACACTAGCTCTGTCATTTAATCTTGCTGTGCCAGTTTTGTTATTTGTAAAATGGGTTATTCTGGCAATTAACCTCAGAAAGATGTTCTGCAGATTAAAGAACATAACATATGCAAAGTACTGAGAACAGTGTCTAGAGCATGGTATATACTCCACACAGTTTTTTTTTGTTTTTTTTTTGAGACAAAGTCTTGCTCTGTCACCCAGGCTGGAGTGCAGTAGTACCATCTCGGCTCACTGCAACCTCCACTTCCTGGGTTCAAGCGATTCTCATGCCTCAATCTCCCAAGTAGCTGGGATTACAGGCGTACACCACCACACCTGGCTATGTTTTTTTTTTTTTTTTAGTAGAGACAGGGTTTCACCACGTTGGCCAAGTCTTGAACTCCCGACCTCAGGTGATCCATCTGCCTTGGCCACCCAAAGTGCCAGGATTATGGGCATGAGCCACCGCACCCAGCCTTCACTCCATACCTATGAACTGTTATGACTATTATTTTCAACTACAGCAGAAGCTCTGGACCAAAATATAATAATGCCCATGCTTCACCAATGTCAACAGTACTTTAATATTAATTCTAAGAAAAGGTTACACTGAACTAGATCAATAACATAAGAGCTACTCTGTAAACAGCTTCCTTTCTTTCACTGGGTAAGATGAGTTCTTGAGTTATAGTTGTTAATTTGAAAGCATGTCAAAAATCACTGAGAAGTCAAAATTGCTAATTTTTCCAGACCTTTCTTTGTCAGACACACTTGCTTTAGCAATTACTTAATCCAATAATTACAACTGAAAAGACTCATACAAGGTATACAAGAGGGCACAGGGGAAAAATTCATTGCATGATTGTGCGAGTGATTTACAACCTTCTTCCTTCAAAGAAATCCTTTAAGGTCATTAAAAGGGGTCACGTAATTCTAAGGTATTATAATGAAGACAATATTCCCAGTGAAGATTAATCCAGTAAATTATCAAACTAGTGTCAGAAATTACAAAACAGGCTTTCTGGAAGTAAACTCTAAAGATGAAACAGAAGTTTCAATTTGAGTCAAAAGAGTGACAGTGGTTGCTGAAGGACTGGAACTCTCTGAATTGTAAACCGGGTGAAGGGTGTGCTTGTGTGTATAATCAAGATGAAAACCACTTTGCCTAGTAGAGCTAACCATTTTCAAGGAAGTCTCAGTATAAAAATTAACCAAAATGTAAAAGTATCTAAAGGACTCAATAATTCTCATAATTAAGGCAAAAAGACATTTAGTAAATTTTCTTTTATCTTTTTCCATATTCTTTTATCATTTAGAACAATATTAGAGAACTGATTGGTTTGATATTTTGTTGATAATTAATTTTTGTTCCTGTTGTTTTGATATTTTTCTTTTCTTTTTTTTTTTTTTTGAGATAGCGTTTCACTTCTCTTGCCCAGGGTGGAGAGCAATGGTACGTTCTTGGGTCACTGCAACCTCCGCCTCCTGGGTTCAAGCGATTTTCCTATCTCAGCCTCCCAAGAAGCTGAGATTAAGGTGCCACCACGCTTGGCTAATTTTTGTATTTTTAGTAGAGACAAGGTTTCACCATGTTGGCCAGGCTGATCTCGAACTCCTGACCTCAGGTGATCTACTCGCCTTGGCCTTCCAAAGTGCTGGGATTACAGGTGTGAGTCACTGCACCTGGCCTGATAGTTATTAATACTAGAAATGATAAATTACTAAGAATCTTTACATCTGATATGAGGTAAACATGGTAATTCTAAAATAATAGTACACTTT